>NC_052481.1:16346741-16710155 GCF_009730915.1 Dioscorea cayenensis subsp. rotundata | reverse complement strand
GGAAGTTACGTATTGCTATGACAACATCAACTTCTATCAAAAATTCCATCATCCACTAGGAAATAAGTATTGAGGGAGTTTTTAAAATGTTTTCATTAATGTCCGTAGTTTTGGATTTTGTAACAAATTCGTGTATAATGATAGGGTAAACCTTTGATGGAGCCTTGGACCATTGAACCTTGAGATGAATTGTAGTTGATTTCCTTTTTAAATTATATTGACCATTTGATCATGTATAATGTTATTCTTTTTAAATTATTTGGTAACACATTCGCGTATAATGTTATTCTTGTAATATTCTATATTTCTTCATGCTTGTATTTTCTAGTGCGAAAGCCCCAAATAAACATTTGATTTTGTATGATTAGGATTAAGAAATTATTCATGTATAGATCACACATAGAAGGTAAAGGTTGAGTGCATTAATAGGGATGCACATTTACGTGCCGATCATGTAATAAAGTGCTCAAAAGGGGGTATTGATTCACAGGGAAGATCAAGAGTACTAGTATTAGTCCTAATCCCAAAAAATAGCCTAAACAAAAGTAGTAGTGTGTGTGAGCAACTAAGAACATGAGATAAGAGAACAAAAATAAGGAAATAAAAGTAGTCAGGAAACTAGTGGCAAAATGGGATGCCTAGGCATAGTATCCCTCTAGGGTTAGTTAAGTTCAAGACAAAGGTTGCATAAGTATTCAATCTGATTTAAATTGAGAGAAATACTAAAATATACTAACCCCACTTGCAAGGGCGATTGGTAATTGATTCAATATAGTTCTGATACAAACACCCCACAATCACATTGTACTCTATGAAATCTCAATGTGGATTAATAAAAATTTCTAAAGTAGATAATCATTCTTATGAAAATATTATCCCCAACCCCCATATAGAATTGAAATGCGATTTCTCCAAAAATTTTATTCCTTATAATTGCAAAGAGCATGAAAATTACTTGTTAATCCACTGGAAATGATTTAGAGAGGAGAAGTCTCGACTCCAAAGCACCCCATTGCTAGGCTTAATTACAATCCCTCTAATTGCGCCATGTCTATGATAGGTGGATATTTCTACTTATCACAAAACACATCATACATAAGAACTAGGGTTTTTGCCTCATTAGCAATTAAGCCATAGAAAACATGTAATTGGATTCAAATAATATAGATTGTAATTAAGAAACAATTAAAATAACATGATCCACAATCAATGTCAAATTAGAACAAAACCCTAGAGTTTAACTATGTTTGAATATCTCAAAATTAGCGCTCCATTAATGAAGGGCAAGCATCCAAACAACAAGACACAATGAGAATCAAAGAAGACATGAAAAACCCCTTCTCAATTGTGCTAAGAGATGATTGGGGAAGAACGGTCGAGGACTTTCCACGAACGCTTCCAAGCTAATTTTGATGGCTAAAATCCTTCTTCTCCAAGATAGAAGGCCTAAATCTCCCTCTAGAATCTCCTCCAAACCCTAGAGATTCGCCCCCTTTATTCCCCTCAGCCTCGCTTTGATCTAGAACAAAAGATACCCTAGAAAGCCTCATCACGAATATCTATACTATGCCACTTACAGGCTACTTATGAGCATAAGAATGTGGTAGTAAGGAGCTGGGGATGGTGGTTTGCTACCCTTAATGGATCACTTACAGCCGTAAGTCCTATCCATAAGGTCTTTTGTATGGTGTTACGGTCCAGCTTATGGCCATAAGTGATGGACCGTAAGCTTATCTTGATTGCCCTAGCTACCACCCTTATGGGTGTATAGGGTGCTCGTAAGCTCCTCTGGATGGTCCTTACAGTCTTCCTTACAAGTGTAAGTTATGCCATTAAGGTCCTCTGGTCTGTCTTTATACTCCTCCTTATGGGTATAAGCATGCTCACAAGGTTCTTTGGAAGAGGGTTATAGCTGAAAGCATGGTCATAAGGTTACCGGAAGTGAGTCTATCCTAGACTTTTCTTTATGATTGATGGCAACAAAGCTCAATCTTCATTGATTTACCTCTAGGATGGTTCTTTTGATTTTCCCTCATCCTTAAGCCTTGTCTGAAGCCTGAGAATATGAAATACACCATGTTTGACATGCCAAAATATAACTCTAGTACATGTCTAATAAGTGTACAAAATAATAAAAAATAATGAACAACTGTACACTCATCAAATTGGGATTTCCGAAAGTAATTAGTAAAATATAATGCAAGAATGCTAAAAATTTTTTAGTTCCAAAAATAATTAAACTCTATTCAAGGTTATTGAGTGTGTGTGTGTGTGTGTGTATGTGTGTGTGTGTGTGTGTTACAACTTTCTACTTCGCGTCTTTCAACATACAAGACTTCAATAGTAAAAATTCACAAATAGCATCCCTTTTCTTTGAGGTGGTAGTTTGACATAACTCCTAAGGTAGCCTTTTCTCTCGGGACCCCGTAGAGTGGCTTCCATGCTTAAAACTGGTAGCTATTTCCACATCTTTTCTAAAGGACGGTAGATTTCACTCACCTAAAGAGGTAATTCTTTCTCTCCTTAGGGCATACATAGTATCTGACTTACTGAGAATAACTCCACA
Source organism: Dioscorea cayenensis subsp. rotundata (assembly GCF_009730915.1). Classification (NCBI taxonomy): domain Eukaryota; kingdom Viridiplantae; phylum Streptophyta; class Magnoliopsida; order Dioscoreales; family Dioscoreaceae; genus Dioscorea; species Dioscorea cayenensis. The sequence continues at coordinate 16,707,589 of NC_052481.1, read as the reverse complement.
CATCAAATAGGTGTAGCTTAGCATTTCATTTTTTCAAACAAATTCTTTTAAACTTGAAAAAGTTTGCACAATTATTTCACTTGAAGTTCAATGAAAGAAAAACTATAAAAGTCATCAAAGGTTTAAGTTACTACAATAGAGACTTCATATGCAACAAATAACTAAGAATAGAGAAAAAACTTAAAAAAAATAGAACCCAAAAAGAAATAATCTAGCATGTGTCTACCCTTATACTAAGAAACTCCCAATAGTTTTCAAATGCACCTTCATAAGTCAAGAATTTGACATGCAAAAGAGTTCAAATAATCCTAAGCCCCCTCCCTTACACTTAAAATCATACATTGTCATTAATGTGTGTATATGATGATAAAATAGATGACAATGCAACAATAATATGGGAGGTGGATGGGAAAATGATTACTTCTCCAGTTTACATGTGAATGCCAATAATCCATGAATTGGCATGGTGCATTCCTTGTTGTGTCCAAGTGGTAGGGGTTCACTTAAGGTGAAAAAGAGACTATTTGAGTATCCCCTTTTAAAGTTGAGGGTGTTCGGTGTTGCATTCTAATCCTGGGAAGCCAAGGGAAAGCATTAAAGTTCAACAAAATAAAAATAACAAAAGCAAAATTAAAACCCACTAATGATGTCCAAAATAAGTATAAAACTGGTAGGTCCAAACCTTGCCATAAAAGATAGATACAAATAATGAAAAATAAAAAATACAAATGAAAGGTAAAACTAATGCTCGGTGGCGTCGGAGGTGGGTGCTGAGTCGATCGATGGATGTGGAGTCGTCAATGGAGTAGCGATCGGTGGCGGTTAAGAATATCCAAGGCACAAACAAAGTTGGCCTCGATCTTTACTTGGGTGATAATGATTGCCTGCTGGTCTTTCCTGAGCTACTGGATGTCAGCTCGTGGCTTCTCGTATCATGCGCTATGCCGTGGTAGTGTTGCAAGGTTGGATGTGCTCTGGCTGGCAGTTGAGGATTTGAGGGACAACTCGCTGCCGTTGGACTCATCATCTGAATCCTCACCTGAGTCCTCACACCTATCAGCTAGCTAATCAGTGGTGCTACTGGTGAGGGCATATGTGGAGCCCTGACGCATGACCATCCTCATCTAGTGTTTGGTATCCATCTCGAGGGGTGTCGTGCGGCCCATGACCTCCAACCCCTTGAGCCGATCTACTAGTCCCATCTCTTTGATCAACCTTGTGATATATGGATCAGTAAAGATCGCTCCAAGGCATACATGCTAGCCCTGGTGAGTGATGAAGTCCGCCAGCATTTAGCCAAGATGGATAAGGTGACACTCGCTCTCGATGTACATGAATAGAAGCTCATGTCACCCACCACACCTGTGCTATAAGTTCTATATGCAAAAGAGTGAGTTATGACAGTATGGATATACCTAAGAGTTAGGTAGCCCAGGGCTAAGGCCTTCGTCAGGCCTAACAAACGGTTCCGCCCGTATCTGAGGTGGAGCCATACTCTAGCTGTCGTCACTCCCGGTTGGAAGTCGATTAGCAGCTACTCATACTGTAGGATGCTAGTGAAGTTTGTGTCATATAACCCCATCAACAACGAAAACTCGGTGTAGCTCTGGCGCTGCTGCTCACCAAATAGCTAAAATCAAATGGTGTCGCAGAATGACTACTCCTCAGCTGAAAATAGACTGCTCCACCTACCAGTCTAGGTCATCCCTCACACCTCATTTTCAAGCCCTAAATGTGCAAGAACTTGTCAATCCATCGTGCAAGACTGACCAAACCGATTCGTCCTCAAGCGGGCCTATCATTCTCAGAAGTGAGGAGCCAAGAATATAGCTGCTGAGGGCACTAAGGGTGTAGCTGGACTCACGGCCTCCTAACACAAGGTTGAAGCCTCGGTTATCGCCCTCTTAGATGGACCGACAATGGCCTTTTTTGCTTGAGTCATCCTATAGAAGAAAAGAATATGACAATTTAGTTAAAAGATATGGAATTTTCTCTAAACATGAGTGCTTACGGATTGCTTATGGGCACACCTACAACCTTAAGCCTAGGGAAAACCTATCTCTACGGCAAGCTTTACAGCCTTAAGCCTCAATTTCAATCTTTAAGGACTCCTCCTATACATTCAAGCTCAAAATTTTACAAAAAAGGATTTTTAAACTACAGGAATGAACTATAAAACATTCATATTAACATTTTAAACCATTCAATAAAACATTCACCACAGAAATCAAGAAAAATTATATACCTTTGAACTAAAGGAGAAAATAAAAAATCTGAAGCGGTGGAATGCTTGCAAAACTATCCAACCCCATGCTAAATCTCTCAAAAGTAAAAGCAAAGAACAAAGGGAAGTGTTTAGGAGGAGGAAGGGTGGCTAGCGATGAGAGGCTGGTGAAGAACAATTCAAAATAAATCTCAAAGGTTGCATGTGCTGCTCAAACCCTAGATGCTTACGGGCGTAAGCCACGATTGTAAGGCTCTTTGTTTGCTCTTTATGGGGCACCTACAGCCATAAGGCTGCCCTCATAGGATTATCACCTTCTTTACAACCTAGGTTACGGTTGTAAGAGACTTTACACTGTAAGCCGTAAAGCTCTCTAAATTGCTATTACAGTGTCACTTATGGGCATAACATGCCCATAGGGGACCTAGGCATAAGTATTGAGTTATAGGCTGTAAGGGACATAGTGAAGTAAGCCATAAGGCTCTCTAAATTGCCCTTATGGCCATAAGTTGGATAGTATGGAACCCCATAAAATTCCCCAAAGAGGTTACGGGCTGTGAGGATCTTTTGGTCTCCCAAGTAAAATGTAAAATACGAGAGGAAATATGAAAAATGTTTGGGTTTCCTGCGAAGAAGCATTTGTTTTATTTCACTAGCTTGTTGCACCTAGTGTGCACATGTTAGGGAGGTTCCAAATAGGAAAACTCCCCAACGCCAATGTGAGTGTCTCCATAATAGTGCTAAACTCCAAAATCAGAGATAATAGGGAGCTTAATGATGGCATGGTCAGACTAAGATATTACCCCCTTTAGCAAAGGTTTGTTCTTGCCTTTCTTTTCTTGAGTTACCACCTTCCAATGCTTTTCCTACATTTGTGCCTCAACTTCATGTGTTGGAAGCTAAGGAAGTGTCTCCTCATCTTGAGGGTCATCCAATGATTCCTCGAAAGGCGCCTTATACACCATTTTCTGCACAAAATCATCAACAAGTGAGTCAGTCACATCCATAAAGAAGCAAGTATCATCAGAATCAAGAGAATATATCAATATGGCAATAGATAAAATAAAAATAACCTCTTCATCCCCAACCCTAAGTGTGATTCTACCATTGCTAACATCATTTATGGCTTGAGAGGTGGCTAAAAATTGCATACCTAAAATGAGAGTTACATCAACATCCTTCTCAACATCTAAGATAACAAAATCTACCAGAAGATGAATTTGTCAACCTTTACTAGCATGTCATCAATGATTCCCCTAGGATGGCTAATGGATATGTTCGCTAATTACAGGGTGATCCTAGTAGGTTTGAGGTCACTAAGCCCTAGTTTCCTAAACATAGTGAATGACATGACATTAATGCTAGCTCTTAGGTCTAATAAGGCTTTCTCATTAACCAATTCACCAATGTTACAAAGGATAGTGAAACTCCCTTGATCCTCCATCTTCCTCGGCATTCCAAACTTCCCTCACTCAATGTTACTATAGAGACTTATTCGAATTTCCGCTTGTTCTTGAGTAGGTTCTTGAGAAACTTTGCGTACTTTGGCATTTTTGTTAAAACCTCTACAAATGGTACAATGATGTTGAACTCCTTCAGCAAATCCAATAATCGCTTGAATTGATCATCACTGTGATCCTTCTTCAACCTAGAGGGGTATGGAAACCGTGGAACATACTCCTCTACCGGATGTGGCACATTCTTCTCTAATGTTGGAGTAGCTCCTCTATCTTGTATGGTCCCTCTTGAACTTCAACTACTGGTTCCTTTTCTTTTCTTAAATTAGTCTTCTTCCTCATCTCCACTTGTTTACCACTCCTAAGAGTGATAGCCTTGAGATGCTCCTGAGGATTTGCTTCAGTATTGCTTGGTAAACTACCTTGCAGCCTCTCGAGCAATAGTTTCACAATTTGTCCAACTTGATTTTCCAAATTCTAGAAAAATTCCTACTGATTCGTCATGGTGGACTCAATACTCTAAAATCTCGCATCTGACTACTAAAATTTAGAGTCCGTCATCTGTATAAACATAGTCAAGAAATCTTCGAATGTGGATCTCTTGTCTGACAGAGGATGAGGAGAATTTGGATGCAGCCTTGTACTGCTACCCCTGGGTGCTCCAAAAGAAGTTCAAGTGATCCTCTACCCCAAATTGTGTGTGTTGCTGTAGAGATTCCCCTGAGGTCGAAAGGTACTACCAATAAAACCTACTTGTTCGGTGGGTATGAGCACCACTCCTACAATCGGGCAATCTATAGCTGTGTGTGTGACTTCAGGAGTGATAATCCATCAATCTTCTTACTCAAAGCATCAACTTGAGCTGCCAGTTTTGTAACCTTAGTGACCTCCAGAATCCTAATAGCCTTGGTAATTGATTTCCACTGAGAGTTCCACTAACAATTGTTCATGGTAATCTCATCTATCAACTACTTAGGTGCCTCTGAGGTCTTACTGCCAAGTGAGCCTCCTACTGCCAACTTTATAAACTAGCGGGTGTTCTGATTGAGCCCTTTGTGGAAGATCTATACCTCCATATCCTCTAGAAGTTGTGGTGTGGATACTTCCTCAATAGATCTTTAAAGTTCTCCAAGGCCTCGAATAGGGACTCAGAATCTATTTGCACAAATGATGTGATCACTTATTGTAACTTTGTTATTCTGCCAAGTGGGAAGTGCCAAGCGAAGAAAACTTCCATGAGCTGCTCCCATGTGGTAATGAAGGAACGGGGAAATGACTATAGCAACTATTGGGATCTTCCCTTTAGTGAGAATAAGAACATTCTCAATCTGATTGCATCACGGATATCACATTCATTTTCAACTTGTCACAAAATTCTAGGAATCCTCCAATGTGGCTATTAGGGTCCTCTTCTAGTAACTCATGGAACTGCATAGACTGTTGAACCATATGTACTAATGCCGGCTTCAACTCATAATTATTAGTAGCAATTGGAGATCAAACACAACAGGATTGGGAGCCATTCAATGTCTGATAGGCATAGTTGGATAGGGTTCTCTGTGGATCTCAGTAATCAACCATGTTTCCTAAGTTTTCTCCTTCAACTCACACTGTAAGTGGCAATGTCTTAGTCAACAATGCTGCCGCAAACATTTACAAATAACCCTTTCCACACTGTTATCACCCTCCAACGATCATGATGATTTATCTTTCGGTGGTATACACTGCAGTCAAATAAAAGAAAACAAATTAGTATATCCAATGGAAAAAAGAAAACAAATAATAAAGCAAAAGAAAAATAAATGGCTAATGTGACGGAATACAAGAAGTGTTCCAAATATCTCTAATTTTCCCCGGCAACGGCGTCATAAACTTGATAAGGAAATGCAAGTGTATGTGTCAATCAAATAGTAAAAGGTGCTAAAGTGGCGGTATCAATGGATAGTAAAAATAGAGTCTATCAATACTAATCCTAATTCCGAAAACTTGCCTACTCAAAGATGAGAGATGTGTAAACAAATAAAGAAATGAAAATAGAAATCAATGAATATGAACACAAGTATGGTCAAACAAGTAGGGGAAATAAGATACTTGGGCATAGACTTCCTCTAGGGTTTTATAAGTCCAGGATTAATGTTGTAAGTTAGCAATCCCATTTAAACTGAGAGAAATCTTAAAATATATTATCACCTATCTCAATGTGAATGGTAATTGATACAGAGAACCCCATGATTGCATTGCACTCCATGAAATCTTAGCTAGAATCAACAGTAAATTCAAAATATAGATGACCCTTCTCTCGAAGTGATCAACCCTAATCCCATACAAAGTAGAAATCAGATTTCTCTTTTAATCTACTCCCTATGATTGCAAAAAGAATGGAATTGCTTGTTGATTCACTCGGGAGGATTGTGATAGGAGAACTCTCAACTCCCAAGTATCATATTTCTAGGCTTACTCACAAATCCCTTCCAATCACAAATTGCCTATGCCAGGTGGGCCTTTTGACTCGTCACACAAGCGAATCATACATGAAACTAGGGATTTCACCTCAATAGTACTCAAGATAATGATAACACGTGATTGATTTCAAATATAAAGGATTGTAATTAAAAAACAATTAAAGCATGAAAGATCTACAACCAATGTCAAATAAATCTAACTCTAGAGTTCATCTATACCCAAACATCTACAAAATTAGTTCTCCATCAAGGGAGAACAATCGTACAATTTATAAGAGATAATAAGAATCAATGAAAACATGAAAACCCCCCTTTTCTATTGCCCTCTTAAGATTCCCATAAAATCTTCTCAAAATCCTTCCAAAGACACTTCGAAGATGCTTCTTGATAGCTACAATCTCTATCCTCAAAGGTAGGTGGGCTCTTTTTCTCTTAGGATTTACCTCCAAAGGTCTAGAGAGAAGCCTCTTTTCTTTCCCCAAACTTGTCAGTGAAAAGATTCAAAGATCCCTTTCAAGACCCTTATCATAAATATTTATACCTAGCCACTAACGACCTACTTATGGGCATAAGAACAAGGTTGTATGTACCGTCCGTAAGGTCCTCTGTCTTGGTGTTATGACGCAGCTTACTGTTGTAAGTGCTGGGCCATAATTTTCTTTGGATTAATCTTACGACCACCCTTACGGGGGTATGTTGCTCGTCGTAAGCTCCTCTATACAACCCTTATGGTCTGACTTATGGGCGTAAATCCTGCCAATAAGATCCTTAGTTTGATCCTTATACTCCACCTTACGGGTGTAAACATGGCCGCAAGGTTCTCAGCTTAAGGCTTTCAGTCATAAGCACAACTGTAAGGTTTCTGTAAGTAGGTCTAACTAGCCTATTCTTCCATTGTTAATGCCAATAGAGCTCCATCTTCCTCGTTTTAGCTCCTTCTTGATTATTTTGGCTCTTTCTCATCTTTAAGCACTGCATATGCATGAAAAATATAATTTACACCATGTTTAGCATCTTATTCCACAAAAATACTCTAATACATGCCTAATGACTGTACACAATGATATTAAATAATGTATAAATGTACACTCTATGACTTGTTCTTTGTCTTCCTCTAAATTATCACACTCCTAGTGTTGTTTTCTTACAATATAAATTGCTTATCACATAGTGCATCTCTGCTAACTACCATCTTCTTTTCTAAAGGCCTGATCTCTGAATTTATAAGCCTTGACCCTATTTACATAGCCGAAGAAAATACACATCTACAACTTTAGATCAAGCTTTGACATTTCATCATTAGGAACATGCACATAAGCTAGACAACTAAGTATTTTTAATCCAGAAAAGTTAACATCATTACCCTTCCACACTTCCTCCACAACTCTTCCATCCAAAAGGGCTAGTGATGATCTACTTATGAGGTAACATGGCATACTCATTGCTTTTGCCTAGAAATTCTTTGGAAGCTAGCTTTGCATTCACTTTCAAACACTTAACCATGTTTGCTATAGACTGATTCATCTTTTCCTAAATACCATTATGTTAAGGTGTTTTGCATACTGTAATGTGCATTTAAATACCATGGTATTCAAAAAATTTCTAAAACTCTGAGTTTGTATATTCAGTGCTATTATCTGATCTCGGATATTTGATTTTTTTCCTGTCTGGTTTTCAACCATTGCTTTCCACACCTTGAACTTGACAGAGAGTTTAGATTTCTATTTCTTGAAATGTACCTACACTTTCCTTAAAAATCGTCAATAAAAGTGATGAAGAATTGAAATCCACTCAATGATAACTCTCTTATCAAACCACAATATATCAAAATGAACAAAATCAAGAACACCCTTAGTTTTGTGTTCACTCATCTTTAACTTCACTTTTGATTATTTACCCAACACACAAAAGTTGCAAAAATCCAGCTTACAACAATTGACCCTATGCAATAATTCCCTTTTATGAAGTGCAGCCATCCACTTTCACCAAGATGACCTAACCACATTTGCCACAGAATTGTATTGTCATGATATGACTCCACAACTACAACACCATCTACAATTGCATTCCCCATCAGCTTGTAGATATTTTTTGCACTCCTCTTCCCCTTCATCACTATCAATATACCCTTACCCACCCTAATGGAATCCTCATCAATGTTGTAGCCAAAACCTTTTTCATGTAAAGTGCCAAGAGAAATTAGATTCTTCTTTACTTCTGAAATTTATCTGACATCACACAAAGTTCGAACAACACCATCATGCATCCAAAGCTTCATTTGCTCCTTTCCAAGAATAGCACATAGTTTATTATTGGCCATATAACTAGAAAAAACCAAGATCACTTGATGTTTGTGAATCAAACAAATCTTTGTTCGGAGTTATATGAAAGGAGCATATTGTATCTAGAATCTATGAATATGAGGATTGACATGATGAAACTAAGAGCAGATCCCCCTTATTGTAATATGAATCACTATTCTGAACAATATTATTAGACTTTGTTAAATCATTGCTCCTTTCATCAATCTACTTCTTTTTGTTTGGACAGTCCTTTCTAATATGCTACATATGTTGACATTTATAACGTTATATAGGTTTCCTGCCTCTGGATTTTGATCTATAATTCTTTCCACTAAAATATCTTTTCCATGCCTTCTCCTAGGTTCCTGGTTACTTTTCACATACAACCTTTTGGGTTTGAGAACGTTTAGCATTATTTTGCTTCCGCTAATTAGAGGCAAACAATAGTGTAGTGATCTTATCTACGTTGATTGTATCTTTTCCCATGTAAGTATAGTCACTAGATGCTCAAATGAAAAAGATAAAGAACATAGCAAAATCATAGCTTTGTCTTCATCTTTAATCCTAATGTCAATTCTCAGTAGATCACTAATTATGTGATTGAAGAAATTAATGTGTTGTACAAGATTTGCACCCTACTGCATCTTTAAATCATACAAGTTTTGCTTCAGATACAACTTATTCATTAGAGACTTCAGCATATATTGATTTTCTAGCTTCTTCCAAACCTACACCAAAGATGAATGATCTATGATGTGATACATAACATCATATGCCAAAGACAACCAAATAACTACCACCACTATTGCCTACAATTCCACCTAGTCATGATCTTCCAAACTTTGAGGCTTCATCTCTCCAATTCTCTTAATATCCCCTGTTGTGCTAGCAAATTCTATACGCTCCTTTGTCATAATCCAAAATTTTCAATAACATTGAACTTTGCCACATCAAATTTTGTAACAAAGTTCATCATGCCAACGAAACTCTCTTTGACACCAGTTGCTGACAAAATAAGAAAATCACAAGAGAAAGCAAGAAAGCAAGAAGATAATGCAATACAAAAGATATATGAGATTTGGCGATGTCCCTATGTCCTCGGGAGCGAAGTGGCTATATTTTCTTATTTAATGAAAAAATTAGGGTTACATGTATTTATAGAAGAATACAACCCTAATTCGATGCAATTTTCAAAAATACCCCTTTATTGTAACTTGGGGGGCTTTGGCCCCACACCCCAACCCATCTAACTACAACTGATCTGACTTTTGTATATGAGCCATATGTAAAGAAATAATATAAGAATTTAACTTGACAAAATCATAATAAGGGTATTAAAGGTGCCGAAATTGAATTTTACATGAGCTAATTTGAAAATTAAACCAAAATTGTATGGTTATAGTGTTCATAAAGGTAGATGTATACATAGATATATATATAGAGAATTCATCAACCGTATTATGAATAGTGTTCAAAACCATGTACTTGCATACAAAATGAGTAGTTGGGAAATCACCTTTTATAGCTGTGATTAGTGGTAGGCACGGGCCGGTTAACCTGCCCGGCGGGCTCGATCCACCGGGTTGCGGTTTACCGGAACCCTGACCCGGCCTGGCAAGGGTATAGAACTCGTCGGCCTGGGTTGAACAGTTTAACCAGACAGGTCCAGGTCAATGGGAGCTGGACCCAGAACCGGCCCTGCTCTCTGCTGACCTGGTGGGCTGGGCTGACCTACCGGGCGGAATTGCCGGGTGAACCCGCTGGACTGAACTGTCGGGTAACCCCTTGAGTTGAGTTTGTTAAGCTTCGTTTCCTTCTTTTCCCTTGCTGCCAAAACAAAAATGATAAAGCTATCTCAAGGTCTCAACCATGATTTCCTAGGAGAAGCTCCTCGCCGGCGATAGCTTCAAGAAAGGCAAGCTCTAGCGAGCTTCGCTACGCTGTTGAGGATAAAACCCTGAATGATCTCTTCTTTCCAGTCTTCCTATTAACATTGAAAATAATAGAAGAACACAACAATGGAAAATAATAAAAGCTTTAGGGATTCATCCACCATTGGATTATCTCTAGTATTAGAGACACAAGCAGACCACTCACTTTAAGCTTGTTTGCATTCATATTTCTTCTCTGTGCATTCAAATCTTAGCTGCCAAAAGACATTTCTATCAAACCATAGAGAACATTGGATACAAAACCAATGGGTCAAATTATTAAAGTTTAAAATAAGAAGAGCAGACAATTGACACTTGGTAAGTGTCTAATCAAAGTTTAAATTATAACTACTTTCACATTTCATAATGCGGTTTTGCTAGTATATATGAAAAATGTGGTTGTTGGTATGTGTTTGGGATCACATTTCATAATAATTGACAAGCACAACCAGGAAATAAAGTGTTAAAATTAAAATAAAATATAACTACTTTCACTCATTTTATTTTTATTAAAAAACTTGAACTAAAATGCATCTTATAGATTTGACAAATGATAAGCCAAAGTGACTTTTTGAATCACATTGGACTTGTGTGATCATCACATTAATTTAGAAACAATAATATATGGTTGGTGGGTGGACTTTATCTTATGAATACTCATAAAAAGTTGATCTCCCTTGAGAGAGGACATCCAGGTTTTGAAACCAAAAACATAAGTAGAAAATTGCATTTAAATTAATTACTAAAAATTCAAAAAATTTAGAAAATTTTAAAATACACTAAATTTGAAAATGAATGGCTTGCACTTAATTCGTTTACCTTTTGAACCAAGTTGCCTATGTATCCTCCTGGGTGTGAGAGGAATCAAAGCCTACATAGTTCTCTTACCTTGTGTAACCAGTCACCCACTTACCTAATTGTTAACATCTAAGTCTTGGTCTGTTGTCGCGCAAGGTGTGCTCATCATGTTATCTGTGTGGAAGAAATCACTAGCATCTGGACTTTCTTGTTCTGCTTCTTGTTGCCAGACTTGAGCACATTTCCAGTCATCCGTACAAACTTGAATTTCAATATTTTGTGGGGTCAGTTGGGAACGTGTCATGTCCAACATGTTCCCACCTGCGCTAAAAGTCTGCTTGCAAGCTATTGTAGACATAAGGCAAACAAAAATATCCTTTGCCATTAGTGAAAGAATGGGGCACGGATTTCCATTACCTTGCTACCAATGGCGGACTTTGAAAGTCATATTTGTGTTGATTTCTTCTGAGAACCGGAAGGTAGTGTTTAAATACAAGTCGAGCTCTATATATTGTGATCCCCTTGGCTTCTTCTTTGCTTGCCTCTACCGTAATGATTCTCCTCCACTACTACTAGATTATCCTACTGCCTCCAATGCAACCTGGGGAACTATATGGCTATATCTAATACAATAGCTATCATATAATTCAACAAGTTGACTCTTTGCATCAGCAACAATTTCATTGACATCCACAATGTTGTCGGAGTCCAGTTTAGAATCTTGAGTATCCACGTCACTCATAGGCAAGCCCATGGCAACCGGTTGGAAATCTTGTCCTCCATTGAATTCTAAGAATTTGTAATATGCTTCCAAATATTCTTGCAAACCTTCTACCTTCTGCCTTGGATTTAGAACAAATGCAACTAAAGCAATAGGAGGTATATTCTTAAAATAAAACAACCATTTAATTTTCATAGAGATCAACGCACTAAATAATTGTGGATCTAATCTAAACTTCCAAAACTGTTCAGCCTCATCAACAACACCATATAGAAATAATTGGGAAGTAGGAAAATAAACTTGCGAAAATAAATTAGTACATGTGTTAAAAACCAAAAGCAAATCAAAAATACGGGCAATAACTACCCAGTTATACTCATATAAACAAAAACCAACCAACGAATCATGAACAAACATAGTCAACAATGTCCTATAAGGAAATGTTGCACTAAGAAACCGATAAGTAGAGTTTCATCTTGTTTTGACATCTTTAGGAAGTTTTTGACCCTCATGTTATGTTCTTTACAATAGCGAGCCCATTATTTCATGAGGGTCATGTTTTTTCCTAGATAAGCTATGACCTTCCTAACAGGGAGTACAAATTCTTTAAGCTCTTCCAAATCACTTTGCACATATAAATTCAAAACATGACAAACTTAACACATCTTATATGAAAATATTTGCCACCACATTAAGGCCTCAAAAAATCTTCTAGAGGTCTAATTGAGTCTTATTAGCGGAGGCATTATCAAAAGAAATCGAAACATATTTAAACATTAAACAAAATTCTTCGATAAATCCATGAATAAGTATATAAATATTATTGGTAGTATGAGACTTGTTGAACACCCTAAAAGCAAGAACACACTTTTGGATATTCTACTTGTCATCTACCTAATATGCCATAATACCCATAAAAGAATTTTCATGAAAAACATGGGTCTAAACATTGGAACATAAAGAAACAGAAGAGTTAAAAGTACCAAAATACTCACAAACTTGTTCCCTACCATTCTTGTATTGTTTGAATACTGTTCTTTGAATTGTCCTTTATGAAACCTTCTTGCACGCCGGTTGCAGTGTGTCATTGATGCATTCTTGCACTTGACACCGTTCAGTGAAACTGAACAGCAAGCGCTCAACGGAAATTGTCTCCGCAATTTTATCTCTGTATTTTACTAGTGAAAATGTAAATAGAGATGATCGAGATCCTGTACCTTCATCAATAGTAAATCTAATTTGGGCTGTAATCGAGTATGTCCAAGCTTATCAGGGTGCTTCTTCTCCAAGTGTCTGTTGAATGTGTTATATCCTCCGCCCTTACAATGTTTAAATTCCGAACCACAATATTTACATTTACCATGTGTTACAATTCCATCTTTATTATACAATTTTGAAAAATGAGTTTTAAATATATTAAATTTGAGGACAGTTTCCGTGGAGTTGTTTGCTTCTCCGGTTTGTGAAGATACATCGACCGATACCGATTGTTCCATTGGGCTCTCAACATCCTGAAATGGATTGCTTTCTTGAGTAGGTGGTGTGGGAGTGGAAGCCGATCCAACAATGCATTTTCCTCTCGAGCATCCACGACCTGAAGCCATATTGTAATATCTAAGAAAAACAATGAAAAAAAAAACAAAATATATAAAAAAAAACAAGTCTACAAAAATAATTTTATTGAAGTCTACAAAAATAATTTCATTCAAATATTTATAAAAAAACAACGCTACAATTAATAATTTCATTCAAGTCTACAAAAATAATTTCATGCAAATATTTATAAAAAGAAGTCCACAAAAACTACAAATAATAATTTCATGCATTTTTTAAAAACCACAAATCTAACTAATAATTAAAATAATTACATCAAGAATACAACTAATAATTTCATTGAATTCTAGAACAATAATTTCAAGCAAATATTTATAAAAAAAAAAAAACAAATCTACAAAAACTACAAATAGTTATTTCGTGCAATTTGTTAGAAAACCACAAGTCTAATTAATAATTAAAATAAATACATCAAGAATACAACTAATAATTTCATTCAATTCTACAAAAATTATTTCATGCAAATATTTATACAAAGAAAAAAACAAGTCTACAAAAACTACAAATAATAATTTCATGCAATTTTTTTAAAAAACCCACAAGTATAAACTAATAATTAAAATAAATATCAGGAATACAACTAATAATTTCATTCAAGTCTACAAAAATAATTTCATGCAAATATTTCAAAACAAGTCTACAAAAACTACAAATAATAATTTCATGCATTTTAAAAAACCCACAACCTAAAGTAATAATTAAAATAAATATCAAGAATACAATTAATAATTTTGTTCAAGTCTACAAAAATAATTTCATGCAAATATTTTAAAAAACTACAAATAATAATTTCATGCATTTTTTTTTAAAAAAACCACAACTCTAAACTAATAATAAAAATAAATATCACAAATACAACTAATAATTTTATTCAAGTCTGCAAATATAATTTCATGCAAATATTTAAAATAAAAACAAGTCTACAAAAACTATACAAATAGTAATTTCATGTTTTTTAAAAAAAAAAACCACAAGTCCAAACTAATAATAAAAATAAATATCAAGAATACTACTAATAATTTTGTTCAAGTCTACAAAAATAATTTCATACAAATATTAAAAAAAAAACAACTCTATGGAAACTACAAATATTAACTTCATGCATTTTTTAGAAAACCACAAGTCTTAATTAATAATTAAAATAAATATCAAGAGTTTCAACTAATACTTTTATTCATGTCTACAATAATAATTTCATCCAAATATTTTTTAAAAACAAGTTTACCAAAACTACAAATAATAATTTCATGCATTGTTTTAAAAAACCACAAGTCTAAACTAATAATTAAAATAAATATACCAAGAATACAACTAAAAATTTCATTCAAATTCTTTTTATATAAGACAAGCCTACAAAACTATAACTAATAATTAAAATAAATAAATCATTACCAACCTTGTTAATTGGCAACTTTCAAAATGATAGAAATTAAGAGATAATCCAAATTTGAACCCCTCCAAGTCTCCAAGACTCCAAGTACCAAATTGCAATATTAAGCATTGATAATATTAAATTGAAATAATTAAACTCCAAGAATCCAAATCCAAAATCTCTCAATATTAAGCCTTGAGAGAGTGAGATTAAGAGAAAATGAGAGTAGGAGAGTTGAGAAATAATGAGATTGAGAGAGCATGAGAGTAAGAGAGTTAGGAAAGATTGATAATTGGTAAAAACTAAATAATGTGGCTATGAGGTGTATATATAGAAGTTTATAAATTTTTTTAAAAAAATTTAACTTTTTCCAAAATTTTAATTTTTAATTAAAAAAATTTTAAAAAATTCCCCAACGGCTATTACAGCCATTGGGGAACAACATCTATCAACTCGCCTGGTAATTTGGTGGGTTGAGAGCCATTGTCTCTCAACCCGCTCGGTTACTTGGCGGGTTGAGAACCAGGTTGCAACCTGGGTTTGACCTGCCGGGTCACGGGTTGGGGCAAGCCCAACCTGTCTCCATGGCGGGCCGGTTACGGTTCGTTGAACGGGCCCGCTGGATCACTGACGGAACGGGCCGTTTTTGTGCCGGATACGGCAGGGCTAGGTTTTCGGATGACCTGTGCCCACCACTAGCTGTGATTACCTAAGTCACTGTTACAATCATGATTGGATGGTTTATCCCACTTAGAAGACGCGACCTCGTGTATATATAGGGTTGTTTTTTTAGTAGGTCACCAAACTATGGTCTATTTTCACTTTGGTCATCAAACTTTAATTTTAATCAAAATGGTCATCCAACATTAATTTGACCGGCAGGTCACCCAATGGTTTCCCACTCCCTTTCCTTGCATGGCTACTGGAAAAGCTGAGTCAACTTCCCTAGAACACTCATTATGTTTTCTTGATGTGTCCACATCATCTGACGATGGGCACGTCATTTGAAACCATGCCACATCATTATCATGTTCTTTCTCTGTGATTCCACTGTCTATTCCTGTGCCCTCATCCATGTACAAGCTCTGATATAGCCAACGATCAACTGACTCAAGCACGAGCTTGATCTCCTTTTGTCTTCCTTCCTTGATCCTTTGGAATCCAATTCTGCCTACTTCTCCTTTAACAACGACGAGTTATTTGATGAATAGCAAATCTTGTCGCCCATCCAAACCCTCTTCTACTGCGAGCTTGCTCTAGCCTAGCATGTTATCTCCGTCATTGACTCTATCCTCGAGTCCTGCTTCGCCGATATCACTCGTGACGCCGCCACTGCCCTTCTTTCCTTTGCAAACCTTATTGCCAAAACCAAGTCCAAGCCCGGGTGATTTGGACACACCAAGTAAACATAATGAGGTGTTCTAGAAAAGTTGACTCAGCTTTTCTGGGTGCCACAAAAGCAAAGGGAGCAAGAAACCATCGGGTGACCTACCGGTTAAATCAAATTAATGTTCGGTGACCATTTTGATTCAAATTGAAGTTTTGTAAACGAAGTAAAATAGAATATAGTTTGGTGACCTACAAAAATAAAAAACACACTCTATATATATTTGTGTTTGTGTCTTTGTGTTAACTTGCATATCTTTCTTATTTCTGAAGGGTATCTTCCAGATATATATTCAAAAAATTTGCAATTGCTAATATCTTTAGAATTTCTTTAATTATTAGACTCATGTATATGTTTTTGAAACCAAAGGGAATTTCAAATGCAAAATAATAATAATTAAAAAAAATCCTTTTTACATATAATTATGTTTTTAAGGTTAGGATGCTATTGGAAGTGATGATTAAACTGGACGCTCTAGCACCATGATCTGTAACCCCTCCCCCAGCAGTTGAGTCGTTTCCTCGTTATCTCTCGGTGGACATCTCGACTCATTGCATCCTTTCTTTTATTGTTAGCTGCTTTCCATTGTTTTGTTTTCGTTCTTAGTGTGCATGTTCTTCATCTCTTGTGATTTCTGTTTGATTTCTATTTTTTTTTCTGTTTTTGTTGTCTTGTTTTCTGCTTGTTCTTCACCTCTTGCTGTTTTTCTTGTACTTTCATTTGTTTTGATAAATTTATTAGTTTATCTACTTTTATAAAAAAAAAAAAAAATTTTGGAGAAACTAAGAAAATGTTTTGAATCCTTCAATCTTATGTAATATTTATTCAGTACCAAGATTAAGATGCATGGTTGTGCATTTCTTGGGTTGATCTTAATTATGTATGACTTTTTTCCTCTTTGATTTTATCTTAAGGGTGCAAAGAAAGTTCCTACTTTCTATTTCTAATTTATTATTAAAATTAGTTAATGCCAACAAATGTAAAGATACTTTTTAACAGTTTTACCTTATTGATTAAAAAAAAATCCAATGTACTTCATGACTAAGAATTGGTCACATACGCGAAAGAAAATATATAGACATTCTCCAATGAAATAAAACATGCCAACAATTATGAGAAACAAATTCGGTTAAACAACATCCCACACAAAATACATTATTAATATTTTGACAAGATCGACTTACAAATCATCCAGGTGGCACTTAATTATTTACTAATAATAAATGAAAAGACATTGTTCAAAGTCATGGCCACCAATTTAAGCATAAAACCATTGCATTGAAGTTATCTAGTAAACTTCAACACGCCATTGATCATTTCTTACCAGCTCGGCTAGCGTGTCTGCCCAATTCTCACCTCTTTCCTGAGCAATTCTCTCAAACGTCTTCAGAATTCCAGGCATCATCGTCTGTAATCCAGCAAAGTATATATATGCACCTCCATTCAAAAGTGAGAAGATTTGATCACCATTTTGGTAGATGACGTCAGCTACAGTGGTGTTATGGTCAGCCAAGGCCTTCTGATACCTGCATGTCAATGATCATTAATTGCAGGCCATTAAACCTTGAAAACATTAGGATAAGTTTGTTTAACTTAAATTAATATATATACCTGAAGTGGATGGGGTGGGTCCCCAGGATTTGGGTGAACTCCCCATTGTAAAGGAGGCTATTTCCGTTGTCAGCCCCAGCAATCAACCAAGTCAGTCCATTGAATGCGACTTGTGAGTACGGATTTACAAACACATGTTGGAGATTGCTACGGAAAGGAGCGATACCAGTTGATGTTGCAATCATGATATGTTTGGCTTCTAGATCATTTGGCCATATCATTTTATATCCAAAAGGACCTTTAATAAAAATGCATGGCATTAGCTAGTGTCCCTTAAAGTTTTTAAAAGATTTATCAATGTAGGGATATTAAGAGCCAACCACGTGCTTATTTAAGATAACATTTAGGAACTAGAAATACTATAATGATAAATCCCGTCATATAATTATGAAGGGGAGATAACACAATTTCTCCGACAAAATTAAGAACGATGAATAATACTGACCCTTACCATGTGTGAACAGTACTACATGAGCAAAAGTCGGTGGCCTTGTTCCCTTGGCATGTTTTGTGACAAGTTTTCACCAGATTGTCGATGGTTTCTCACACCCACAACTTTCATAATAGTTTGCATACAGAATTTTAATGGAAAGTTAAGTGAAATTGTATCTTATTTTAAGTTCACAATTATTTTTAAATCTTTAGATTATCTCAGACAACTTTAGAATGAAGATTTTGTCATCAAACATAAAATCTTAATGGATTTATATTCAAACCTATAATTTCAACTTCATCTCCTTCTTGTCTGTCACAGAGAAAGTTACTGACACTGTCTGGTGATAGTTCTGCACGACGAACACATAAACTGAGTCTCTTGCCACCAAAAGCATCTCCATCTCTGCATGATGCAACCGAGAAATCGTCGAATTTAACTCGAGTTCGGGTTTGGCCTGAACCATCATTGTCATTCTGCAGGATTATAATTAATTATTAGTACAGGATTAAGCACTCAAAATGAAATAACAAACGTGAAAATGTACTTAAACAAGCTCACCGGTGGTAAAATTACTCCAAGATAATGCCCTTCCTCGAAATTAAAATTGCCTCCGTGATCTAGTACAATATGACAAATCTCCCCGATGGCACCTCTTGGGCCAAAAAGAGTGTCAACTGAGACAACTCTTGTTGTGCAAGGCTGGCCTTGTCTGGGGACCGTCAAAGCTGGCTCTTTAGCCTCCTCAACTTTTAAGGAACGGTCCTCAACTTTTAAAGGCTTCACTAGTACAGCATTCCGTTCTGCAACTTGTTGAGCAGACGTGTTATACTTGGGATACTGTTTCTGATTTCTCAAGGATAAATATGGCAAGGATGTCCAAGCATCATTTCTGAAGTTCAGATTACTGAACATCTGCATCAGAAGAAATAATGAGCCACAACTGCACTTATTAATAATTATGGCTTCCAACTTTACACACACACACACACATATACCAAAATACAACGAACAGAGAATTATATATAAAGTGCTAAAGATGTTCACCCGTGAGCTAGAATAATTAAACCCTAAACCCTTCCCAGGGATCATCTCAGCATGCATAACACTGCAAAGATCAGCCCTGCAATCAATCACAACCAAAACCTTAGCTTGACATATACACCCACACATGTACGTATATGAATAATATAAAGGATGTCAGATACTTGAGAGCCATTTCGGAGCTTCAACAACACAAAGTAAAAACCCTAATATGAAGAGTGAAGAAGAGGAATTCCAAACAACCTATATATATATAATAGAAATGTGGAGAACTCAATCAGTCATGGAATCATCAGCTATTGGTGCAAAATACTCGTATACGGTATGCCGCCACCCCTTCACGTGACTCTCTGCACCAGTTGAACGTGTTAAACTTTCCACTAAAAGACGATAGACAATGATGCATCCACAAAATATCGTCAGTGTCTCCCAATTCTGCACTCCCACGTGTGCTCAATAGCATCCTATGATCACGTAGGAAGCATATAAACCTAGGTCTCATCATATGAGATTGTGAATGAACTTGGATTAAAATAATACATTTCGTTTTCAATTATTAATAGAATGCGTAATCATGAGGAATCACTTAATGAACTTGAATTAAAATAATATATTTCGCTTTCACTTAATAATAGAATGCATAATCATGAGGGATCACTGAATAAACTTAAATTAAAATAATATATTTCGTTTTCACTTAATAATAGAATGGATAATCATGAGGGATCACCACGTGCATTGAAGACAAATTCACTTGTTCCATACATGATATTATTTTATTTTAAAAAAAAAACAAATCAGATTCTTATGTTTTAAATCTTTTAAATTGTAATTTTTTAGACAAAATAAAATATAGGTCCCTGGAACTCTTAAAACTTAACGGGCAGTCTCTAATCTCACATTTGAATTTCTCAAATAATTTTTATTCTTTTCGTTTCAGTTTTTCCCCCACCTAATCACATCCTTTTTGAAATCGGTACAATAGACGATCACATCAACATTTTTTTTGCCATCATTTTCACTTATTTTTTGCAAAATTTGTATAAATTTTACCCACGGAAGGAGGGAAAAAGCTTTGAGTCTTCTTTCCACCATTCATTACTATCTGGTTGGGTTAACTTTGAGACTTCTTTCCACCATTCGTTGTGATTTAATTCCGCTGCCATCCATTAGCTCTCTCCTGCCCACTGGGGGGGCTGGGGTAATCATTTTTATCACTACGACATTCTCCATTTTTAACTACAACTTCGCATATGTAGCTACAAAAGATATTTTTGTAGTTATTAGAATATTATAATAGTTATACAAAAGTTATTTGTAGCTATTTATAATTTGATTAAATTTTGAGTTACAGAGATTATTCATTCATATCAAATAAATCAATTTTGTTTCAATACCTTAATATTGTGGCAATAATTGACACTTTAGCCACTATTTTTTTTAGCCACGATAATATATTATAGTATAATTACTTATCTAGTCCATAAATATTAATTGCTTGTAGCAATAACAGTTTTAAAGTTTAAATATTAGCCGTACTAATAAAATAGTGGCTAATATTAATATATAGCTAAAAAAAGTATACAAATATAGGAAATAATAATTTAAAATTTAATTTGTTATAAGTATAGCTTCTTTAGCTGTATTTGAGAATATATATCTCATAGCTAAATGTATACATTTAAAGTGAAATATTGGCAAAATCATGGATGCATGCTACAATTTAAATTTCTATAGATTAAGCTTTCTTTTAAATACCTTCATAAAATATTATCTATTTCAAAAAAACTTTACGAATTTTATTATAATTAATTAGTATAAATAACTTTGAAGAAAAAATTTTAAGAAAACTAATTTATTTTGAATCTTGTTAGGATATAGGTTGAATCACTTTCACGTTCTAGATAGTTACTAATTTGTTCTAACTTATATGAGTAATGCTATGTACAACTAACTGGTTACATGAACCAGCCACATGACCCATGTTGCTGGTGACATGTAATCCAGTTTGTTCTAATTAGTTTGAATTATAATGATATTATCTTTTTGTTAATCACCTTTATCTCTCCCTCTCTTAAAACATATTTTTTTTTCACCTCTCTCCCGTGCCCTCACTCTCTCTCTCTCTCTCTCTCTCTCTCTCTCTCTCTCTCGTGCCTAGCCGCAGCTCTCCCATGCCGTAGCTGCCGCTGACGGAGTGTCTCCCACCTCAGATGCTGCTCTCCTGCTCCCCAAGCTCTCCTGTGCCCCAGTCGCTAGAGTTTTTCCGACCATGGATGCAAGTCTCCTCACTCCTACGACTCCCTGCAAACTAAGTTTGGTCTGTTACTCGTCACCTATTGACCTCATCGTCGCTTTGCTCCCCCTCACTGTCACTGGAATTATGTATAAAGAAGCTTGTATGAATCATGAGAGTGGAATTTTACTTTCAATGCATAATCATGGTGGTAGATTTCTTTGTACCTTAAGTGCATAATCTAGATGAAACCTTGCTTTTAAAATTGGTTTTGTTTTACAAAAATTGAATTCTTAACATAGGTTTGTAAGATGATGCAAAACTTGGTTACTTAATTGGCGATTAATTCACCATTTGTTTATATATTTAAAATAGTAAATACTTAAATAAAACATTGCAAGGGTTAAGTTTTTGTCAAATTTATTTATTTTTGAAAAAATGATTTGTTTTGCAAAAATAGAAATCCTAAAAATAGGATTGTAGGAATATTCACCTACATGATGCAAGGTTGGGTGACTTAATTGTCCATTAATTCATTTTCTTTATCATTTGTTGTATTTAACATTTGTCTTTCAATATATTAATTTATTGTATTTATCATTTGTCCTTCAATACAGACCTAAAGCAACAAGAACATGGAAGAATTGGTAGTTAGTTTTTTTGAGCAAGAAAAAAATGAGATGGGAGATGGATATTCAAGCTTAGAAATACCTCACAGAAAAAATTTGGTTCAGTTAGAATCATCTGAAAAAATAGTGCCAAAGGCCGGTAAAATATATGGTTTTGAGGAAGAAGTTTACAATTTCTATCTTCAGTATGCTATAGGAGAAGGGTTTGGTATTACAAAGAAAAGCACAAGATTGGGAGATGATGGGAAATTGAAGTATTATACGCTAGCATGTGCAAGAGGCGGAAAAGGGATATCTACATCAAAAATTTCCTTCAATCCAAGACTATCAACTAAAGTAAATTGTCAGGCCAAAATTAACATTATTGTCAGCAATGATGGGTGGTTTACTATCTCGGGTGCTCATTTAGAGCATAATCATGCTCTTAGCCCACAAAAATCTCATTTTCAAAAGTGCAATAAGAAATTTGATGCATATGTGAAAAGAAAACTTGAATTAAATGACCAAGCGGGAATTAGCCTTAGCAAAAATTTTCATTCCATGGCAGTTGAAAGTGGGGGATATGAAAATTTAACATACACTGAGAAAGACTATAGGAATTACATTGCCAAAGCAAGGGAATTTAGGCTTGAAGTTGGCGATGCTGAGGCACTTGGAAAATATTTCTCTAGCATGCAACAAAGAAACGCAATTTTTTTCCATTTGATTGACATGGATGGGGAAGGCCGTTTGAGAAATGTTTTTTTAGGCAGATGCAAGGTCTATTGCCACTTATGAAGCTTTTGGTGATGTGATTTATTTTGATACAACATACTTAATGAATAAGTATGACATGTCATTCGCTCCATTTGTTGGTGTAAACCACCATGGACAAACAATATTATTTGGTTGTGGGTTATTGTCGAAGGAAGTACTGAAACTTATGTTTGGCTATTTAAAACTTGGTTGGAGTGTATGTTAGGCAAATCTCCTAAAACAATTATTACAAATTAATGTATGGCTATTCAAGGCACTGTTAGAGTGGTTTTCCCAAATTCCAATCATCGACTTTGCCTTTAGCATATATTAATGAAGAAAGTTCCTGAAAAGCTTGGAGGTTTAAATGAATACAAAGCTGTCAAGAAAATTTTAAAAAGTATCAGTTATGAAGCAGTGGATATTCATGAGTTTGAAGACACATACTTGAAGATAATGACGGACTATAATATTGAAAACAATGAATGGCTAAATTCTTTATATAGAAAACACCATCGGTGGGCTCCCTTATATGTTAAAGGGATATTCTGGGCCGGCATGTCTACCACTCAAACAAGTGAAAGCATAAATGCATTTTTTGATGGTTATGTTGGACCGACGACTTCATTGAAGCAGTTTGTCGAGCAATATGATAACGCCTTGAAAAATAAAATCGAGAATGAGAATAAAGCTGATTTTGCTTAATTTAACTCAAGTTTTCCACTAATCACTGATTGTCATTTTGAAAAGCAACTACAAGAAGCCTATACAAGTGAAATTTATAAATTATTTCAAGATGAGTTGCTAGGGATGATATATTGTAATCTTACACTCATTGGTTCAAACGGGGTGATCTCCTCATTTCAAGTATCAGACATTCTCAAAGGTAAAGAAGGCCCATTTAGAAAGCAAGTGGTATTCAATGTTTACTATAATGAGGAAGAATTTGACATTAAATGCTCATGTTGGTTGTTCGAGTTCAAAGGTATTATTTGTAGACACATTTGCAAAGTGCTTATTGAGAAAAATGTCAAGGAGGTTCCATGTGATTATATTTTGGCATGATGGAGCAAGGACATCAAGCGTAGGCATACTTATATGTTGAACTGTTATGATGACCCACAAACTAGCGAGGAGAAATTGCGCTAGAATAGATTGTGTTCTTATTTTTCCAAAGTTGCTGAACTTGGAGCAGTATCCATTGAGAAATATAATTTCTAGATGAAGTTTGTGGATGGGGCAATTGAGAAGTTGATGGGAAATGCAAACTCTAGTGAATTTCAGCCACTTATGTTGATGGATGAGAGTAGTGACCAACAACAAAAATTTTTGACGCCTTTGAAGGTGCGGAGCAAGGGCCGACCGCCATCAAAGAGGAAGAAGTCAAAGGTTGAAAAAATAATTGTCAGAAATAAAAAAAAAGGTTTTTATAAATAATATGAAATTTATTATTTCAATGATTATGATTTTGTTTGACATTCAGGTTGTTAATTTCAAAAGACCCAAACTAAGAGAAATGAAGCAACTCAAAAAGATACACCACCGGAACGTTGCACACAAGAGAGTGTGGTAATGCTATATTATTTAAGGATTCATGTTCAATTGGTCATTTGAATATATTTTTTTTTCTTGATATGTTGGACTATATACTTATTAGGTGAATTCAAACTCTCTTTCGATCAAGCGGGATATGCAACCTAGTTCTTCTATGGGTATTACAAATGAAGTCAGTGAATTTTGATTATGGTGAGTAATTTGTTCATGAGTTGGTTTTGTATATATGAAACCTACTTGATTAACAAATTATTAAGTTTCTTGCATTACATGTTCCTAATGTATTTTGTTTGTTGTACAGAATAGGAGGATTTTGTTTGGTGATGTTCCTGTACCTTCAGACATTTCATTTAGTGATGAAGCTATTAGTGTTAAGACAATTGATGGCTTATAATTAAATTTCTTGGAAGGTGAATGTTGTTGATGCTTGAATGCTTGCACCATTTTTGATAATTTTGTGTTTGTGATTTCCTTTCATTATAATAGTTAAAAAAAAAAAATAAAGTCAATCTTTGATCTATTTATTTATTAAATTATGCTCTTTAATATAGTCTTGGTATATATATTTGATTGGGTGATCATCAGGAACCTGAAACATAGATTCCAGAAAAAACACAGAAGCTGCAGAAAATGCATGAGCTTTGAGACTTCTGTTCAGCAATCTTCCTTTGCACCATTTTTGGCATAGTTAAGAGAATTTCTGAAACTGATTACAGGGATGTCACCCAAATACAAGAACAAAAAAGAAACCTTCAATTAATTACAAAAATAAGATTTTACAAAGATTATTTTCAATAGGCTCACTATGACAAGTTCTCTAGAACAAACAAAAATTTAGCCAAAACTAAGAGTTATTGTTCCCAGAAGCAAAAGATACATTTTCCCTTTCAACATAAAGAATTTTAGCGAAATACCATAGAACCAAAAGGGAAGAAAGAATCTAAGGAAAATACCAGAGAATATTATTGATATTATTCAATAAATAACCAAGAAAAAAATTATCACAATGCAGAAGTACTTCCTATTCTCAATAGCATCAGTGAGTAAACATCAATGGCAATAAGCCTGCACTATAAGAGGTATTTCATAAAAAAAACAAACAACTAGAATAGAGCATCACTCCAAGAGAGGAAAGGAAACAAAACTGAAAAAAAAAAATCTCATAATGGCAGTTTAGTAGTCTTCCTGACAATGAATTTTAACTGACCAATCTTTTGGTGGACAACCTACAAATTTCCCTATGAATAATCAAAATCAAAGGCTAGGACTGAGGACCGCAAATTCATTCATTATTCAATGATAGATTGGATGACACTGGCTCCAACAGTCTTGCCACCCTCTCTGATGGCAAAACACATTCCCTGCAAGCAATCGGCACAATAAGTTCAACAACCATCTTAACAAGGTAACTGAGCATCACCATCTTCAACTCCTCATCCTTATCATTCATGATGGAAGTAACCTTCCCGGTGGCATCAGTAGTTGGAGAATGGCATCTGCGGTCGGAGAAACTCCGGTGGCTAGGGCACAGGAAAGCTTGGGGAGTAGGAGAGTGGCATCCTAGATCGGAGAAACTCTGGCGGCTAGGGCACTGGATAGCGGTGGCTAGGGCATAGGAGAGCTTGGGGAGCGGGAGAGCAGCATTTGAGATGGGAGACACTCTGGCGGCGGCAGCTACGACATGGGAGAGCGGCGGCTAGGGCATGGGAAAGAGAGAGAGAGAGAGAGTGAGGGCACGGGAGAGGTGAAAAAAAATATGTTTTAAGAGAGGGAGAGATAAAGGTGATTAACAAAAAAATATTATCATTATAATTCAAACTAATTAGAACTAACTGGATTACACGTCACCAGCCACATGGGTCATGTGGCTGGTTCGTGTAACCAGTTAATTGTATATAGCATTACTCAACTTATATTATAGACTATATACAGCTAATTAAAACTTTTTGTGAATCATTAATTTTATAAGTTGAATCCATGGATTTTAAATTTGATGTACACTTCAATTGAATTAATTCAAAATTTCAACTATGAATTTCCTAGCCAAATTTGTCCAAAATGGAATTCTTTTGCTATAGTTTGATATAATTTATATCTTTGACCAAGTAAAACTTGGTATTTTGCATATTTTAGTAACTTATTTTATTTTTATTCTTGAGTTAGTGCCTAACTTTGTGGGCAACAATCTACTACTACTAATAAAAGCAATAATTAAATGCACATGAAAATAAAAAAATTACATAAAAATATCAAAAAGTCCAAATTTTTATAAGTTTTAATCATTAGAGTTTTGTTTTCAATTTAACTCTGCTCTTTTAATCATCAAAATGACCTCAAAATAATTTTATTCACCAAATAACCTTCATAGTTTCAAATCCAAGCCATGTTACTACCTAAGTGCCGATTAGACATTTTAGAAAGCCAAACATTGGTTTTTTTCATAGACACCCTTCTTTTTCGAACACAAATTAAAATCTTCTTTTTTCTTTTTCTAACTTTTTAAGATATTATTTTTTTTCATAACTTATATTTTTTAAAAAGAATTTATTTTGAAAAAAATATATTATTGTGACTATTATTTATACATCTTAGAAAACATGTAAAATAATTCAAATTTTAATAATAATAATAATATAAAAAAAATGCCGTTATCTTTAAAAGTTTCTCCAAATTCCACTTATTCACAGATCGTCTAGTCAAATTTTGGTATTTCCAAGAAATCATTCATTTTTCTAACAACTTCTTTTCTGTCGTTTTGTCATAAAGATAGTTTGACACTGACAGAAATGTTCATCAGTTTTTTAAGTGGAAATACATAATATTAAGCGTAAATGTCATAAATTAAACAGAAAGTTCAGATATTAAACAAAAAGCTACTATATATTAAGTGAAGACTTATGTAGTTACACGCAAACACGCAATGGTAAACAAAAATCATGCATATTAAGCGGGAAGTATATGTTGTAAAATAGGATAAATTAATGAAGTGAGCTTAGTAACTGAAAAGTAAGCCGTCAGAAAAAAAAAAAGAGGGTTTGTTTGAGAAATTTAAATGTCAGAGAGTCTGATTGGAAAGTTTTGAAACCTTAAAGAACCTATAATTCATTTTCGCTAATTATAATAATAATAATAATAATGATGACGACGATGAGATGATGATGATATTTTCAATATAAAAATTGTTCCAAAAATATAAGTTTTTTAAAAAGTAATAATAACTTATTAAAAGTTAAAAGATGATTTTACTTTTGTGATGTATCTAAACAAAAAGGGTGTTTTTGAGAAAAAAACAACATTTTTAGCCCTGCTCGGAACCACGGCTGGGTCTAAAACTAGTAAATAGCCCGCA
This sequence comes from Dioscorea cayenensis subsp. rotundata, assembly GCF_009730915.1. Classification (NCBI taxonomy): domain Eukaryota; kingdom Viridiplantae; phylum Streptophyta; class Magnoliopsida; order Dioscoreales; family Dioscoreaceae; genus Dioscorea; species Dioscorea cayenensis. The sequence goes on along the minus strand of NC_052481.1, from coordinate 16,679,729 downwards.
CTGTAATGAGCCTAGTTATGGGATTAACGTGGGTTGACTAGCTTTTCCCTATTTTTAAATAAAAGAGAAAAAATTTAATGAATAAATCCATAAGGAAATTTTCCTAAGACCACATTCAACCTTTTGCAACAAGCTAACCACCAGACCCTTTGTTCATTCTAGAAAAATAATAAAACTTAAACTATAAACACATCTCTTACAATTTTTTTTTTCAATTTTCTCTACAATCTATGTATATGCTCCTCTTCATCAAATTATTTTGTGTTTAATATTATTTTATTTACTTTAATTGTTATAAGCATAGAGAAAATATTCATCATTCAATATTAAAATCCATCGTTTTTATATTTATTAATCATCTCCATTGTTAAAATTACTTAAACAGAATATATAATTTATATCAAATTGTTTATAAAAACATATTATTATATAAAACAACATAATCTCATTGATATGATATACTATATAATGATTATCAAAGAAATTAAAATTTAATCCCATATCAAATAATATTGGTTTTGAAAAGATTACCAACAACATTTAATAATAAGCATTTAACAAAATAAATTAGCAACTTCAAAAGTTTTTAATTATTTTGATTTATTTAAAATTATCTTAAATTTTTTTAATAATGAAATTTTTATGAAATTATCTTGAATATTTTTTTAAGAATATATGATTTTTGTAATTAAAAAACAAAACAAAACAAAACCTTTGTTGGCACGGATTGAACTTGAGACAAAAGCATTGTTATGAATTTTAACACCACTTAAGATTGCTTCTTTACAAAAGATATAATTAATGCATAAATCTTATGTTATTGACATTTAGTCCCACATTGACTATTTTATGAAAGACAATATAATAACTAGTTATAAAAGTAGTGATAGTCATCCCAACCGTTCTATTTGAGTTTTTACTTGTTTTAAATCATTTTTGAATTATATTTCAAAATTTTATTTTTTAAAAAATAAAAAATAAATATAAAACCTGACGGGTCGACCTGTGAACTGACACGTTCTGGCTCACCTCACCGGTTCAGGGGAGTTATCCGGGCAGGGTTTGGGTTATGTTGGTTCGGTATTGTCGGCCGGGGCCAATTCTGGGTCGGCCTTTGGTTGACCGGACCTGTCAGGTCGGGCCTAGTGGGCTCGGTTAATTGGCCCGTGCCCCCTTTAGTTTGCATAATACCAAGGTGGTAAGATGACTTTTATTTGACACTTTGAAGATCATTTGGGTGAATAAAGTAGTTTTAAGGTCATTTTGGTGATTAAAAAAAAGGAGGGTTATATTGAAAAAAAAAACCTAATCATTATTAAACCCAATTATTATATTATATTTATTTGTTTTTAAAAACACAAAAATCCAAGACCTTATATAGCCAAAATATGGGAATCATAAATCTAAAATGCTATTTGTGTTAAAGATGCTACATGAATAGGGAATGTACGATAGATTAACATAATAATAAAAAAAAACTAGCATTGAAAGACAATAGGAGAAGATTAATATGAAAAGCACTAAGAATATAAGGGGAGATTCTTTTCGTACTTATATTATTCATGTCTCCTAGAGGTGCAAATTGGGCCATGCTAGCCGGGGCCTAGCACTACCCAACACGACTTGGGATGTGCCTAGCTAGGCATAAAATTTACCCAAAACCTACTGGTCATTGAATCATTCGGGCATCCCAAACCTTTTGCTTGCAGATAATTTTTTTTATTTGTTCAAATACAAGAAATTATTTATCATGTAAGTTTCTTATTCTTTAATTTATATTGATAATTGAAAGCTTGTGATTTTGATTATATGTATTATTAATTTTTTTATTTTTTATTCACAAATTATAATAGGTCTAAGAGATCGACCATTGATGCATATTTCACAAAAAAGAACTATTGAAAGCCAATCATCAGCCATCCCTAAACTTGAAACTCCTTATTTCCCTAATCTTGAAACATCATCATCTATTCCTAACTTTAAAACTCCAAGTTCAGAAGTTCATCCTAGAAAGATTCAAAAAACTAACTCTAGAGTTAGTGTTAATACTTTTCTAGACAGAGATCCAGGATTACATTCTCCTATTTGGGAATATCCTGTTCATCAACAAGATGAGAGATTCGTCACTCTTAATTTAACCTTGGAGCTTTTCAATATCCCCTTGAAAATTACCCACTCTCTGGTTCGGAGAAGCATGCTCAACATTTTTGTTCTTCTTGGTTTGATAAGTTTGGACCATGGTTAGAATATTCTCCAACCAAAGATGTTGCTTTTTGCTTGCATTGTTATCTTTTTAGCAAAAAGGTGATCATCCGAACAAGTTTGTCATGGGAGGTTTTCGAAATTGGAAAAAGGTTAATTGTGGAGAGAATTGTGCTTTCTTACGTCATATGGGGAAAGATCCTAATTCATCACATAAAGTTGCAGTTCGATCGTGTGATGGTTTGATGAATCAATTTTATCGTATTGAAAAGCTTATTGAAAACATATTGTTGAACAGATTATAGCTATCAGTTGAGATTAAAAGTCTCAATTGATGTTATCCGATGGCTTACATTTCAGGGATGTGCTTCTAGAGGTCATGATGAAAGTAAAATTTTATCTTCTAAATGCCTCATATACCTCACCACAAATTCAGAAAGAAATTCTTCATGTTCTTCTATAAAAGTAAAACATGCAATAAGTGAAGAAATTGGGGATTCAAAATTTTGTCTCATTATAGATGAAGCATGTGATGAATCAAGAAAGGAACAAATGGCTATTGTTTTTAGATTTTTAGATAAAAATGGTTTCATATGTAAACATTTTTTTGGTGTTGTTCATGTACAAGATACTACTATTCAGACTTTAAAAGATGCAATATTTAGTGTGCTTTCTCATCATGACTTAAATATTCAAAATATTCGAGGACAAGGATATGATGGAGTTAGTAACATGAGGGGTGAATGGAACGGTTTGCAAGCTTTGATTTGTAATGAATGCCCATATGCTTATTATGTCCACTGCTTTGCACATTGTCTCCAACTTGCTCTTGTTGCATCATCTCATGAAGTAAAGCTTGTTCATCAATTTTTTGAGAAGTTGGGGTTCATTATTAATGTTGTCACTTCTTCTAGTAAATGTAATGATGAACTAAGGGATGCTCAAGCTGCTGAAATTGTAAAACTGCTTGCTATGAATGAGTTAGAGTCGGGAAGAGGCCTTAACCAAACTTGCACATTGCAACGAGCTGGAGATACTCATTGGAGTTCACACCTTAAATCCATCTCCAATTTGATTAAAATATTTAATGCAACTTTCCATGTACTTGATAATATTTCTACTGAAGACAGAACTTCTTCTCAACATGGTGATGCTAATTATGCATATACATTAATGAAGTCTTTTGATTTTGTTTTTGTGTTGCATCTTATGAAGAAACTAATGGAAATCACAGAAACTCTCTGTCAAGCTTTGCAACATGAATCTAAAGATATCTTGAACACCTTACACCTTGTCTCAACTGCAAAAGAGCAAATTCAAAACCTAAGAGAAACTGGATGGGAAGCTTTTCTATTAGATGTAAAATCTTTTTGTGTTAAGCATGATATTGAAATTCCTGATATGGATGCTACTTTTGTTGCACGGGAAGGTCAAGCACGAAATCAACCATGTGATTTTTCAATAGGACAGTATTACCGAGTTGAGTTATTTTATGCTACAATTGATCATCAATTACAAGAGCTGAATAGCAGGTTTAATGAACATACTCTAGAGTTGCTTTCTCTTAGTTAAGCTCTTGACCCAAGAGATAGCTATAAGTCATTTAATATTGGCAATATTTGTAAGCATGCAAAGAAGTTCTATTCTCAAGATTTTAGTGAGCAAGAGTTGATTCTATTAAATCTGGAGTTGCAACATTTTGAAGTTGAAGATTGAAAAATGCAGAATTAAAAGATTTATCTATTATTTCTGAAGTATGTCAAGGGTCAATAAGAACCAGAAAATCAAGCATTTATCCTTTGACTGATAGATTAATTAGACTTGTTCTTACCCTGCATGTTTCTACAGCAACTACAGAGAGAGCATTCTCAGCCATGAAGATTATCAAGACTAGACTTAGGAACTAAATGGAAGACCAATTTTTTAATGATTGCTTGATTGTTTACATTAAAAAATAAATTGCTACCAAATTTAGTCCTGATTTGATTTTATATGATTTCAATAGTATAAAAGAGTGTAGAGCTCAACTTCAATGAATTAAATTAGTTTGTGTGAAAATTGAATACTACTTTTTTTTTATTTGGCTCCCCCTAAAACAATTTTCTGGCTCCGCCCCTATAGAGATCTAAACATATATATGCATTAAGCCATGTAGATGTACACAAATAGTATTAATAATTGTGTATATTATCATATTTAATTTAGAGGAAGTAATTATATTGATCTAAATAAAGTTTAGATAGGGTTTGAATTATCTAAAATTAGATGTGTGGATTTACATACTAATGTGTAGATTCTTGGGGGCAAAATCATCAAGTCTATGATGGGCAAACTTGTGATTAGCCCCATTAATTTTGTTGTAAATAAGGTGTGGTCCTTGACTAATGCATGCTAGCAATCTAATTTCAGAATTAGTGATTTTCTCTAAATTAGGGTTTCCATCTTCCTTCCTACATGCGATCATTTTGAAGATCCGCAGGACCGCTCATCTACATCAATGGATTCAAGTCCAAGTACATTTTCGCTATTTTTCTTTGTTTCCAAATAATTTTAAAACAAATAGATCTTGGATTTCTCATAGGGATATAACTATAAAGTTCCATCACAAACCATGAAACTCGCACAATGTGAAGGCATAAGTGTACGTATTGAGTTATTAGGCCACGCCTGTGCACATATTTGTCTTGTTTTAAATGGGGAGCACTTGACATCTATTTGTAAAAAAAAAATAAAAATAAATAAATAAATAAGGCTCATGCTATATAACTTCCCAGGTTTTCCTAACTAATTTGAGGATTCTACATATAAAATTGCTTTGCGAGTGCCTTGAGTTAATTCTTTGCTTATTTGATTTTAATTTTTTTTAAAAAATTTTAATTTTTAATTTTATTTTTATTTTTATTTTTTTTTACATTATTGCTCTTTTTGCTCAACTCCATGATTGAGTTGGCACTTTTATTCTTCCTCGGTTGTTCGTTAGATTGCTGCTTTGGCTGTGCATATAACTTCACATTGATTTCCATCATTCAAAACTAATTGTGTTGTTATTGTAGATCTGTCTTGTAATAAGCTGCACGTGATGGTGATGATGGATTTTTAGTGGCCACAACTACACTCCAAGCAAGTGGAACAATCTGTGCAAGCAGTGAATGATATTAATCACCTCAATGATTAAACAAAACATCTAATATTTTTGTTACAAAGTACCTAATTAAGCATGTACAACAAAACTAAGCGTCTAGATTCATTATTGTACTAACCCCACTGACAATTTTTGTCCATATTTTTCTTTTCAAATACAAGATAAAGTTAAAGGTAATGGAGTTTTTATTTCTTAGGACCGGCGATCATATTTTATAAGAATGCGACAACTTTGAGGTTCTTCAAAATAGAATGATCACAGACACATAGGTTAAAGGAGTCTTTTCAATATAGAATATATTTATAAAAATATCATATTTTTTACATATCCACGAAATCAATAACAAAAGACAAAATTATATATATATATATATATATATATATATATAAAAGCCAATTAATGACCTCTTAATGATACCAGGTTCTTTACATAGAGTGTTCATTTCAAGAAAAAATAAATCTGAGATTGAACCCCAAAATTGATATAATATGAGGGTACATGTGTATTGCAATATTAACTCTAAGCCTACGTATATATGTTCCTTACTTCTTTTAAATGGGTCTTTTGTTGCTTATTTATAAAAAAATTATATTAATAAATAAAGTATTAAACAAATAATAAAAAGTAAATTTTCTATATCTTATTTTTGTGTCTATATTTATTTAAATTTAAAATATTTTAGAGAACCACTGATAGCCTAATGGTATCTTATTATAATGCTGAATGAGCAGCTCAGGAATAGAAAACCCTTGGCCCCAGTATTGTGCAGTAGCGTGCAAACACTATAAAACTATAGAAATACTTTGTAGTACTATTTATTCACTATTTATTGAGTCCTCTATTGGAGTCCCTCCATGGTTGAGTGGTAAAAGAAATTTACCATCGTGAGTTTATGGTCTGTGATAATTTTGGGCGCATGTGGCAAATTATCATTGCCCTGGGTATTATTCTGCCCCACATGATAAATTTTTAGAGAGTCGTTAAGCCACTGTAACTAGTGCACTTCCATACTTATTGTCTCTTTAACTGCGCATGTTGCTTTTGTAAAAAAAATATATATTACATAATAATCAAACATATAAATAAATGGACTAATTGATATATTATATTTTAAAAACATTTTTATTGATTTTAAAATTCAACGGACCATAATCAACTCAGTAGTACACGTTCCATAGAATGAGAGCGAAATTGTTGTTTATGTATTTAAATGTTATAGGTTAATTTTTTTTTAATACTTTCTTAGATTTATTAGATTCCAATCAAGTGGAAAGAGAAATCAAATCCAATTGAAGACAACTTGCTTTAATTGTATGATTGGAAGAATTTTTTGAATTACGGACAAGAGTTTCTATAATTCACATATTTAATCAAACGGTTTTTGACTAATGGGTATATGTTTGTGCGTCTTTTCAAACATAAATGATTATGATTATAGTTTATTATATGAAAATTATAATGTTTCTATCTTAATTGAATTGGTTTGTATTTTGTATTCCTTCAGCTAACGAGTCCATCATTGTAATTTTTGGTGAAGAATGACTATTGCATAGCTTCTAGAAATGGGAGAAAGATTCCATAGTAATTTTATTAAAGCTTTGTACAAATATATTAGTATTAAGAAGAAGAAGAAGCACCAAGAGAAGAGAAAGCAAAGAAGAAGGAAAAGAGAAGAATGATGATATGTGGCTGGTGATATGGACTAAATGTTGTGAGGTGGAATAAAAAATAACAACCGGTAACTCCACATGAGCATCTGACCTGTCAAAGCCTCGCTACGTCGTCTTTATGACATAACAGGTACCCTTACATTGAAATTGAATTAAAGTGTGGTATCTAAAAATAAACAAATTGAAGTTCGATAATCATTCTGAAATATGATCATAGTTTAGTATCCTTTCAAGATTATTACCTAAATTAATCAACTTGACTGCAATTTCACTTACCCATTTTCTAATTAAAAAATGAGATATAAATCATAATTATGATCAGCATTTTTTTTTTTTATATAAACATATCAAATTTTGTAATTGTTGAGTATACATTTGAACGAAAGTAAGAAAGTAACAAATAATTTTATTAATATATTGAAAAGAGAAACAATCACTCAACGGGATAAACTAATTAACTCTGCTGAATTGGTGAATACACCTCCACACTAGCACGCTAGTTTCCTCTTTTAACATGTAACTTGTAACACAATGCAATGAATCTAACTCAATGCAATCCAAGCTAACATAATGTAAAGTGGAATGAGCCTCTATGTGCTGACTTACCTAAAAATGTTAGTACGAACAAAAAGAACCTCAATAGTCTATCTCTTAAAAATGGGTGGCAAAGAGTGTGTTGCCAGCTCATAAATATTATACTTATACAGATTTGTATGTAGTCATATAATGCACAATAATCAAGCAATTAATATTAAAAAATTAATTATGTCAATTTGACTCATATATAAAATAATAATAATAAAACAATTAGTATCACGAATCAATCATGCCAATTTTATTATCAAGTTATTTATCCTTTCCTTTACCACCATTAATTATTATGTTTTATTTATTTGAGCCCTACTTAACATAGCTAAGCATGTCCAATGGTCTAATGACCATATCTCACCCCGGGTGCTATCGTTGTTTATATGGACATGCATTCTATCGTCACTTATATGAACACAATATCTTGGCATTTTATCATTAACTATATGGACAAGTGCCAACACTCTATCATTACCTATATGGACGGATGCTAACATAATCATAATGCACAACATCAATCTTAAGGCCAAAAGACATGCCCAATCTAGGCAAGCACTAATCATCTATCCTTGCCAATTGTTCCATGTCTCACATCTGATGAGTATAATTTGCACTCAATATATAGACCTTCTTTAACTCATAATGAATTAAATTTGAATTATTTTGAACCAATTTTACTCCTAATCTTATTGTTATTGCATTGTAGGAAATAAAGAGATTGATTTGAAGGAAGAACATGTAAAAGGCAAAAAATTGGAGGAAGAAGAGTAAAGTTTCAACAAAGAGGGAACAAGCAAAACAGAAAATGTAGCGCCTAGGTGCTACAACATCAAGAGGTGCAAACAGAAAGTTTGGCGCCTAGGCACTACAGTCTTTGGCACTTAGGTGCTACCCCGATTTTTATGTTATAAAAGGGGCTAGGGTTGAGATGAAAAGGGAGGAGAATTTCAGAGATCAAGAGGCTGGGAGTGAAGATTCAGTATGGATTCATTGCCAGGCTTTAGTTTTTAGTTTTGAATTGTTTATTTGATTATGAACCTTATTAATATGTCAAACTTTGCAATTATTATGTTCTAAATACTTTTTCTAGGGCTACGATGTAGCCAAACTATGAAACTCTAGATTCATCTTTGTTTAATTTAATTGATGCTTGTTTCAAGACTATGTTGGATATTTTAATCTATGCTTAATGCTTGTGATTGCTTGATCACCAATTGCATGATTATTAATTTGATTTGAGACCGAGAGGTGATAATTGAATTAGGTCTTCGTTGAAATATCGTACAATCATCATAAAATAGAGATATTTATGAGGTTGTATGCATCATTATAAATTTTTAGAGCTTAATGAGTTCCATAGGTTCACAGTTATCTCAAAGATGATGTTAACTTATCTAGTGGAATATGCTATTGATGCTTGAGAAAGATCAAAATGTAATTTAGGGAAATTTGATGACAACATAAGAAACAAACATTGATTGATTGAATTAGATGATCTAGGTGGAATTAGTCTAGGTGAACTCGGAAACCCTAGAATCTCTTGACATTGATTTCTCCTTATCTCTCTCTCTCTCTCTCTCTCTCTCTCTCTCTCTCTCTCTAGCCCTTTGAATTAGATTTTCTAAATTAAACCTCTTCAATATCATTAATCAAGTAGAATTAGGGTTAGTAATTTTGGTAATTAATAAGCTCAATCCTCGTGGGAACGATACTCTCTTATCACTATATTACTTGTTTGCGTTAGCGTATACTTGTGTTATATAAATCACACCAACAAGTTTTTGGCGCCGTTGCCGGGGATTGTGTACTTTATTAATATAAAAAAAAAAAACTCTGGTTTTACTTCATAATTCATTATTCTTGATTTTTTTCTTCTTTTAATCAAAATTGTTAAAATTGAATGCGAAAATTTGGTACTGAAAGTCTCATACCTTTTGACTCTGTAATAGAACGTACGTGTCGCACGAACAGGAAGAAGATAAGCCTTACAAATAATCAATCGCTAGAAGCCATGGATAATCCTGAGGAAACAAGAGCTAGGTTCAATGCATCAGCGAATGAGCAAGTATTTAATAATCCAATGGTGGTCAATCAACCAATGGTTTTGCGTGATTATGAAATGCCATCAACTGGCATTCAACCTGCGATTAGGCGGCCAGTCATTCAAGAAAACAACTTTGAGCTGAAGCCGGTGACTCTTCAAATGATTCAAGCAATTCAGTTCAATGGGCTACCTAATGAAGACCCCAATCTTCATATCGCGAACTTTCTTGAAGCTTGTGATACATTTAAGTATAATGGAGTGGACGATGAAGCAGTTTGCCTACGTCTATTTCCTTTCTCTCTAAGAGACAAAGCAAGAAATTGGTTGAATTCATTGTCACCGGATTCCATTGTTACATGGGATGATCTTGTTCAGAAATTCCTTGCCAAATTCTTTCCACCAGCCAAAACAGCAAAGATGCAGATTGAAATCAATAATTTCGCTCAATATGAAGGTGAAACTTTATATAAGGCATGGGAAAGATACAAGGAATTATTAAGGAAATGTCCTTGTCATGGGTTGCATAAGTGGATGCAGATCCAAAACTTTTACCAAGGTCTGAACAACACTACCAGAACATTAGTGGATGCATCTGCAGGTGGAGCCTTAATGAAAAAAACTATTAATGAGGCATATGAATTGCTAGAAGATATGGCTGCTAACAACTATCAATGGCCTAATGAGCGAAACATGCCAAGGAAGGTGGCTGGAGTACATGAGATAGATGCCATTACCAACCTTTCAGCCCAAATAGCAGCTCTCTCAAAGCAGTTACAAAACAATAATTTGGCAGTAAATGTAGTAAAGACTACCACTCTGGCTTGTGAAATGTGGAGTGGGCCTCATCAAAGCTTTGAATGTCCAATTAGTATTTCTTTGTTACAAATGACAGTAGAGCAAGCTCAATATGTGGGGAATTTCAACAGGTAACAAGATAACCCCGACTCCAATAGGTATAATCCAGGATGGCGAAATCATCCTAACCTGTCTTGGAAAAATAACTCAACCATGCAAGAACAAATCAATTTACCACAAGAAGAAACTAAATCTGGAGGAAGCAATGGCTCAGTTAGCTACAACTCAAACGCAGTTCATGAATGAAACTCACACTAGCCTACAAAATCAGTCTGCACAAATCAGGAATTTAGAGGTTCAGCTAAGTCAAATGGCAGGTATGTTAACAGAGAGACAACAAGGAAACTTGCCTAGCACATCCGAGGTAAATCCAAGAAAGAGTGGCAATGAACAATGTAGTGCAATTACTTTGAGAAGTGGAAAGGAATTGAAGATGCCAGAGAAAATGTCTGAGTCTGTAGATCAGAAGCATGATCAAAATAACCTTGAGCACAATAAATCTGAATCTCAGATTGAAGCATCATTACCACAAGATAGATTTAGCAGAATCCCTTTTCCTCAGTGCCTGAAGAAGAATAAGCTTGACCAGCAGTTTGCTAAATTCTTAGATGTATTCAAGAAACTTCACATTAATATCCCATTTGCTGAAGCTCTTGAACAAATGCCAAGCTATATGAAGTTTATGAAAAAAATTCTATCAAACAAAAGGAAGCTTAAGGATTATGAGACAGACACACTTACTGAAGAATGCAGTGCAATCTTGCAAAAGAAGTTGCCACCCAAACTCAAGGATCCAAGCAGTTTTACCATCCCATGCTCGATTGGGAATGTGGTGTTTGAGAGGGCATTATGTGATTTGGGAGCAAGTATCAATTTAATGCCCTTATCAATCTTCAAGAAGCTTAACTTGGGAGAAGCGCGGCCTACTACAGTCACATTGCAACTAGCAGATCGTTCATTAAAGCATCCCAGGGAAGTAATTGAAGATATTCTTGTCAAGATAGATAAGTTCATATTTCCAGCTGATTTCATTGTACTTGACATGGAAGAAGACAAAGATATACCAATTCTGCTAGGCAGACCATTTCTAGCTCCTGGGAAAGCGCTTATTGATGTGAAAAGGGGGGAATTATGTCTTCGGGTCCAAGAAGAAGAAGTGACTTTCAATGTTTTTGATGTTATTAAATATCCTCAAGCAAGTGATTGTTGCTTTCGTATAAATGATATGCAGGTAATACTGCCTAACTCAGTGAAGTTACAAGATTCCTTGGAGGCCAGCTTGACTCAAGAGTATATTGATGATTTAGAAGAGATGGAGGTGAAAGAATATCTAGATTATGGATTGTTTTGAGCCAAATAGGAGGAAGTACTTTGAACCATTGGGACAAAATTCTATATGTCTCAGTCCATCAATTAACGAACCACCAATTCTTGAATTAAAACCTTTACCAACACATCTCCATTATGCATATTTGGGAGAATCCACTACCCTACTAGTGATTATTTCGTCATCACTTTCTCTTAAAGAAGAAGACAAGCTATTGAGAGTTTTGAGGGAGCACAAATCAGCAATTGGATGGTTATTAGCTGATATTAGAGGAATACAACCATCTATATGTATGCATCGAATTTATTTGCAAGATAATAGCAAGCCATCCGTAGAAGCACAAAGAAGGTTAAACTGAACCATGAAAGTGGTAAGAAAAGAAATATTAAAGTGGTTGGATGCCGGGGTAATTTACCCAATTTCAGACAGTTCATGGGTAAGTCCAGTGCAAGTAGTTCCTAAAAAAGGAGGTATGACAGTGGTCAAGAATCAAAACAATGAGTTGATCCCTACAAGAACAGTAACTGGCTGGAGGGTTTGTATCGATTACAGGAAGTTAAATAAAGACACATGAAAAGATCACTTCCCTTTTCCTTTTATTGATCAAATGTTAGATCGATTGGCAGGACATGAATATTACTGCTTCTTAGATGGTTACTCAGGCTATAATCAAATTGCCATTGCCCTAGAAGACCAAGAGAAGACCACCTTTACATGTTCATATGGCATATTTGCCTTCAGAAGGATGCCATTTGGACTATGTAATGCGCCTGGCACTTTTCAAAGATGTATGATGGCAATTTTCTCTGGCATAGTGGAACATATAATTAAAGTTTTTATGGATGATTTCTCTGTTGTTGGAAGCTCATTTGACAACTGCTTGGATAATCTACAATTAGTGTTGAAACGATGTGAAGAAACCAACTTAGTGCTGAATTGGGAAAAGTGTCACTTCATGGTTAGTGAGGGTATAGTATTGGGTCACAAAATTTCATCCAAAGGCATTGAAGTTGATCAAGCAAAGATTGAAACAATTGAAAAGTTACCACCCCTAACATCAGTTAAAGGAGTTCGGAGTTTTCTTGGTCATGCCGGATTTTATAGAAGGTTTATCAAAGATTTCTCCAAGATCGCCAAGCCATTGTCTCATCTTCTTGAGAAGGGAGTCTCTTTTGTGTTTGATGAAGAATGTAAATGGGCCTTCTTTATTTTGAAGGACAAACTCGTGTCAACACCCATAATTGTGACTCCAAACTGGGAATTGCCATTTGAACTGATGTGTAATGCAAGTGATTATGCAGTTGGAGCTATTTTTGGCCAACATAGTGATCGGGTGTTCCGCGTCATCTACTATGCAAGTCGGACTCTCAATTAGGCACAACTTAATTATGTAACAACAGAAAAAGAATTATTGGCTATCGTTTTTGCCTTTGACAAATTCCGGCCATACTTAATTGGGAACAGAGTTATTGTCTTTACTGATCATTCAGCAATTAAATATCTCTTAGCTAATAAGGATGCAAAGCCAAGACTTATTCGGTGGGTGCTATTATTACAAGAATTTGATTTGGAGATCAGAGATAAGAAGGGTTCAAAGAATCTAGTTGCGGATCATCTTTCTAGACTAGAGTTAGCTAATGACATGTTGCCATCAGAAGTGCTTATTGGTGATAACTTCCCTAATGAACAAATACTTGCAGTATCTCATAATCGCCCTCTATGGTATGCTGACTATGTAAATTACCTTGCAGCTAATATTCTTCCACCCGAATTGTCATACCAACAAAGAAAAAAGTTTCACTCTGATGTAAAGCATTATTATTGGGAGGAACCAGTATTGTACAAGCATTGTGCTTATCAAATCATAAGGCGTTGTGTTCCTGAAGAAGAGATGGAAGATTTGTTGCATCATTGTCATACACTTGAGTGTGGAGGCACTTTGGGGGTAACAGAACAGCTGCAAAAATTCTTCAGTCAGGATTTTATTAGCCAACCTTATTTAAAGACGCTCATGTTTTTGTCACTTCTTATGATCGCTGTCAAAGAATGGGAAATATTTCTAAGTGGAATGAAATGCCTTTGAAGAATATGCTTGAAGTAGAACTATTTAATGTATGGGGCAAAGATTTTATGGGACCTTTTCCTTCATCATATAATAACAAGTACATCTTGCTTGCAGTCGACTATGTATCCAAGTGGGTAGAAGCTGTAGCAACTCATACAAATGATGGTAAAGTGGTATGCAATTTTATTCAAAAGTTTATTTTCACAAGGTTTGGTGTTCCATGTGCAATAGTAAGTGATGGAGGTTTACACTTTTGCAACAAACCATTTGAATCCCTATTATTGAAGTATGGAGTCAAACATAAAACATCATTAGCATATCACCCATAGACCAATGGACAAGCAGAAATATCTAATCGACAAGTAAAACAGATTTTGGAGAAAATGGTAAGCAATTCTCGTAAAGATTGGGCTAAGAAACTAAATGATGCATTATGGGCATATCGCACTGCTTTTAAAACACCAATTGGAATGTCCCCATATCGGCTAGTCTATGGTAAACAGTGTCATCTTCCTGTTGAGTTGGAACATAAAGCTTATTGGGCTATGAAACAGTTGAATATGAGCATGCAAGCAGCAGGAGAGAAACGTATTTTGTAGTTAAATGAGCTTGATGAATTTCGAAATGAAGCCCATGAAAATGCAAAAATTTATAAAGAAAGAACAAAAGCTTGGCATGACAAATTCATCTTGCGTAAAGAATTTCGGCCAGGACAACATGTACTTTTATTTAACTCAAAGTTACGATTATTTCCAGGTAAATTGAAGTCAAAATGGTCTGGACCATTCACCGTCACCAAGGTGTTCCCTTATGGCGTAGTGAAGATCAATCATCCCAAAAAAGGTGCTTTCAAAGTTAATGGACAGAGGTTAAAGCTATATTTTGAGGGGAATTTTGACAAAGACAAAATGAACATCATCCTTAACTCACCATAAAAAAAAAATACAGAGAAGTCGTCGGGCTGAAGACAATAAACCAAGCGCTTTTTGGGAGACACCCAAGGCATTTCTAATCCTTTATTTTATTTATTTTATTATTATTTTACTCTATTTATAACCTTGTGCTAGTTTTTTTCCGTTTTATTTATCTTATAGATGTGTCAATAGTGTTAAAAAATTAATTAATTAATTATTTAATTAAAATAAATAAATAAATAACTAAATAAAAACCACTACTTAAAGTTCTAAATAGAATATGGTCGCTCAGGCGCCCCATGTACAGCGCCTGAGCACCCATTTTCTATATACACAATTAATTAAAATAAAATAAATTTAAAAATATAAAAATAATAATAATAAAAGGCAATGTGGGGCTGAGGTTGTGGCGCCTCAGCGTTGCATCCTCATTGCCCAAGCTCAGGAGGTGATGGCCCACTTTGATTACCGCTACATTACTTTGCACATTCCACGCAGAGAAATCAGCCACCATGTGGACCCTACTTGTATTTTAAACTCTTTTCATGTTTTAAAAAAAAGTATTTAAAATTTTCAAACCAACCTTATCTTTCAGGAATCGTGAGCCTCCACGTTCCTGGTAACCACTAGTGGTTACGGGATAAAAATAAAATCGCTAAAATCAAATAACTACGTAGCCATCCTCTTTCGCTCGTTGATCAACGTTGGGGGTGTGTGGCAAGGACGAGAAGATTATTTGTGTCGAGTGCTTACCTAGGAGTATTTGTAGTAGGTTCCCTTATTCCTTCTTCGAATTGTTTATCTTTTATTAGTTTTTGTTTCGTTTTCCTTAATGGTTAGGGTTTCTCCTCTTTGTTTTAATCTATTTTAGGGTTTTCAAATGTGGTCAAGAGTAGCTGGTTTTATCCTTGAAAAAGTTAACAGGTATCTTACCCTTTCTTAGAACTCTGTATGCTTTGATATATTTTTAGGGTTAAATTATGTTCGGGTTCTTGATTTTGGAAAAATAGAGAAGAGAAAGAACGAGCATGACTTGGGTCATTAAATTTTGTAGTTAGTGAATAATTTCAGGATTCTTCTTTTAATACGCCACTTTAATCTCTATTTGATCTCTGTTTTAGATGAGTGGCTAGTGTGTGTACAGATATATATATATATATATATATATATAAGAAGAATCCACCAGCCACTTTCATTTCCATGTTGGTTTTTGTTTTAAGTGATTTGTATATATATATATATATATATATATAAGAAGAAGCATGCACTTTGATCTCTGTTGCAGTGAGTGGCTAGTAATTTCATTAATTACATTGTTATTTTCAAAAGCTAGTATAGGTTGTCAATAGGGTCATTGTTAGGTTAAGAGCAACCATGCTATCCATTGAATGCACATGTTTAATTGAAGCCTTGTACTTTGTTTACATGTATATATATGTATATATATACCAAATTGGTGGCTGGAATGATTCTTCAGTTCTGTAGCCAAAATTTTAAAGGTGTGTGCAGATATACATATATGTATACTGTAAGTGTTAATTGTTATAAAATTTTCTGTCATTATAAGATTTAATACATGGTACATCCCTGTTATGAATAGTAATTAAATCATTGGTAACTGGTTAATTTTGTTTTTAGGGTTGATCTTGGTCATCGATTATATTATAAAGTTGCCTATTTAATATTTTAGATGCTTGTTGATTGCTAGCAAATGGTTATTGTATTATTTAAGCTGAGAATTCTAAGTCAAGATATAATGTTTATGTTTTAGGGCCATTGTTCAAATTCTGATTATAGGTTCTAAGTGGATTCTATAACTTGGGGATTTTCCAGGTAAGTAAACCACATATAAACATATATATATATATACATTAAATTTTGATTACCGATAACGATCTACATAATTATTTAATTACTTTGAGTTTACTGTTGAAAGAATGATAGGTTAATTTAATACCTTTTGTTTTGACTATTGTGCATACCTTCACTGTCAGAATTTACAAATCTTTCATGTGTTTATTAGTTTATTTAACTGATTAATCTCTAATAATTTGATTAATTATATCACATCTTCTTTCTGCAAGTTTAAGTTAATTATTATATGATATACTTTATTATTATTATTTTTATTCTGAAATCTATATAAACCTTTGTTATTTGGGAATCACTGAATTGTTTGAAATTCACTATTCAATTTGTTAACTAGAAAGTCAGTGAGGGGTTCTTTGTATACTTAAGCATTTTCCATATTAATCATTAAGCTGTCAACTATGTTTACTTAAATGGTGTTCATTATTTGGTTTTTTATTATATTATGAATATTGTGATTTAATTATTAACTAAGTTAAGTCATTGTCATTTTGTAATAATTGAAATTATTTTTCATTAGAAAAAAAGGGATCGGCGAATTTTATTATTTTTGCATTGACAATGATTTTGGACCGGACATATTTTAATACAGAGACCTGTAGTCCCCAAATTAACTTTGCAATAACTCTGTCACTGGGGGTTAAACATTGACCGTGTCAACACGTACTCTGACTCTGATAAGAAACTAGTTTCGCATTGTTCCGTCGGTGGAGAATAACGGCTCTGAAAATTTGGCTCGGGTCACCGAATGTAAATAGATGAATTCTGACACTCTGACTCGGGTCACCGAGTTTAAATATATGAATTATGTGGTTTTGTTTTTGGCATTAGTTAATTGGGGGACAAGTATACTTATTTGTTTGAAAAATTTTGCTTGTTGAAATACACTGAATTCTGAGTTTATTTCTAATACTTATTGTACAATATTACACTTAAGCATGTTTTGTGAAATTATTGAGTTTAGTGATCCCTATATTTTTAGTGGTTGCTTACTGGGTTGTCAACTCATAAATAGTGGTTTTATCCTTTTCAGATCAGGAGTAAGTGTGTGGAGGATAGCTTAGCGGAGACCGTTGAGCGAACACCAGTTGGTTATCATGTCAAATGTCTTTCTGTTGTGAACTTGGATATGTTAATTGTTTAAGCTTTGAACCTTGTACTTTTAGTTTCCTTGGATCATAGTTGTGAACCTAGTTATTGTATCCCTTAAATTCTTATGTTCTTGTGATGTTAGTACCTTGTTATCTTTTATTTTTGTAAGACAGATATTGAGGCCTGGCATGTCCATTGGGTCTCGACCTTATGGGTATACGGTCGTTTGTCAATGCCTTGGGCTAGAGGCGTGACAAATCTAAGTGGTATCAAAGAGTTCTCAATTTCATGTAACTATGATCTTAGTTTCCAAGCAGAAATCTTTTGATTTAGTGTACTAGGGTGATCTGACTCATGTATAGTTTGGCATCCTTAGGTGCTAGTTAATCTGATAGGACCTTTTTGTTTGTGCTTGTCTGATTCCATTTGGGTTTACCTCGCAGAATGTCGCCCCGTAGAGCTGCTAGCAGAAGTGTTGGCGAATTATTTGGACAAGCTTCTGCTACCAGGGAAGTCCCCATTGAAGAAGGAATGGAAGTTCCTATTGAAGGGGGGACAAATACGGGTGACAGCCAAGGAGTTATACTGGAATTAATGAGAGAAGTGGTAGGGTTAGTGCGTGATCAGAGGCAGCATCAGGTGCCAACACCACCCCCACCACCTCCTCCTCCTCCTTTTGCAGCACCAAAAGAGAAAACAGTGATAGAATTCAAGAGGTCTGGTCCACCCGCATTTGAGGGCACTACCAATCCTGATGAATTGGAAGTGTGGGTAGAGGAAATGGAGAAGGCGTTCCCAGTAATGAAGTGCACTGAAGACGAAAAGCTTAGCTTCATGGTGTACATGCTCAAGGGTCTAGTGAACCACTGGTACAGAGGAGAACTTCGCGTTTGTCAGGGGAAGGAGTTTGAATCTTGGGAGCAACTGAGGAAAGCCCTTTTCTGTAAGTACTTCACCAGGGACAAGATGTTTTTGTTTGAGAGGGAGTTCATTAATCTGACTCAGGGAAGTATGACTATTGATGAGTATGAGATGGAGTTTGACAGGCTTTCCAGGTATGCTCCGAAATTAGTTGATAATGACCAGAGCAATGCCAGACGCTTCGAGGGAGGCTTGCATGCACACATTCATCGTGGGTTAGCCGCTCTACACCTAACCAGCTATGCAGAGGTTGTGTGGTGTGCTAAGTCCCTAGATACTGTATGGAGTGACACTAAGGATCAGTAGAAGAAATTTCAGAAGAAGAGAGACAGAAGCTTTGATAATCAGGAAAACCGTCGGTCTGGAGGTGGAGGAAAACCTAGGTTGGATGCAGGGCAGAATGCTTCCCGGACTGTTAATGGACCGCCAGCTCCATGATCCGGGAAATTCTCATCTGCTCTCCCACGTTCTGGTCAGAAAGGATGTGCTACTTGTGAAGGTGCTCATGCGACTGCAGATTACAGCCGTACTACGGGAGCTTGCTTTAGGTGTGGCAGTTTGGAGCATCGTATTGCAGGGTGCCCACAACAGTATTCTGGAGCACAGAGGGCATCTAGTGGGCAGAACTCTAGGTATGTGCCTGCACCAAAGCCTCAAGTTTCCTCAGGTCAGCGTGTTGGGAAGGAGTTGGTCAGTGAGCAGCCATCTTCCTCAACTAATCAAGAGGCAGGAAGGTCGAAGACACAAAGACGTGTTTATGCGATGACTAAGGAGGATGCCCATGTTTCTAATGCAGTAGTGTCAGTTGCCTTATCAGTTTATTCTGTATATGCCTGCGCATTATTTAATTTTAGAGCTACACATTCGTTTATCTCATCTACATTTATTCGTAAGCATGCCTTGCCTGTTATAACTGTGGAATATGATTTGTGTGTCACCACCCCTGTGGGAGTTGATGTTGTTCTTGATAGAGCCTGTGAGAATTGTCCTATTATTATTGTTGGTCATGAGTTGCTAGCTCGCCTGCATGTTATGAGCATGAATGATTATGATATTATTTTGGGGATGGATTTTCTATCTGCTTGTCATGTTGTAGTTGATTGTCATGCAAGAAGGGTAGTCTTTAAAATCCCTGGAGAAGCAGAGTTTACCTTTCATGGGAGTGAGTCTGCATCACCGCCTCGTGTGATTTCCACTTTACAAGCTCAGAAATTACTCTTAGGTGGGTTCGCGGGATTTCTTGCCACAGTGGTTGATGAAAAACTAGAAGGGCCAATGTTACAGGATATTCCATTGGTTAGTGAGTTTCATGATGTTTTTCCTGAAGATCTTCCTGGTCTACCTCCAGACAGAGAAGTGGAGTTTGTTATTGATTTAGTTCCAGGAACCAGCCACATCTCTAAAGCTCCTTACAGGATGGCATCTGCTGAATTGAAGGAGTTGAAGAAGCAACTTGAGGAACTTTTGGAGAAAGGTTTTATTCGACCCAGTGTTTCTCCGTGGGGTGCTCCCATGTTATTTGTGAAGAAGAAAGATGGTACGTTGCAGTTGTGCATTGACTACCGGGAGTTGAACAAGGTGATAGTGAAGAACAAATATCCATTACCACGGATCGATGATCTTTTTGATCAGTTGCATGGTTCCCAGGTATTTTCCAAGATTGACCTTAGATCGGGATACCACCAGTTGAAGATCAAGCCGGAAGATGTGCCAAAATCTGCATTCTGAACTCGCTATGGGCACCATGAGTTTCTTGTAATGCCGTTCGGGTTGACGAATGCACCAGCTGCTTTTATGGACCTGATGAATAGAACCTTCAAACTATTCTTGGATAGGTTTGTAGTTATCTTTATTGATGATATTTCTGGTCTATTCAAAAAGCCGAGAAGAGCTTGAAGAGCATTTGAGGATTGTGTTAGGGATCTTGAGGGAGATTAAATTGTTTGCAAAATTTTTGAAGTGCGAGTTTTGGTTGAACAAGGTAGCTTTTCTTGGTCATGTTATAACCAAAGATGGTTTTCTGTTGATCCTAAGAAGGTTGAAGCAATTGTTGAGTGGAAGAGGCCAACCAGTGTGACAAAGGTTCGCAGCTTTTTGGGGTTAGCTGGTTACTATAGACGGTTTGTGGAGGGGTTCTCAGTCTTAGCCGCACCATTGACAAAGCTTACAAGGAAGGCAACAAAATTTTAGTGGTCTGATCAGTGCGAGCAGAGTTTCCAAGAGTTGAAGCATCGGCTGGTATCTGCACCTATTCTCACACTTCTGTCTCCTGATGTAGGGTTTATCATATGTAGTGATGCTTGCAAGACTGGGCTGGGATGTGTTCTGATGCAAAATGGGCACGTGGTGGTGTACGCCTCAAGCAGTTAAAACCTTTTAAGGTAAATTATCTCACCCATGATTTGGACGTAGCTGCAGTAATTTTTTCTCTGAAGATTTGGAGGCATTACTTGTATGGAGAGGATTGTAAAGTATTCACTGATCACAAGAGCCTTAAATACATTTTCACTCAGAAGGAGCTGAATATGAGATAACGAAGATGGCTGGAGTTACTGAAGGATTATGATCTGACTATTAGTTATCATCCTGGTAAGGCAAATGTAGTGGCTGATGCACTTAGCAGGAAGTCTTTTGGTAGTGTAGCTTCGTTGATTACTTCCCAGAGGCCAATTCTTGAGGACATGAGGAGGATGGAGCTACAAGTGATCTTGCAGGGTACAAGCGGGTCTTTGGCAAGCTTAGTGGTGGGGCCTATGCTTTTGGAGAGAATTAAAACAGCACAATAGGAAGACAACTATTTACAGAAGATTCAACAAGAAGTGGAAAACGACACTCAAGTTCAGTTCCAAGTTCATGAGGATGGCTCAGTAAGGTTCGGGGATCTGATTTGTGTTTCAAATAATTCAGAGTTAAAAAAGGAAATCTTGGAAGAAACCCACTACACCAGTTATTCAGTTCATCCTGGTAGCACAAAAATGTACAAGGATTTGAAGAGCACTTTCTGGTGGAATAACATGAAGCAGGAGATTGCTCAGTTTATGGCACAATGTTTAACCTGTCAGCAGGTTAAGATGGAGCATCAGAGACCAGCAGGACTTCTTCACCCCCTTCCCATTCTTGAGTGGAAGTGGGAGAACATTGCTATGGATTTTGTGTCTGGGTTTCCTCAAACCAGTAAAGGTTTTGACAGTATGTGGGTGGTAGTAGACAGGTTGACAAAGTCTGCTCATTTCTTGGCTATCAGGATTGGCATGACTTTAGAGAAGCTAGCTAAACTATACATTGATCAGGTTGTGAGGCTTCATGGTGTTCCTGTCACAATTGTGTCAGATCGAGACACTCGGTTTGTAGCACACTTCTGGAAGAGTCTACATAAAGCCTTGTGAACCAAATTGACCTTCAGCATGGCTTTTCACCCGCAAACTGATGGGCAGTTTGAGAGGACAATTCAGATTCTGGAGGATATGCTTCGGGCATGTATGCTTGATTTTGGGGGTTCTTGGGATCAACACTTGCCTCTGATAGAGTTTTCTTATAATAACAGCTATTAGGCAAGTATTCAGATGGCTCTTTATGAGGCACTATATGGCAGGAGATGCAGGTCACCTATTTTGTGATGATGTGGGAGAGTGCAGATTGTTGGGTCCAGAGATTGTACAGTTGACAGTAGAGAAAGTTCTCTTGATCAGAGATCGTCTGCGAACAGCTCAGCGCAGGCAGGAAAGTTATGTAGATAATAGAAGAAGAACCTTGGAATTCCAGGTGGGTGACCATGTGTTCTTGAGAGTAGCTCCAACTAAAGAAGTTATCCGCTTTGGTGTTAGAGGGAAGCTTAGCCCTCGTTTCATCGGTCCATTTTAGATATTGGAGCACATTGGTGATGTGGCATATCGGCTTGCTCTACCGCCATCACTTTCTCGAGTACATGATGTGTTCCATGTTTCCATGCTGAAGAAGTTCATATCGAATCTTGATCATGTGATACAGTTCTCCGACATTGAGCTTAACAGTGATATGACATATGAGGAGCGACCCATAAAGATCATGGATTTCAAGGAACAAATATTGAGAAGACGGGTTATTCCTTATGTCAAGGTTTAATGGAATAATCACACAGAGCGTGAGGCTACTTGGGAATTGGAGTCAGAGATGCGAGAGAAATACTCATACCTTTTCTGACGATCAGGTGAGAGTTTAGAGGACTAAACTCTTTTGAAGGGGGGGAGTTTGTGGACCCCACTTGTATTTTAAACTCTTTTCATGTTTAAAAAAAATTATTTAAAATTTTCAAACCAACCTTATCTTTCAGGAATCGTGAGCCTCCACGTTCCTGGTAACCGCTAGTGGTTACGGAATAAAAATAAAATTGCTAAAATCAAAGAACTACGTAGCCTTCCTCTTTTGCTCGTTGATCAACGTTGGGGGTGTGTGGCAAGGACGAGAAAATTATTTGTGTCGAGTGCTTACCTAGGAGTATTTGTGGTAGATTCCCTTATTCCTTATTCGAATTGTTTATCTTTTATTAGTTTTTGTTTCGTTTTCCTTAATGGTTAGGGTTTCTCCTCTTTGTTTTAATCTATTTTAGGGTTTTCAAATGTGGTCATGAGTAGCTGGTTTTATCCTTGAAAATGTTAACAGGTATCTTGCCCTTTCTTAGAACTCTGTATGCTTTCATATATTTTTAGGGTTAAATTATGTTCGGGTTCTGGATTTTGGAAAAATAGAGAAGAGAAAGAACAAGCATGACTTGGGTCATTAAATTTTGTAGTTAGTGAATAATTTCAGGATTCTTCTTTTAAGCCGCCACTTTAATCTCTATTTGATCTCTGTTTTAGATGAGTGGCTAGTGTGTGTATAGATATATATATATATATATATATATATATATAAGAAGAAGCATGCACTTTGATCTCTGTTGTAGTGAGTGGCTAGTAATTTCATTAATTACATTGTTATTTTCAAAAGCTAGTATAGGTTGTCAATAGGGTCATTGTTAGGTTAAGAGTAACCATGCTATCCATTGAATGCACATGTTTAATTGAAGCCTTGTACTTTGTTTACATGCATATATATGTATATATATATACCAAATTGGTGGCTGGAATGATTCTTCAGTTCTGTCGCCCAAATTGTAAAGGTGTGTGCAGATATACATATATATAGTATAAGTGTTAATTGTTATAAAATTTTCTGTCATTATAAGATTTAATACATGGTACATCCCTGTTATGAATAGTAATTAAATCATTGGTAACTAGTTAATTTTATTTTTAGGGTTGATCTTGGTCATAGATTATTTTATAAACTTGCCTATTTAATATTTTAGAGGCTTGTTGATTGCCGCCTTATGTAGAGAAGCTGGTGTTACATGGCAACAAGATGAAGAGTTATTACATCCTAAGAGTCTCATCCATAAGAATTTTATAGCAAGATTAAAAAGTTGGGATTCACCACTTGCAAGTAATACAAGTGCTAGCTCTTCTAGGCCACCTTGCCTATCGAGACACTCTTCCTCTAAATCTCGTAATTCCATGGAAGAACAATTTGATAATTTACAAAGGGAAGTAGAAAACCAAAGGCAAGAGTTAACACAATTTTTTTTTCTTATCAAGTGGCATTTAACTCTAGTCTTGTGCAATTGTTCGATCAATGTGGCTTAAACACAGGACCCAATGTTGTTCAATTTCCATCAGCCCCAACCTTCCAAGAACACCCACCACCAAATAATGACGGCGAAGAGGATGATAGTTGAGACATTCAGGGGAGTTTTTTACTTTTATTTTATGCTTTCTATTCATTTACTTATTACTCTTTGCTCACATTGAGGACAATGTTTTCTTCTAAGTTTGGGGGTGTGGTGATGTTGATAAAAAAAAAGTTTTTTTGGTTTGTGGAACAATGATGGCCTATGATAAAAATTCTAGTGACTTTTCTAATCCATGAAAAACAATAGATGGGTCTCTCTTTTGACTATAGTGCATGTGTTGCTCTATTTTTTGTTCCTTTACACTCTTAGCACAACCAGTTATACTTACTAAGTTGTCCAAATGCTTAGAGATCATTATGCAAATCAGGAGCTTACTAAAGCCTTGAAAGACCCTAGAATTAGTTAGTTAGGTTAGTTGTTTCAAAAAAAAAAAACTACCACCTTTGATGTATGAAGCCACTTCTGAAAAGTCGGATACTAAGTATGCCCTATTGGGAGAAAAGGCTACCTCAAAGGATGTGTTAAAGCTACTGTTTTATAAACAAAAAAATTGATGATGAAATGAAAAAAAAAGAGAAAAAAAATAAAACGACGAAATATGCATAAGTAAACAAGTTTGGGAGTTCAATTAGAGGTTAGGTGGGTTCTTATTTTTGCATAAATGAACAAGAGTTCAAGGATAGCGAAGTAGCAATGACTGGACACACACACACAAGGAAACTTAAATGGAGTAAGATTTGCCCTATAGTTGAAATTGTAGACTGTGCTTAAAATTTCTTTTTATGGGTTTGAAAATCTAACTTTGAAGCCGGAGTTTCACTTAATGTTGCCATTAATCATATTGCATTGTTTCATGATACTTTCTTTCTTTTTTTTTTTCCTTTTGTTTGAGGGTGAACAAAACTCTAAGTTTGGGGGTATTTGATGAGTATAATTTGCACTCAATATATAGGCCTTCTTTAACTCATAATGAATTAAATTTGAATTATTTTGAACCAATTTTACTCCTAATCTTATTGTTATTGCATTGTAGAAAATAAAGAAGTTGATTTGAAGGAAGAACATGTAAAAGGCACAAAATTGGAGGAAGAAGAGCAAAGTTTCAACAAAGAGGGAACAAGCAAAACAGAAAATCTAGCGCCTAGGCGCTAGCATGCAGCGCTTAGGCGCTACAACATCGAGAGGTGCAAAACAGAAAGTATAGCGCCTAGGCGCTACAGTCTTTGGCGCCTAGGCGCTACCCCAATTTTTATGTTATAAAAGGGGCTAGGGTTGAGATGAAAAGGGAGGAGAATTTCGGAGATCAAGAGGCTGGGAGCGAAGATTCAGCGTGGATTCATTGCCAGGCTTTAGTTTTTAGTTTTTCTTTGTTTATTTGATTATGAACCTTATTAATATGTCGAACTTTGCAATTATTATGTTCTAAATACTTTTTCTAGGGCTACGATGTAGCCAGACTATGAAACCTTAGATTCATCTTTGTTTAATTTAATTGATGCTTGTTTCAAGACTATGTTGGATATTTTAATTTATGTTTAATGCTTGTGATTGCTTGATCACCAATTGCATGATTATTAATTTGATTTGAGACCGAGAGGTGATAATTGAATTAGGTCTTGGTTGAAATATCATACAATCATCATAAGATAGAGATATTTATAAGATTGTATGCATAATTATAAATTTCTAGAGCTTAATGAGTTCTATAGGTTCACAGTTATCTCAGAGATGATGTTAACTTATCTAGTGGAATGTGTTATTGATGCTTGAGAAAGATCAATATGTAATTTAGGGAAATTTGATGACAACATAAGAAACAAACATTGATTGATTGAATTAGATGATCTAGGTGGAATTAGTCTAGGTGAACTCGAAAACCCTAGAATCTCTTGACATTGATTTCTCCTTATCTCTCTCTCTCTCTCTCTCTCTAGCCCTTGAATTAGATTTTCTAAATTAAACCTCTTCAATATCATTAATCAAGTAGAATTAGGGTTAGTAATTTTGGTAATTAATAAGCTCAATCCTCGTGGGAACGATACTCTCTTATCACTATATTACTTGTTTGCGATAGTGTATACTTGTGTTATATAAATCACATCAACAACATCTCAATATCAAATCAAATTCTTTCTAACACACACACACACACATATATATATATATATATATATATATATATATATATATATATATATATATACAGACATTATCTCTTTTCAATTACATCCATATATACTTCAAATAAATAATGTATTATTATCACTTGACAATACAATACAAATTTTAGCATGCCATCAATCTAAAAACATCATACTCAATATTTTTACAAGATATATGCACAAATTAATCACTTAATCCAATATAAATTCAATCATATATATATATATATATACATATATGTGTATATGTATTCACAGTCAACATAGATTTCCATACAAGTGTAAGTGTATATCTCTCACCCAATGTAAAACAGAAGTATGTTCACCCTGTACTTTACCCCTATCTTACTCGCATGTAATATGATATTAAATGCCACTAACCCTCTAGATCTTATCTAACTCCCTTGATTCGAAAGAAATTCACTCGAATGATTAAAGAGAAGGAAAATTTTGGAGGTTTTAAAAAATAACAATTGGCAACAAGGGTTGAGAGGCTTAAATATATATTTAGATTAACTCTAGTAATTTACATTAATTATATATTCCAACTTTTTATCACATTGTCCATAGCATTTATTATATTTACTGTGACTCATTAATGATTACTTAAAATGCCCTTACACAATAATTATATTATTTTAATATAGATATACGAAAATAAATAATATTGATTAATGAATACAATAAAACCTCCATAAAATAATATTTTTGGACGGAAAAGAATTATTATTTTATCAAAATTATTTATTTATCAATAAATAAAAAATTTATTAATTTATTAATAAATAGATATATATTAATTTAGAGGGAGTTTTTATATGTTATATTATTGGGAAAACAAAGAAAAAAAAACATATAGACTTACATGCCATGGATGTTGAGCACCTTTTCATCCTAATGAAAATGATACTATGATGGAATAACATGCAAATGAAGAGAATTAATATCCCAATTGGTAACGATCAAGATTTGAATGATGTTTTGTTTCACTAAATGTTTTGAAAGAGCCTTTTCTAGCAAAAGTAAATTTAAAAAATTACTTGTTGCAATATGAAAGAATATAACAAGTATGGTGTGTACTTTGTAAAAAAAAACAAAATTTAAGATGAGACATAATTTACTTCGCAAACAATGAAGAAATAAATAACTTTAGATGTATATTTTAGAAAATAGTAAAAGTTAAAAATATAAGTAGTTTATAAAAATTTCAATATTAGGAATTTTGTATGATATTTGTTTTAGATATTCAATAAACTAAAAAAAATTATTATCTAATGGAATTAACGAAATTATTAATTTAGCACATTAATCCGAGCTGAGAACATGAGAAAATATTATTTAATCAAAGTTATTAATTTATCTAATATTCATTTATAAGGGTTTTACTAGGGCTTTTTTACACTATAATCATTATTTTTAAAAAAAATTATCAAAATAACCCTACCCAAAATATATTCACCAAACTAATCATGAAACAATCACATCAACCCCATCTCATCACCCATGTGTTTTTCAAATATAAAATATTAGGTATTTTTTGAAAAACACCCTTTATTTTAAAAAAAAATACAAAACAAAAATATTTTTTATTTTTTAAATTATTTTCTTAATTATTATTAATAAATACTTATTATTATTTTTATAAAAAACCAAAAAAATAAAATAATTTTTTAACTGGATTTATTTAAAAGATATATTATTTTAAATATATATTATTAATTTTTAAAAACACCAAAAAAATTTAACGGCATTTATTTTAAAAAATATATCATTATTATTATTGGTTTATATATCTTTTTATTTTTAAGTAATTATTATTATTATTAAAAACTTTTTTTTACAGCTTTATTATTATTATTTTGATCGAATAACTTATTTGTAGTTTAGATAACAACAATTGCATTCAAGTACAAATATAAAAATACATTCATCAATGTGCATGCATCTACGTCTGATCTTTGGTCGGCCGGCAGTCCGTTATCCGATAGGTGGAACCACCTTTGGTCCAGGAACAGATTGCCAAAACTGTGAACTCAGTACTGGATGAAAACATGAAAATAAATCCAGTTAAAAAAAAAAATTTTTTTTGTTTTTTATAAAAAATAATAAATATTCATTAATAATAACTTAAGAAAATGGTTTAAAAAATAAAAATATTTTTGTTTTGTATTTTTTTTTTTAAAATAAAGAGTGTTTTTAAAAAATACCTAACATTTTATATTTTAAAAACACATGGGTGATGAAATGGGGTTGATGTGATGGTTTCATGGTTAGTTTGGTGAATATATTTTGGATATGGCTATTTTGATAATTTAAAAAAAATGATGGTTATAGTGGAAAAAAGCCCGTTTTACTATATATATAATTGCAATTTGGTGCAAAATGTAACTAGGGCTTTTAGTTTACGGGATGTTACATAACTTGTTGCCAAGTCACTCCAACTAGGCAAACTCATGGTTTGACCACATAAATAAGGTCTTAGTAAGACTCTAATTTATTAATCCTAATGAAATGGATATAAATACCTATATATTCTTATACTATAAAATATTTTTAATTTTAATTAGATAAGTATAAGCTTGTGTTTATCATTTTAACTCCAACGGTATTTCCCTTCCAAAATATTATACTTATCTGCGCATACCAAAAGAAACTCAAAACCTTGTCTTTCCCACTCGAACTGACTGGTTTAATGTAAATTTAATGAATACTCATATTTTATTTTAAAAAAAGATGGAAGTAATTATAATTTTAAAGCTTTAAACTATCTTTAAAAACTTAAAGGAACATTCTTTTCATATAAATTAAATTCCTTTTTCGTAGTGTTGATATTACTACTAATTTTATATTAAAATAATCAATTTATTTTGTGACAGATACATAAGTATTTTTATATATAGACTTTTGGCAGTATACAAACAATTATGATTTTTGGAGATTTACATAGACAATTTTAGGTATCTTTTTAAGGGTATAAAAAGAAAAAAAATCACACACGTACGTATTGCTGATATCTATTAGTTTAATTATAAAACAATCATATAGTTTATATTGATATACACATAGGTGTTGAAGTAATTCATTCATCATTTAGTAAACAAAAACAAAATTTTTAGCTGTATATCATAAGTACAAAATTTCTCCAATTTTCATAAATAGCAAAATGCATTGCTAAATATAATTCATGGGCTAATTGTGACGGATGTAGATAGTTATCCAACTTGGTTGGTTATGAATCTCATTTGCAATTATTTTTGCATTTAAAATTTTTGTCTTTCAAGCATGAATTACAAACAGCATTCATTTATATTATTTTAAACAATGTGGATAAGCCACCACACATATATTCAAATCCTCAACTATATTTTAAAAGAGAGTCAAACACTCAATCTTCCATATGGAAGTTAATCATACTAACTTTCACCTATTATGGGAGCAGTATTAAACAATTTCAAAAAAATTTCTATAATATTTTTTTTATAAATATAACGAAATTATATTAATAAATAATCTTAAGTTATAAGTATATAATTAAATATATATTTTAAATGAACTACAATATTCTTAAAATAAGTGGGAATAATCTCATGATGTGAAATTTGCATTTGATTTAAATTTTAATAATTATTTGTTAGTTCCGCCGTTGTGGTTTGTGGTTTAGAGAATACTCAAACACTCATAGAGAACTCGCACAAACCAAACAAAAAAGCGACACACAAGATTGGTAACCTAGTTCAGCCTCCACTCACCTACGTCTGGGGGATCAAGCCCGGAGATAAACAATCTACTAAAAGAGGTGAAAATAATTGAATACAAACACTTTGTCACTCACTCTCACAAATAAATATCACAACCCTCTCTAGCCCTCACACTCTCCTTCTCTAGAGTCAAATCCCATCTCAGAGCAAGGTAGCTTATATAAACGCCTTAGCGTTCCAAATATAGTCCATACCTCTTTTATAATCTCTGCGGATACTAATTTAAAAACCTTCCAAAATTAGCTGTTGCAACTCCAGTTGTAACATAAATTGCAACATGGGCCTAATTGCTGACTTGATTGAGTTCTGGTTACGTTGCGAATGACCTCAAGACCATCAACCTCCCGGTCATGCTTAGTCTAAGTCGGTGCAGCCCAATCTCTGGATCCCGACTACCGGCAACTAGCCTACCTCCTCAGTTCCTCGCCACGCAGTCCCCTCGCAAGTGGCGCACGTCCTTTGTGCGTCTTCACGAAACTTACCAAACTTGATCTTCAATTCATCCAAGTTTGGCCTTCAAAGATTTACCAAAGGTGATCTTCAATACACCCAAGTTTGGTCTTCAAATCTTCCCAATCAATCATGCCAATCATACCAACAATAGGCATGTCTTCAATCATACCATGGATAGGTATTTCTTTAATTAAGCTCCATTCATATTTAGTCTCCAATCAAATCTCTCTAAATATGGTCTTGATATGATCTTGTCTTCAAGTTGAAACTCATACCAAAAATAGCTTCACCAAGATCTCCCAAGATATTTGCCTCCAAGCCAAGACTCCTTGCCATGCCACCATGCCTTGCCATGTCATCATTTATGCTGCATCACAAAGGTTGTCACGTCATCTTGTTTTGGTGTCAAATCATGCCAATTAAAGTGTGTTTGCACTAACAATCTCTCTCTTTGGCATAATTTGATACAACAAATTCTACACCCAGACTGACTCCTGTTACAACTTCCAGTTACAACACTAATTAGGACACAGACTCGACTAACACTGTTACAACTTCCAGTTACAACATCAACTAGAGCACATAAACCAAGACTGACACAACACATCATCTAGTTGCTTACAGAGTACTGAGAGAGAATATTACATACTGCAACTAGTGAGACAAATACGATTAAGCAAACATAAAGAACTAACAAATATAAAATTTGTCCACAACAATAATACCGAATGATCAAATATCCAAAAAATAATAAAAAAATATTCTAGATAGTCTGGTGCTGTAGTAATGTCCTCCCCCTTTGTGACACAATTAATGCCAAAGTCTTCACTAGTTGTTGCAAGTCTTGTTACACTTTCTTCGGCAACTCCCCCTATCTTTAGATCTCCTGGTCATCATCTCCCTCCTAACTCATGGCCATCTGCTCATGTCTTCTTCTTCTTATGAATTTCAAGGTGAGATAGAATCTTCTGCTTCTGTTGGGAAATGATGAATAACTCTGCAAAAAGTGATCATTGCCTCCTTTCCACGTCTTCTAACTGTTCCTTCAATAGCTTTTCATACTCTTCTTCAATGTTAGGGCTTAAACCATCATCTTCTTATGCAAATGGAGGTGTCACCCTACCAACTGACAAATCAACCCTCTTCTCAAGTGAAAACAATTTTATAGAAATCTTCAGCTTCTTGATAGTAGTTACTATTTCATCATTGGCTTGGTGTATCCGATGAGGCAACAGGAGCTATGATATTAGCACTATATTCTGAAATATGAATTCTCCTAGGTTGAATTTCTTTCCATCAAGTGCTTTATAATCTTCACCAGTTTTCTTCTTCTTTCCCTTATGTGGAGTAGATGCATTTTTCTCCCCTTTCTTTATTAACTTCTTGCTCTTCTTCATTGGCCTTGGACTAGGTGATTATTCTTCAACTTTAACTTTATAATTTGAGAATGATTTTCTTGTAGGATTTTTTAGTATCTTCTTTTTCTAGCTCCTGAGTGTTGGTGCAATCTTTCTCTTCTTCGAAATTTGTTGGGCTCTTGCTTGCAAAGGAATATTGTTTGAACTATGTGAATTCTCAGATATTGCATCTGGTGTTACAATTTCTGTTGCAACATAGTCTGAATTTTCTCTGGTTTCTCTATTCTTCTTTAATTCTTCAATAGCTTTTCTGACAATCTCTTCAAGATCCTTTTTACTGCTTGAACACCTACTTTCGGATGCCTCCTCAGACTCTTGCTTTTGTTTTTCAACAATTGGACT
Source organism: Dioscorea cayenensis subsp. rotundata (assembly GCF_009730915.1). Taxonomy (NCBI): domain Eukaryota; kingdom Viridiplantae; phylum Streptophyta; class Magnoliopsida; order Dioscoreales; family Dioscoreaceae; genus Dioscorea; species Dioscorea cayenensis. Next base: position 16,647,200 of record NC_052481.1, on the reverse strand, counting down.
CTTCCCTTTGCCATCTTCTTTCTCTCCATACTCCATTTTCTTTTCTTCTTGAATATCTTCAGAAACTTGCTTCTGCTTGCATTGATTTGTTTTAGTTTCTATTTCGATTGCAGTTGTTGATCCATCCTTCTTGCTAGCTTCTGGGTTGATCTTGAAAGGTCCTTCTCTTTGAACTTCCATCTTCTTCTTCTTCTCTCCTTTCTTGAAGATTCCATGGGATCTCTTCGCTTTTATTCAGTGGTGTTGGAGCTTCTTCTCTCAGAGGTTTGGAGCTTCTTATCATAAAGGTGTTGGAGCCATGCATGAACCAATAGGCATGGATAAAACTTCTGATGCTTCAACAGGAAAAGAGCATTTTGCAGCATCCATGATCTGTGATGATTCGCCAGCCTTTTCTTGCTTCTTTAGAATTCTATGAGCTACCCTTTTCATATTCATCTTCGTTTCCCTTCTTTCTTCTCTTCTTCTGAGGTTTGGGATTTGAAAAATAGGGTTTGAAAAGAAAAATCCCCTTTTTATTTTTGGGAAGTTGTAACCACACTAGTGTCTAAGGCTGGCAACGAACCAAACCTAAACGAGCTGAGCCCAGCTCGAGTTCGGTTCGAAATTCTAATTTTTAGCTCGAGTTCGGTTCAAGTTCAACATTCTAATCTTTGTTCGAATTCGGTTTGAGTTTAAAATTTTAATCTTCAGCTCGAGTTCGGTTGGAGTTCGATTCAAAAATTTGTAAATATGCTAACAAATTTCAACCGTTGGATCAAATGATCCAACGGTTAAGAAAAAATAGTTTAAAAAACTATTGTAATTTAAATTAATTTCTATTTTAATTTTAAAAATTAAAAATAAATTAAAACACAACAAATTATTATTATTATTATTATTATTATTATTATTATTATTATTATTATTATTATTATTATTATTATTATTATTATATATTCGAACTTCGAACCAAACTCGATCAAGATAACTCTAGCTTAAATTCAATTCGTTTCTTGTTCGAGCTCAAATTTGAATTCAAGTTCAGTTTGTTATTAAAATGATCGAATCGAACTCAAACCAATATCAAACCGAACTCGAGTTGCTCCCAAATAGTTTGATTGTTTGACAGCCCTACTAGTGTCTCTTCATATGATTCTATAATTTCCAAGAAAAGGTAACCTGACCCCTTTTTTTATTTTTTTTCAATATTTCCTTTTCCCATTTTTTTATATTTTCTTTTCCTTTTCCTTTCTTCTTCCTTTTTTTATTTCCTTTCCTTTTTCTTTCTCTCTCTCTCCCTTTTTTTAAGAAGAAAATAATCACGAAGGTTCAAAGCCTTTCACTCATTGGGCTGTTTTACCTGTTGATTTACCAGGTCCTTGGTCAACACATTGTTGATTGTAACATGGTGTTGCGAAATTCATCATCACTTTTGTCACCTTCTGATCTAAACTGGAGCACTCTGCATCTTTTCTTGGCACTTCATCTTTTCGGATCCATAGCTTCTTGGTCACAATAGTTTTTCCTTTGACTTTCCTTTTGATGATTGCTTGTCCATGTCCAACCACTCTTCCACTCTTCAAGTCTTCTTTCAATTTGTTACACTTGGGTTTTATGTGGCTGATCTCTCCACAATGAAAACATGTAGGCACTTCTCTTCTGCATTCTTCCCTTGCCTTGATTTGCTTCTCTTTTTAATGAGTAGTTGACTTGACAAAAATAACTCCTGAATTTTTTGAATTGACACTTGAAGTTTTACCAACATACCCAATACCTTGTTGGGCTTTGCTTGGTCTTCCAACTTATAAGATTTCATCGAGCTTGGCTTTACCTTTGTTCATGGAGTCTAAGATCTTCTCAGCATGGCTCAACTTTTCTTTGCATTCACCTAACTCTTCCTCCAGGCGTATGTTTTGCAAGATCATCTCATTAAATTTGGTCAACATAAGTTTATAACCCATAAGAAGATCTTTTTCAGTTACCTCATCATGCTCATTGTCAATTTCATCAGATATTGTAATTGATATTGCAACATATTCTGCAACAGGCTTCAATCGGTTTAAATCTGCTACTCCATTCATCACAGTTGGGAAAGAGATATGATGGTTGCTCAGATTTTTTTTATCTTCTTCCTCCATGCTACCATCTAAATCATCACTCCATCTATCATTGAGTGACTTTCCTTTCTTTTTCAGAGTTTTAGTACACTCGACTTGATAATGTCCAAAGCCACCACATTCTCTACACTTGATCTTCTTTTGATGATCTTTGGCTTCTTCTTTTTCTTCACTAAGGAGATCTTTCTTCTAGAATTTATTGCCTTATGTCTTGTATTTTTTGATCATGTTACCTCAATCTAAAGAGGACTCAGATCCTAAGGTGGTGTCCGTTGATAGCTCCGATAATTCTCCTAAGCATAAGAATACTTTAACCATGGATGTTGGGTCTACGAACACTCTTTATTCCCACATCATTGGGCAGAGTTCTACTTTAGGTTCTAAACAGTTGAAAGCTCAAGAAGAAGAACAAAAACAATTCATCTCCTCAGGGAAAGACCTTCTATCTTTTGCCCCTTCTATTGATGAAGTGAATCAATCCTTAACTGACGCTCTAATGAAGTTTAAAGAGCTTGGAGGAAATGATAACATTTCATAAACTTCATCATCAATTGCGAAAGCTCGAGCTATCTCAAAGGGAAAGCTAAACTTTAAATAGCTTAGCTTATTTGTTGAGTTTAGCTTAGTTTATTTTTATCATTTAGTTTTAGGCTCTAGTTTTTTTATTCATTCCATCTCTGGCTTATTATAAGTGGATCAAGACTTCATGTCTTTTGTTATAACCTTTTCTTTTTGTAATAAAAAAAAAAATTCTTTCCAGGCGTTGTGCCTTTTTTTAAATTCATTCTATGAATGTCCCAAACTCAAAATATGATCTCCACTATCCATATCAAAGAAAAATAATCCATGGGTTTAAATAAAAAATTTCATTAAGATTAGAAAAGATTCCGTGATCTAATCATCAACTTGAAAATCAATAATTAAGATAGGAATAATTAACAGAATCTGTCTCAAACTTATGAATTTTTTATGAGAGGTAAATGAACCTCAAAATCAATCTCCACCATCCAGATTGAAGTTGGAGGTTTCATGAGAATGTAAAAAAGTTTTTAAAAAGATTCAATAAATTTTAACCATTTAATCATCAACTTGATGACAAGTAGTTGTCATGATGGTTATCAACAAAGTTTACTATTGAGTTACGAATTTGTTTTGCAAATGTATGAATTTAAAACATGATCATAACCATTCATATCAACCATTATGATGTTTTGAATCTTTAATAAAATTTTCAAGTTGATCAGAGAAAGTATCATGGTATGATTAGAGCGTTGATGGACGCTAGTCATAGGAAGATAAATTCCTGAATCTTAGCTATATTCCTAAATTGTCATGTTTTTGAACTTTAGTTAAAATTTCACAATGATCAGAGCCGATTAGAACATCCGATGAACTTCTTGATTAAGACAGTGATTATAAGAAAAACTACAAATTTTTTCTTTACGGTTCACACCATTTGGATGTCTTTTTTTTTTATTATTTTGCTTTTTTCCCTTGGTCTCTTGGTATTTTTTTTTTCTTTTTCTTGTTTTTTCTTTGTTTTTTTGTTTTTGATTTTTCTCATTTTGCTTCTTTTTTCTTCTTTACCTGACCTTATACTTTCTTCTGAGATTTCCATGTAGTCACTTAGTCAAATTCACAAGAATCACTTTAGAATCTATGGAAATATGTCTTTATTCAATTTGAAAAAGGAAACAACATAATGGAACTCATATTTTGCCTTGAGAAACATATGTAATGCTTGACCAAATTGCTCAAATAAGAGCACTAAACGTTCCATCATAGACAAACACAAGTTATTTTTTTTCTTTTTACATAAGTTCATATTATGGTTTACATTTATATCATGGGTAATATTTTTTTTAAAATCTAGCATTAATAGGTGGCATAGGTCTTCTTCCATCTGTGTGGACTAGCTAATAAGCTCCTCCCTTATAGGCAACCGCTATAATGGATGATCCTTTTAAACTTGCCCCCAGCTTGTTGTTGGTTGGTCTTCTCAATACCCAAACCGTTCCTCCTTCTCAAATGTTTGAATGCGAGCCATTTTATTGTAAGCTCGTGCCATCCGTGCTTTGTAGACTTCAAGGTATTATTGAGCCTCTAGTCTCTTTTCATCTAAGGGATCAAGATCATTCAAACATATACAAACTCAATCTTCATTTGTGAATTCATTCTATAAGGCAATTATCAAAGATGGGATTTGGACTTCAAGTGCCAGAACAGTTTCTGCACCAAAAACCAACGAGTATGGTATTGATTGAGTTAGTATTCGATAAGTTGTGCATCATGCCCAAAGGACTTTAGGGAGTCTTCATGCCAATCCCTTTGATCCTTTGAAAATATTTCCTTCAATAACTTGGATAAAGTTTTGTTGAATGCTTCCACGAGGCCATTAGCTCTAGCGTTATAGATAGAGGAATACCTTCAATCTATTTTGTGATGCTGAGCAAACCTTCCAACCTTGAAGCTTCTGAAAGCTCGCCCATTATCAGAAATGATCCTTCTGGGTGTCCCAAACTTATATAGCACATGGTATTTGAAAATTTTGATAGTATTCTATAGGGCCCATGAAATCTGTTCCCCACATCTTAAAAGGCCATGAAGAAATTGTAGGATGTAATGGGTTGGGTGTTGATGGATAAAATCCCCATGAGCTTGGTGTAGCTTCCATCATCTTGCATACTCCAAGCAATCGTTGATCATGCTTGGCCAATAGTACCCAATATACTTAATTTCAATGACATCTTGGGTCCTGACTAGTGAGCTCTGCAGATACTAGAATGGACTTCATGCATGACTTCTTTAGACTCCTCCTTCAAGAGACATCTTAGTAGAAGATGATCATATGATCTTCGATAGAGGACATCATCAACAAGGCTGAACCTCGTCGCCTTTTGCTTTAACTGTGTTATCAAAGATTTTTATCTAGAAGTTCACCATACTTAAAATATTTAATGAAAGGCTCCCTCCAATCATCTTCAGCCAATGTTAGAACTTCTTCCTCTCTAAGGTGTTTGTTTTATAGCTCTTCATCAAGACATAAACTCAAGACTCTCCTATTTCAAATGGTGACTTGGATTTTCTCCTGATCAGGATCAGCTAGCTCTTTAGTAAGTCTGTCAAAGCTATCTGCCTTTCCATTTACAGATCTTGAAGCTCTCTTAAGCTTAACATCAGCAATTTTCTTTATTAATTCTCTGACTTTTTTATGATATTGAAGAAGTTCTGGCTTGTATGTCTTAAAACTTTCTTCAACTTGATTTATGATAAGTTGGGAGTCACCATATACATGCAGATTCTATATCCCATCTTAATTACTAGCTCCACTCCATCAATAAGAGCTTCATATTTTGCTTCAATATTAATACATAGATTCAACAAGGATAGAGAGTGTCTTTAGGTCCTATCTTCAGGAAAAATGAAGATAACTCCATACCAGCTCTAACTTTAGGAATTTTAGTTCTAACAACTGGTTGGATCAAAAAAAACTCCATCAAAGTACATTTTCCAACGTTGTTCCCCTCCTTCTAATTCCAAAGTCTCTTCATCTATAAGGTCGAATCTCAATAGAGAATCATCAGGCAAAGGATGTACCACAAGAAAATCTACCAATGCTTGTCCTTTGATTGTTTTTTGTGGAATATTAGTTATGTCAAACTCCATGAGTATAAATGCCAATTTTTCTAATCTTCCTATGAGTTATAGTCTCATCATCAAATACTTGAGTGGGTCTATCCTTGAGATGAGAATCACCTTATGTGCAAGAAGGTAATGCCAAAGCTTCTTTTCTACAAACACTATGGAAAGAAAATGCTTCTCGATATGAGTATATCAGTTTTCAACGCCCACCACCATCCTACCAAGGTAGTATAGGGCGTTCTCAATTCCTTCTTCATTCTCTTGAGCTAGGAGAGCCCCAAGGGATTCATTGAAAGTCGTTGTAAGATCAATGGCTTTGGCGCTGCCAATACCGGGGGATTTAGTAAGTAGCTCTTGATTTCTTCAAAAGTATTTTGGCATTCATCATCCTCCTTGAAAAGAGCATTCTTAAATACTAACTTTGAAAATGGCTTGCATCTGCCCAAAAGATTGGCGATAAATCTTCGGATATACGTGAAACACCCTTGGAAGGACCTTAGTTGCTTCAATGTCTTTGGAGGTGGCATCTCTACGATAGTTTTTAAATTTGGAGGGATCAATCTCTATTAATTCCATGGTGCCTCACGATGAATCCATTTATTGATACCCCAAATACACATTTCATAGGGTTCATTTTTAAGTTGTATTTTGTAATGAGATCGAACATCATTCTCAAGTTAGTGAGCCATTGATCTCTTGATTGTGTTTCACTACTAAGTCGTCTACATAACACTCCACGACTTGGTGAATCAAATTATCAAAGATCTTCTTTATAACTCTTTGATACGTTACCCCTGCATTCTTTAGCCCAAACGACATGACCTTATAACAGTAGTTGACTATCGGTGTCTGGAACGCAAAGTGCATTTCATTTTCTGGATCCATCTTCATTTGGTTATACCCAGAGACACCATCCATGAACAAAAACATTTCATATGAAGAGGTGTTATCAATCATGATCTCCATGAGAAGTAGTAGAAAGTTATCTTTGGGACATGCTTTGTTTAAGTCCCTAAAGTCTACACATATTTTGATTTGTCCATTCTATTTTTAATAGGAACTATTTTGGAAATCCAACTAGGGTACTTCTCCTCCCTTATAAAATTAGCTTCAATCAGCTTCTTTGTCTCTTTGACAACGTTTTCCTAAAGATCAAATTTCATCTTTCTTGGTGCTTATGTCGCTGGTGAAAAGTTTGGGTTGATGGCAAGCTTGTGCAATGCTACCTTTATATCGAGACCCAACATCTCCTTATAGCTCCATGCAAAACAATCGATGTACTCTGCAAGAATGCTTTAAATAGCTTCTTTTGCCTCCTAAATTAATTATGCACTAAAGAAAGTGGGTTTAGGATCATCCTCACTTCCTAAGTCTATTTTCTCTAACTCATCAATTGTTGCTAGTCCTCCATCTTCCAACTCAGTGGGTGCATTTTTTCAATTTTATATCTTTTGTAGAATGATCTTCTGATGCTTCTCCAACTTGATCTTCATCTTTTGAATCTAACACAACGACAGATGATACCATGCGACATTTATATACCTGCTCGTCTTGAAACCAAAGTCCCCTCTTACTCAAGCATTGACCTTGCATAGCTATTTTGAAAAGATGGCAAAGTCTCTCAAAGAGAAGATGTCTATCCTTCTAATGCTTCGAACTAATCCCAGCTCAGTTTATTAATCTTCTGAGCTTAGGAGAGTAATAATCTGGAATCCTCAAAGGGCAAGTTTCTTCATCTTCTATTGTCTTCATCCTCAAAATATCTTCATCATTGAACTCATTGGGATTAGATTTATAGAAGAGGATCCCTCTCCCCTCTTGGCTACTAGAAGGCACATAGAAAGTGAAGAGTTGTTCTACAAAATTCACATTCAACTCATCAAGAGCTTTATAAAGGCCTCTTGGTATTCTTATAACATGAAGACAGTTTTCTACGGAATTTTATCATCATCTTTTTTTCTTTTTAATTGGTGAGAATGAAGCTCTTTCTCCATCGGAACCTTCACTTCCAAAATGTCAGTTCCTCTTGTGACGACAACCAGATGGGTAAGTAAGTTTTATGTCTTTATCATCTCTTTTTTTCTCTGAAGACTCCGTGTCACTTCCAAAGTGCGGTTTCAAAGGCAAAAATGAAACCTTCTTTTGAGTGAGTGTTGTAGTCTTAGTGACTTTCATGAGGGCATCATCTTTGGTTGCAGAAAGCTTACTTCCTCGTGTTGTATCAACAAAATACCGCACATCATTATAGTGAATTTCATACACACCAAATGGATGAATCTCTCCATCTATACGGTATACATAATCGTCCTTTATATATTTCAAACACTAATGCAATGTGGAAAGGACCACATAATTTTCATTCAACCATAGCCTGGGTTCATGTCATGGAATTCCACCTCTGAAGTTAACTTCCAAATCCTAAAAGGAAGAGTAATTAACCCCAAGGCCTTTTGACTGTGCTGGTTGAAACCTTCGATAATAATCTTTTCAACTAATAAGTGATATGTTTCTACAACCAAAGCATGCAAAGTCTTTAATGTTATCAGATTTATTGACAAGCTCGGGTCAATAAGGATTCTCTTAACTCTATTCTCATCACAAGACCCGGTAAAATATAAAAGGTCTATTATGCTCCTTTGTCCCCAACAATTAGTCCTTATCTGAGAACTTAATCGCCGGTGAACTAAAAGCATAGAGAGCTTCCATCATATAAGCTTCAACAAAATAAGCTTGGTACTCTTCTGGGTTTTGCAAAACATGGTTTAGTGTGTCTCTGAGCTCTTGGGACATCATCAATGCATTAAAGGCACTTAGTTGAGCTGGAATCTTCTTCAAGTGAGCGGTAATATTGTAGTCTTGTATGCTTGGAAGGAGAGGTCATCCGTGGTTGCACAATGTCTTCATTGATGTCGATTGCCTTTCTTTCCTATATCTTTTGTCCCCCGTGCTTGCTCGAGAAGCCTTCGCACATTATTAATCATCTAAGGCTCCTCTTCCTCATCTTGATGATTACACTTATCATCATATCTTTCTTTAATTGTTAGGGAATAACATGTACTTGACATCTCAAATTACTCTTCAGGTAGGTTTATAACACTATACTTGATTGATTTGTATAGCCAGCTCTTGAATCCACAATAATATTTCAATCCATGCCCTATCAAACAATGAAAATGGCAATACTTTGGATGATTCTTCATGTTTGCTACAGCATCCCTTTTGTTCTTTAAGAGTAATTTCTCTTCATCAACCATTTTCTGAAACAAATCTTGAATTTTGTCATTCCTTACGGCAAGGCTTCTATTCTTGATATGTCTTCTTTCTCCATAGCGACTCCTCGCAATTTATTACGTTGAAGCTGGGACTCCATTTGGCTCGGGGAAGTACACCCAAGTTTCATAATTCTGAAATTCATTCCAAGGGGTATTATTATCTAGAACATGAGACTTTTCATAAGTGAGGTCATATGTCACCCACGCAATAAAGGATGACATTTCCTCACATGGCATCACCTTTCTGAGAATCTTATGTTTAGGTTTCCTTCTTGGCTTCTTTCTTGGATACTGTTAACTTATCTCAGAGGATTGTGCTAGCAATTCTCGCAATCTCGCATTTGTCATCTTAACCCTTTCTTTGAAACCCTCTTTTTTCCTCTGCCTCTTACTAATATACAATATCCCATATTGATCATAGAGCTACTTAGTCTCATAATCATCTCCATCAGGGTAATAGAGCTCAAACTCATCTTCATCATCGTCGCCTTGCATCTCATCTTCATAGACAGTGATAACTCTACACGTTTCGATTATGAGCACTTCATCTTGAGACCCATCTAATGCTTCAAGTATCTCTTTGACTTCATCAAAAAAATAGTCACCAAGCATAATCAAGGCTCTCTCCTTTTGTTAGTAATCCTCCAATGAGTTGATGTATTCCTCAATAATTAAATTCTTATGATGGATCTCTATGGGCTTCATCTGCTTTTGCTTCTTTCTCTTATTTTTACTTTTCTTATTCTTCTTAGCTTACTTTTTGGGCTCTTCACCAGGATCTAGAGCCCTCTGCCACTTGATACAAGGGAGTTCTCCTTGCCTTTTTATCATCTTTCTTGACTTATTTGAGATAAAGATTTCCCATAAGCCTTATGGAACTCCAAGAGGAGCAAGCTCCATGGGAACTTGAGGACCCACTTTAGCTTGCGTACCTTTCATATGCCCTGCATCTTGCCCCCACAAAGTTTCTCCTTACAATACAGTTGACACATAGTTGGTATGCTCTGCTAGTTGATCAGGCAATACACTCTTGGACAAAGTAATTTTTCCTTCTTGATATTGTCGCTCAATCCAATCTTTGAATACATAACAATTCATGATCGAATGACCCAATATTCTGTAGTATGGATAAAAATTTTGGTGATCTTTCTTATCTGCTTCTTCCGGCCACTTGCTCTCTGGTAGTTGCAATCCCATCTTCAATGCATCTTTAAATATTTTTCATCACTTTGTCCCTTCTGAAAGAATACTTTTTTCTCATCCTTTCCTAAAGAATGCTTAAAGGCTTTGTTGGTTCATTTCCACCCCCAAAGTGCAAGTGGCTTTGGCTTGTTATAGTTTGGTGGTGATATCTCCTCTTTCACCTTATCAGTCGCAAAGGCCACATGCTTGACACCTTCTAGCTTCTTTTGCTTTTCTTTATCCATCCTAATGGGTTGCATCGTAGACACCACTTTTGGACTAGTTATATCTAGCTTCTTTACTTGAGAAATCAAATCTTAGAAGGTATGGATATCAAATGAGCTAAGAAAGGGTGCCTAGTTGTCGATATTCCCCACTAACAATCCCACTACTTGCACTTGATTAAGCGGCTGCTTACATTTGATGTTCAAATTATGCCACCTCATTACGTAGCCAATAACCTTTTCATCTTTATTTTGCCTTGTGTTGGCTAGGTCTGCTATTGTAATCTCATCACGCATTCCACCAAATCGAACCCTGAAGGCATCCTTCATCTACTACCATCTTTGAATAGACTCAAATGACATATTTGCATACTATTCAAATGCTACTCCAGTGAGGCTAGCAGTGAACTAGTGTAATAGAATAAATGGATTGTTACTTATATCTCTTCAAGTTGTTATGAAATGAGCCAAGTGTTAATCTGGGTTCCCTAAGCCCATGAATTATTTGAACTTAGGAACACTATACCCTTAGGGTAAGCAATTTGATCATAAAAGCTTTTGGTTGGTTTATCACCATCATTCTTCAATGTGCCCCCTTTAGCTTGTTTCAACTTAGCCGCCACCATCTTCTAGATCTCCAGTCGAGTTAGTGCCAGCTCATGAGCTATTAATGTCCCACCTTGTTCACATAATCCAAGCACTTCCTCCTCATCACCCTCTTCTTCTTGGACAACTTGGGCCAATGGGGCTTGCTAATGCAAATTTCTTGAATTCTCTTGAAATAGGTTTTAAACTTGACCACTAAAGTGAGAAATCACATTAGTCAAAGACGCAATAGTGTGCATCATAGATATGTGTTCTTTCTTACATTGATCCAAATGCTTCTTAATTTTTGCAAACATTGGACTCTGTTGGATGTGAAGATAAGGTTGTCATCTTCTTCATCACTTGAGTCATTGTCCCTCCTAGGAGAAGTTTGGAACCCTGTTTGGGACATGGCATTTCCTCTTTCTTGTATTATTTGATTGAGATCACCTTTTGGTAGGCTACTTATGCCAATTGTGGATTTTTTTCTCAGCCTAGTACGAGGACGTAGCTCAGCTCAATGTTATGACCCTTTAGTAATAACCAACACAGTATATACCTTGGAGTCTTCCATCTCTTCATCTTCTTTTCTCCTCCATTGGAACTTTGAGCAAGAAAATGAGGGGGTGTTTACTTGTGCCCCCTTTAGCTTCTTGTATACTTACTTCTTTGGTAAGGCAAGTCTGGCAAACACAAAAGCCCGTGACTCTGAGAGTAACTTCTTCTTCCTTAAGTAGAACTCCGTCGGTGTCATCTTCTCTGTCTTTAGCTTTCTGTAAGAAATATAGTTGTTATAGATTTTCTTCCCAAAAGTCTTCTTAGAATAGTGAGACTTTGGTGGCCTACCCACTTTCATTTTGTTATTTGGTTAGGAAAGAAGCTCGCCACTCATGGAGTTGTCCTTCACCATTTTCAATGCTTCAAAGAGTTGGTGAATGAGTTTGATGAATTATCCCTTGAGTCTTGGAATGAAACAAAGCTTACTTTTTCTTGAAGCGATGGCATTTTCCTCTTGGTCAACCTCGAGCGCCTCATTGTGAATGATTTTATTGGTGTAGCCTTAGACTTCTTGAAGATGCCACTTTTTTCTCCTTCAGTAGTAATAGTGAATGAAGGCTTCTCTTCATCCTCCTCTTTGTTAATCCTCACAACTCTCTTTGGAAAAGTGAGTCTATTGAAAACAGATGTTCTAGTAGCCTGAACATCCTCCATGACATCAGTAGGCGGTATCACATTCGGACGACGTCCCTTCGACCCAACTATAGAACGTCGTTGGTTGGCAATGATGGTGGGCTCGGTACAAAGTTGACATATTCCGACACCATGCCAAATTTGATCTCCGCTCCTACAGGATCAGTGCAGATAGATGCATAGGGAAGCTTGATTTAAGTGCCTTCCCCCAAGAAAATGGTGCATGAAGCAGTTGCATTGTTGGTGTTGTTTGTTGATGCCATTAAAAAACCTGAAAAGAAAACATCACATTAACAACGCTAATTAATTCTTTCTTTCTTTTTAAATTTTTTTTAATTTCTCATTTACACTTCGTTTTAAAGATGGGACGATAAGTCGAGTCCCCACCGGGCGTGCCAGAATTTGTGTTCTTATTCAGACATTAATTAGGATTGACCAGTTAAAAATGACGAATCACAAATTAAATTTTAATTTCTTTTATGATTTCAAGTGATTGCGGGTACATCACTCATATTAGGGGCAAGCCCCTAATATTAATTACCCCAAATAATGTCATGTGAACCTCCAATTAAGAATAAGTGTAAATGAGAAGTAATAGATACGAAAGAAATTAATTTTAATAATTTCACAAGGGAAGGAGAAAGAATTACATAAATACAAAAATTTGATCAAGAATACAAGGATTACAAAATTCTAGCTCTTGTAATCCTACTTTCCTAATCTTTCTATAGCTTTACATAATTTAAGTCTATTTTGACTTTGTTTTATCCCAACTTTTCAAAGTGAATCATAATGAGGATGTCTTCTTTGACTTTGTTGACTTTAATCTTATGTTTTTTGTTTGTATCTTGAATATCAAATATATTTCAAGTTGTGAATTTCTCTATGTTTATGAATCACGAACTTGATTTCATTTAATTTAGACTTCCGAAAACTCCGGCGTTTCATACTTTTGAAGCTTGCAGTCTTGGACTTGTAAAGCTCTTCGACTCTTTGACTTTCAACACTCATTTTTCCCATCATTTGAATTTTTTTAAGCCTTAACTTTCATATGCTTTTGAGTCTTAGCTTGTGAGTCTCCAAGTCATGATCACTCACATGATTGGGGGTCACTAACTCCATTGCTTTGATTTGTTCGTTTTTTTTTTAGAATATCTTGCGGATTTCAAGTGGTGATCCTCATTTATTTGTGAATCATGAACTTGATTTCTTTTGGTTTTGGAATTTGAAGGCTTTAGTATCTCACACTTGTGAAACCTCCTTTTTCATCATTATCAAGGAATATATAAATATATATATATATATATATATATATTGTATCAATCACTTGAAAAAAAATTTCGCTCAAAGTTTTTCACTCAAAGAACTTTTTTTAGTCATCACTTATAAAACTATCTTTTTTCACTAGTTGAGCTTCTTTTAGTGAATTTGAGAGAACTCTTTTTCTTTTTTCTTTTTTTTTACTCTTTTTTTTTTACATGTGAAGTGTAAGCATCATTCAATAATTTTTTTTAGAGAAATATCACTATTGATCGATATGGATCTCAAGAGGCCCACTACAAGAAAATTACTGTTTAAAAATAGTATTTTTCGTTTCTAATCCGTTGCTAAAGTGAATTAGCAATGGATTAGAAACGGAATTTATCTGTTTCGAATACCTTTGTTTCTAATTTAAATAGAAACGGGAAAAATATTCCATTTCTAAATTTGAAAACGGATTGGAAACGGAAACATTATATTTCTAATTTTTGAAAAATTAAAACGAAATAAGATGTGTTACTAATCCGTTCTAAGTTACAAAAATAGAATCGGATTCCAAACGGAATATATTCTGTTTTATTTTTGTTCCCCTATTAGAAATAATAGCTTTTGTGTTACTAATCCGTTCCTAAAGTTTTTTTAAAATTTAAAAACAATATTCAAACAAATAAAACCGTTTCTAATCCGTTTCTAACATTTAAGTCAATAAAATAAAATAGAAATTATATCCCTAATTTTTTTTTAAAAACCTACTACATAAATTTTTAACCTAGAACACCAACAAATAAGATAAACTCATCAATTCATACAAAAAGAAATATTTAAGTATATATGTTCAACACAAAATAATAAATATACGACAAATACAACTATAAGTCAACATCATAATCATCAGTAACTGGCTATGAGTCCTGTGTGGTAAACTGCGACTGCTGAAGAATCCTCCTCTTTAAACTCATCATCATGTCCTTCATTTGACACATCATCTCTGCACGATATTGGTCCCTCTCCTCTTTCATTTCAAGCAAACTTTTTTGAAGCTCCTTGTTATTATCTTGTACTTGGCCAAGCGTCTGTTGAAGCCTCTCCTCACGATCTTAGACTTGACTAAGAGTTTGACGCAAATCTCTAATCTCAGCATGTAGTGCCTCAGATGATGAACCTGTGGACAAACTCGAAGATGAATATGGATAAAAGATACACCCCTGGGACCCTATTCCATAAACCCGACTTTTTTTTCCCTCCCCCAACAGCCTCATAGTACAAAGTTGTTTCATCCACAATAGGAAGTTCGTCATGCCCTTCTTGTGTTTGAGATGCTTGCTCCACAAGCTCCAGATAGCGATCCTACATCAATTAACTCAACTCATTAAATATTATTCTTAAACCAACCTAATATAAATTCACAATAACATTGTAAAGAAAGTCTATAATTAAAAACCGCACAAAAAATTGTTCCGCTTACCTTAACAGATTGAGCACGTGCATCAACAAGCATGGAGGTACCCTTCTTTGTATGAGTTACTTCAAAAAGCTCAAAAGGCCAAGGATCACGTCCAAGCCTCGATCGCTAGAATAATATAACAAATTGAATTTTGTTATAATTAGCACTAAACAAATTCTTTATAATTTAAAAGCACATTTATATAAATATTAAACAAATTACCAATCTATCCGCATGGGAAGCATGAGAAATGGAACCTCCTGTGTGTCGGGATATACCAGATCCAGGTCCTACAATCTCAGTGAGTCGGTTTGCGGTAGCTTTCTCACAACAAGTTTTAAATTCTGGGGAATTTCATGCCTCGGTCCATGTCTTCCATGCAGAGTCAGACACATGCATTGATTCAAAATTTATAAATTCTACACTGTAATCTAATTTTTGTTTATACTTCCCCTCGAAACTAAAAAAGAAGTAATTATTTAAAAAATTTATTTTTATGACAAAAACTTACGAGAAATGCAATTAGTCCAGGAAAAACAGACTCATGGGTTAGAAATTGATCTTGGTGATGCCATATATCCCGAACTTAAAAATGAGAATCCATTATCATAGTTGTATCTAGTGAGACTTAAATATAAGACATTGAAAGTCTTACACCACTATCATTATGCTACAAATCCTTTTAACTTAAAATTTTTTGTGTTATTACAATAAAGTATGTGTAGTTTTTAATACTTTAAGTTCTCTAAATAAATTTTCATATTTTTCAATTTTTTAATATTTTTATTATGTATATATATATGCTCTATGTTAATTTAATCTTTTAATGTTCGGAAAAACTGACACATGGCAACATATTGGAAGAGGATGTGGTGTTCCACATGAACAATTTAACTAAGTGATTTCTTATTCTCATTTCTCTCTCTATAGATATATATAATATACATCAATCTATTATCTATCTATCCCAGGATCTATATATCATGTTATATAAAGGATCTAAAGGAGACTTTCTATGATTGAAACAAAACAATTATATATGATGCCCCCAACTGAACTAGAAATATGGATCTGTTACCTTTCTTGGACAACCAAAATTTATAAAACATTATTAAAAAAAAAAATCATTGCCCCAAAAATGAACTAACAGAGACTTTATATATAAAGTGATGCAGGAAGGCTAGGCAATCACACCTCAAAATAGGACATTAAGCTAAAAAAACATGAGAATAATTCACTGATTCCTTTCCTACAAATACTCATCTCACTTACAGAAATATTAGAACTTACGCAAGAGTTTGACATAAATGGGAAAAAGACTTATTTAAACAAAAACTTATCTAGATTTTTAGACTTATTGATAACTCAATTTACAACAAAATTCAAAATAAATCCACCAAATCTGGTACACTTATGCAGACCCAAAAAAAGAAATTACCAAACTACCCCTAGCACATAAACACATTATTCTAATGCTTAGACAACTTCTAAACCTAAACCATGTCAATTGATAATGGAAATAAATGTTATGCATCAAAAAGAACGATTGACATCATCTTTTTTCTTCCATATTAGTCTAATCATATGCTAGTTACACCTAAGTGGAAATTGGATTCATCATTTTCTCATGCAGTTAGATATGTAGCAAAAACTTAAGATGAAATCATGACTCATCATTAATAATATTATGTTTCTGCAAGACATAATAACAAGAGAAGTCTACTTATGATAGTATACTGATTTTCTCAGATGGTTTGTAGGCATTACCATGAATATTTCCTTGTCCTAAACAAGCTGACATAATTAGGCACAAAACACTATTATACAAAACCCAAACCCCCATAACTATATATTGTGTTCAAGTCCTAATGGGCCATGCTACAATTTGTCACCCACCCAATAGAAGATCTGGAATCAGTTAGAACATCACTCCAACAGAATTTACCTCTAAAATGTTCATTACCAAATAAAACAAGTGTATTATATTTTACATGTTTTAGCAATTGAGAAATGACACATGCTGCAAGAACATAGGGCCTGGTGAATTAACAATAATGCAATCATGAAGCTCTAGAGCAAAAGACAAATTTGAATTTAAGGGCAAACAACTGAATGATTAAAAAACTAAAATAAGGAATGTAAATGTAACAACTAATTAAAGAACTGATTTGGTACAATTTTCTAACAAAGATGTAAACAGAAGATTAGCATGAGCAAAAATCATACAAGCTAGATATAGCATGAAAAATGCTGATTTACGAATTATATAAATTGTCAGCACCTTCAAAATTAAAGGAAGAATTGATAGTTCTACAGATGGTAGCTCTTGCAGTTCACTGTTAATAGCATGAAACGGTTCATCTGCAAATGGAACATGATTGGTCATTCACTAATTAACCATTATCTGAAAACAGTAACCTATGCTAATGCACAAACAACACAATTTATATGAAGGAAGAAAATGAAATTAAATAACAAATCATCCCCAATCTATGTGTTCAACTAACTTACAATACATCAAAAAGATCTTGACTACTCTCAACCATTATAGGGCAGGTTGCACACCAAAAAGGGAGGATCACACATTCTGAGAATTTAGACATGATGTCACAAACAAAACTAGGAGCATTAA
Source organism: Dioscorea cayenensis subsp. rotundata (assembly GCF_009730915.1). Taxonomy (NCBI): domain Eukaryota; kingdom Viridiplantae; phylum Streptophyta; class Magnoliopsida; order Dioscoreales; family Dioscoreaceae; genus Dioscorea; species Dioscorea cayenensis. The sequence goes on along the minus strand of NC_052481.1, from coordinate 16,629,669 downwards.
AGGCAAAGAGAGTATTTGGTTGTGGGGTATGTTGGGACAAGCTAGTTTATCACAACATCTTCTAACCTCCCCAACCAAACACCACCTTCAAAATAACTTGGAATACTACAACACTTCTAGTACATGTTTTGTTAGTTTGACAACTCTGTATAAATCCAAGCTTATCATTGCGTAACTCCTTTGGAATGCAATCTAAGTCACATCGATCTACAATTTCAACAACCTAAATGTCAAAAAGGAAGAGTTAATTGGAGAGGAACATATATACACTATGGGCAATGTGTACTGATCCAAAAAAACACAAAAACAAGGAAGTTACACGTTCTGATGCAGACAATGAAGCAAGCCCAATTGGAATGAAAATAACACCAATGGCAGCAAATGTTAAAATAACCTGTAAACAGAGCAATTATTTACAACACCACAAAGCAAATTAAAAAGAAAAACAAGACTTTTTGGTTCAGAATCCAGCTTACAATCCCAAGAGTCAGTATTGGTTTGCAAGCAGGTAGCTCTTGTTGTGTAAACCTAGAATCTGAAATTTATAACAATGACATCACTTGAAATCAATAAACATGATGTAGGAAAAAAATTACAAATTAAAATAAGGGCAATGCAGAAGATGTGGCAGTAAGAATAGAAAACTTCTTTTGCTCTAGGACAACAACATATTTGAGAAAAACAATTTCCTGAATTTTACCAGTTAAAATCAAGAATTTTACAACTAGAAAGAATAAAAACAACCTCAGTTAGAAAGAATAAAAACAACCTCAGTTATGAGATAATAATGACTTTAACACAACCACAGTGTAATTTAAAACAGCATCATTTGGATTTCAAGCAATTGAACAGTACCACCATGAATTGTTTGGCAGACATGCATATAATTTTTATACCTGCAGCACAAGAACATTATGGCCTTGTATGAATAGATAAGAATGTTGAAGGCATCCATTTTATTAGGTGGTGATTTCTAAAATGAGCAGCTTGTTTCAGACACTTGAGATTTTACAAGGTTCAGCTTAGTTTTAAGTTGTCATGGGTTCATTATTCATAATGATCGACAAAATTTAAACCAAAAAGAGCTGTTAATAAATAAAGTAAAAAAATGTGACATTTTGATCATTTATTCTTCTTAAATTATCCTTTCTTTCAAATGAAAAACCTCTCTTTTCAAATACTTTGACAGCCACAAAATCAAAATCAACAATGCACCTTACAAAAGTTATATAAATACAGCAGATAAAATGAAAGATCAATCTCATACGTGATTATGCAAATAAATCCAAATTCATTGCAAGAGCAAAAATGCAAACATATATAAGAAGCTCAATGGAAAATCCAGACAAATAACCTTAAAAATTACAGGAATTCAAAAACACATCTAACTGGAAATAAATTAAAAATTCCAACCAGTGATATAGTTGCATCCTCTGCACCTCCAACTAGTGAAACCAGTGTAAAACATATATGTCACTTTTCCATGAATGAATCTCTTTCTTTTTTTATTTTCATGCACAATACATACGAATCCAGAAGTGGAAAAAAAAAATCTAGGTTAGCATATTCTGAGTTGTATGTAAAACATCAGCTCTCCAGGTGGAGATCAATGCCTCCGAGCTATCACTAATTACATGCCATAAATAGAAGTATATATAAGGTTGTGATGGAAAATCAAATGAAAACGGAATAATGAAGGGATGCTCCCTTATTGAGACAGTAATAATCATGGCAAGTAATCTATGTCATGTTGCGGTGAAGAATCCAAACAACTATGTGATTCGAAACGCAAATTGACATATTGATTTCTGTCTATGCAATCAATACAGGACAACATCATTACATTAGAAAACATTTAAATGACTCTCCGTATTAAATAGTGAAACACCAAATAAAGATCACTGGTTTCGGATAGCGGCAGCCAGATCTTTGCCAATTCAAACTTAATTACAAGACAGTCTAAAGAAAGAAGAAGCTATAAACTGAACATGCCAGATACTTACATAAAAAGAAAAGAATCCTGTATGTTAGCATAAGCATTAGATTTCTAATATATTTGCTTTTGGATGAACATAATGTTCAAAATTCTAAGCAAATGACAAAATTCTCCGATATGGGTCACAAACCCACCTTGCAAAACAATAAAAGCCATTAAGAAGCTGATAATGCATTTGGGCAAGAATGGACATGCTTGGACCTAAAAATCCAACCAAGCTATCTATGCAAAATATTCAAAACAACAAGTTAAGATCATTGGTTTAAGACAATAATTGCAAGATCTACGTCGATTCTAATTTTATCACAAGACAGTCCATATACAAAAGAAGCTATTGACTGAACATGCCAAATATGAGAAAAGGAAAACGTACAAGTAGCACAAGCATAAGATTTCAAAGTTATTTGCTTTTGGAAAAACATAATGATTCAGAATTTTCAGTAAACCACAAAATTCTCTATGATATTGATCAACAAGCATGCCTTTAAAACAATATAAGTCATAAAGATGAATATAATGCACAAGGCAAGAATACACATACTCGGCCAAGCAATCAATTCTACATAGTACGCAACAAATAAAGATCATTGGTTTTAGATAACGACAGTGAGATCTTCATTGATTCCAATTTCATCACACAACAATCTTTAGACAAAAGAAGCAATTAACTGAGCACCCCAATTACGAATATAAGGAGAAAAGGAGCATGTACAAATAGCACAAGCATTAGATGTAAAACAGTAAAAGACCTAAGAAGCCTATAATACAAGAGGCAAGAATGAACATACTCGGCCCCAGAAACTCAACCAAGCTATCCGCGCACAGCTTCTGCAGTTCCTTTTTGGGCTTGTCATTCCTCAGCAATGCCACCACATACTCAGCCAGAATAACAGGATCAGCCTTAGTTCTATCAAAAGGAAAAACAAATAATCATCAGAAGAACATTACCAATACCCAAATTTCAATATATCCACGAATAGAAAATATACTAAAGTAAGAAACAAGCCAACAACCAAGAATTCTACAATAGTACTAATCACATCAACTCTAGCTTTCTATAGCCATTTAAGCTCAGAGAAACTGGTATCTAATTAGGTTTTCAATCGATCAAACAACTTGAGAGGAAAAAAAAGGCAGGGTGGGAACTAGGATTCTCAGCTCTTCAATAGAGAAATCAAGCACTAGGAATGGAAACCCTAAAATTCCCTTAATGATCGAACTCCTCAAAGATACTAGAGCTAGAGCCTAACTCGAAAAATCAAAATCAAACCATGTATTCGCATTAAATTCGGTTAGATCTCTAACTCGAAAAATCAAAATCAAAGCATTGAAGAAGAAGAATAAGAAGAATAAGTACCGAGCTAGAGCCTCCGGATCGGAAGGAAACCAAGTGCTCCGAAGCGCAGCCCGACGAAGTCCAGCAGCTTCGGTCGATCCTCCAACCCAGCATCGGCACCAACGCTAGATCTCAATCGGAAGTTCCTAAGCGTGTCCTCAGCTCTCCCACACCGGAACACCGAAACCTGCACAGTCCGCGGGGGGCGAAGGAGCACGACAATGGCGAAGACGATCCCAATAGCACCGACAAAGAAGAACACGCCAGAGATAAGCAAGGAGAGGGAGATGCGCCGCGCCGGCGGCGGCGGCGGCGGCACGGCGGCGGGGGTACTTCGAGGGATCGATTGAAGAGCGGCAAAATGAAGAAGAAAAGCAAGCTTTACTTGTATTTTCCACCGCACGGCAAAATCAATGGACGGGATTTGCTGGGATTTCATCAGAGGAACCAAGACCGTTCGATAGGAGTCATTCTAAGATGACCTGAGTTCATTCCAACCTTATTTTTCTTCATTAATTAATGGGAAGACTTTATACTCATTTAAAATGAGAAGACATTTTTATTTGACATAAGATTAACTTATTTTTGTAATTTTTGTAATTTTTTAAATTTATTTATTTATATATAATTTTGCACATGATTTTATAAGACTCTATGAAAGAAAAAACTAAAGTTTATCAAATATGATAAATTTTAGTCTAAACTAATTATAATCATTTCAAATATTTCAATACTTCGATATAAATAATTTCTCATGTGAACTGGATTGAATAAGTATTAATTATTTGAGATGATAACATGACATTAATAGCAAGCAATAATATATTAATTTTTAAATCCGTTTCTAGTCCTTTTCTATTAGAAACGGATTAGAAACGGATGTTTTCTAATATTTAATAATATTTAAATAATATATTAATTTTTAATTCCGTTTTTACTCCCTTTCTATTCGAAAAAACGAACATTTTCTAATATTTGATAATATTTAAATAATATATTATTTTTTTAATCCGTTTCTAGTCTTTCTAGTAGATACGAATTAGAAACGGATATTTTTTAATATTTAATGATATTTAAATAATATATTAATTTTAAAATCCGTTTATAATTCTTTTTATTAGAAACGGATTAGAAACGGATATTTTTTAATATTTAATGATATTTAAATAATATATTAATTTTTAAATACGTTTCTAGTCCCGTAGAAACGGATTAGAAACGGGTATTTTTAATATTTAATAATATTTAAATAATATATTAATTTTTAAATCCGTTTCTAGTCCCTTTCTATTAAAAATGGATTACAAACGGATAGTTTTTAAAATTTTAATAAATCATATTTTTAAATGCCCGTTTGTAAGCCGTTGTTATTAAAATTATATTTAAAACGATTGTTATTCCGTTGCTAATCTGTTGCAAGTTCAGACAGAATAAATTCCGTTTCTAATATTCTGTTTTTAAATTGTAACTTTCTTGTAGTGAGGAGAGCTATTCATCACTGCTTTTGACTCCACAAGAGTTACCGGTCTTCAAGAGATTTTTATTTAAGAGAATCTTAAGAGGTTTTTCACACTTAAGAGAGTCTTAAAAGATAATGAAGAAACTTTCACAATGAGAGCTCTCTATCACTACTTTGGACATCTAACATTAGTTGGTGGTCTTCAAAATATTTTCCACTCGCTCGGAAAAGTCTCAAGAGGAATGAGAAAACTCTCACAGAGAGAGTTCTCTACCACTACATTTTACTCAACATGAGTTGGCGGTCTTCAAAACATTTTCCACTCACTCAAGAGAGTCTAAAAAAAGTCTCAAGAGATAATAAGGAAACTCTCACACGAGGGTTCTCTACCACTATATTGAACTTCAATATTAGTGGGTGGTCTTCAAAAGACTTTCCACTTAACTCAAGAGAGTCTCAAGAAGTATTGAGAAAACTCTGACAAAAAGGGCTTTCTACCACTAGATTGGACTCAACATAAGTTGGTGCCCTTCAAAATATTTTCCAGTCAACTTAGGAAAGTCTCAAAAGGTAACGAGAAAACTCTCACAACAAAACAAAATCACTTTCTCAAAAACATAATAAAAGAAATACAAAAAGGATTACATCATCCTTACCTTAGCTTTTGAATGAGAGCTCTCTACTACTAAATTGGACTCAGCGAGAGATCATTGAAGTCTTCAAAACATTTTCCACTCAAATCAACAAAGTCTTAATAGATAATGAGGAAACTCTCACGACGAGAACTCTTTACCACTATATTGGACTTAGTAAGAGACGGTGGTCTTCAAAACATTTTCCACTCAATTCAAGATTACTGTTAAATTCAACTTGTTTTCAAAACATGAAACTCTCACAAAAAAAAGCTCTCTACCACTACAACTCAGCAAAAAATCATAATAGTAGCCCTGCAAATTTACAAAAATATCCCTCGACTTTACTAAAATTCTCATTCTCTCATTTTATGCATTTTAACCTCCCCAAAGTCATTTTTTCATGGTTTCTTCCCTTTCCATAATTTTTTTCACTTTTCACATTTTTTTTTCAAAATTTGCTGTAAAACCTAAGATTTTATATTTTTCATATTTTCGCCATTGTTTTTGCAATACAAACCCAAAATTTCTTATTTTTATTTTTTTTTGCAAATAAACCCCTGAACTCCTTTCTTTTCATATTTTTTTGCATATAAACTCCCAAACTTCTTTTTTCGCATTTTTGAATTTTAACCCTTCCAAAATTACATCTTGGTTTCTTCACTTTTCATAATTTTTTTGCAGTTACCCTAATTTTTTCACTTTTCACTTTTTTTTTCTCAAATTTTGCAGTAAAATCAAAACTTTCATATTTTTCACATTTTCCAAATTTTTTTTGCAATACAACCCCCGAATTTCCTTTCTTTTTACATTTTTTTCATTTTTTTGCAAATAAACCCCTGACCTTATTTTTTTACATTTTTTTCATTTTTTGAAATATAAACTCCCGAACTTCTTTTTTTCATTTTTTTTTTCATTTTTTTGCAAATAAACCCATTAATTTCACTTTCCTATTTTTTGCAAACATGACAAGCTTGTATACATGTCATCTTGGTTGGCAAGAGCGTGTCATGAAAGCAACATTCATGCATACATGGTGTCATGGTGGATGGGTGATCACAATTAATGGGTTCAAAAGGTAGCGCATTGAATGAGGGATCATGATTGCATGACGAAATTACATAGAAAAAATCATAAGCACGGAAGGCAAGGATCATCTTATCAATTTAAATGTACATGATGGCAAGCATGCTTTTGAGAACATAATCAAGAGTACATACGAGCATACCTTTCTTTATGGGTTCTTTTCCTGACCTCTTCTTTTCTCCTCCGTAGTCAGTCTTTTTCTGTTGCCAAAGCTCTCTGTGCATCTCTTTTTCTCTCTTCTCCTCTCCTTTCTTTTCTCGATCCTCTCCGACTTTTTGCAATTTTTTTTTTTCAGATTATAACCATTAAGAAATAAAATATCCTGTCAACCATTGAATAGCCCAATGGTATGAAATCAAAATGTAAGAAGAGATCATGGATTCAAATCTCTCCCCCAATAGTACTGTTTCCATGTACGGTTCATACACTGTTTATCCGATCCTATATTATTCTCATACTGTACATATATTGTACTGTTTCTATTCATAAAAAAAGGCGCTTGTTGTCTATTATTAAAAAAAAAATATCCTCTTTAAATAATTCCTAGATTTATTTCTTAGATCTAAAACAGTTTTCGGATTTATTTATGTATTTTTTATATAATTCTTGGATTTATTTATTTATTATTTTATAATAAATCCGATCTCTTTTTCTAAATTGTTGAATTTATTTTTTTTTAAAAAATAAAATCAGATTTTTAAAATATTAGGAGATTATCCTTCCGGATTTATCCTTGATTTTTTTCAAAATTATCCCATCCTTGCATCTAATTTTTTTAAGTGGTAATCGCCAAAGAAACCCCCCAAAATTTGCAATATTTTCAAAAACATCCCCTTAATTTGGGAATCCCTAAAAACCCTTTCTTTTTAATTTCATTCTCTTCCAAACCCCCAAAACATATAACGGTGGTTAACGAAGTGATTTTTAAAATTTATGGACAAAATTGCCCGCGCATGGAAAGTTGTGGCATTGCCATCATTTCGGCGGTTAGAGAGGAAGTGGGGGTTAGGGTAATCCCAAGAGATAACTTTACTGGAGCCGTATACTTGATTTTTATCAACTCGCCTCTTTAGCTTTTTCCCTTTCGTCTCTGCCGGAACATCCTCTGTAATTTCAGCTTTTCCCTTTTCACCGGTGCCTCGAAGGAGAAGTCCCGCGCAAGTATTCGGCATTTCATCAGTTCGCGATCTAAGGTATTGAAGAAGTTATGATTATGGTTTTATGTTAACTATTCTGTTACAAAGAAAGATTTTTCGATTTTGTTTTGTGGTTCTGTTTTTATTGGAAGACATTGAAGCCTGCAGGGGGATTTATCGGCTGGGGTTTTGTTAGTCTACACGGAGATTTCTCGGCTAGGATTTTGTTTTGTTTTATATTTTCGTCTGCCTACACGATCGAATTAGTTTTTCAATTGTTATGATTTGTGTAATGTTAATAATGTACGTTTCCTGTTTTATTTGATATGGTTGCAGTTTTACAAATGATGTCTCCGTTTAAGATATGAATTGTGGTTTAAAAAAATATGTCACCACTTAACTGTTGTTGTCTCTGTTTAACAACTACGTCGCCATTTCACAAATGATATCTCTGTTTAAAAATTGACATGTTACCGTTTAAAACTTTTCATTTCCCGCTTAAAAATTTGCGAATACTGCTGAATGTGTTGTCATTGTCACAGGCTAGTGCTTATGGAGGTCAACCTAGTTAATGGGCGATGCTACTTGACAACGGTAGTGGAGACCTTGGCTGAATTGAAAGTTCACATGATCCTTCAACACTGGGAGATCATCCGAAGGACACCGTTTGTAGCATTTACTGAGTTGGAAGCTGTATTCCAAGAGCGAGCCCTTCTTGATTCTCTGTTGCAAAGGTACGATGGCCGTACCAATAAATTCAGGATCGAGGAAAGCCTGCTGAGTTTCAGGCCTCAAGATGTGGCCCTCGTTTTTGGTCTGCGTTGCGATGGCGACGCAGTCGTGTTTCAGAAGAAGAAAACTCGCTCAGCTTTCGAAGGGAGGTATTTATCAAAAACCTACGAGAGACACAGAGACTCCATCAAGAGTACTCTTGTGCAACTTGTTCGACAGAGGGGAGAAAAAATTTTTTTTGTCAAACTCTTGATGGTTTACCTCATGGGTACAGTCCTCTTCCCAAATACATCATGCTCAGTTTTGAACTGGATCGTCGATTATGTTAATGATCTACCCGCCATGGGGCGATACGCATGGGTGCAGGCGACGCGCAAGTGCCTTATGGAGGACATTCCACAAGCAGCCGCTCGAGTGCAAGATAGATGCGCTGGGAAGAAGACCAACACAGGGTATATTAAGGGTTGCTCCGCTCAAGTTCAAGAGAGATGCACCGGAAGAAAGCCAGCGGCGATAGAAGCCATATTGTCATCGCGCGAAGGAAAGTTCTCACCCTATCATAAGTCTCTTTTTAAGCAATTATAAATAGTGTTTAAATTATCATGTCACTGTTTAAACATCTTTATGTATTTGCTTAAACACTACTGTCACTGTTTAAAGAGTAAATCGATTTTGTTTAACATTTTGTTTTGTTTACAATGCCGTTTTTTATTTCTCAAAATGTTTTTACTCTGTCTCTGTTTAAATATCACAAGTTGACACTCAAATAAGTTTGTTTCATTTAAAATATTTAAACATTTACAATGGCCTCTGATTAAATATCAGAAGTTCACACTCAGATAAGTTTGTTTCATTTAAAATAAAACATTTACAACATTTACAACGTCTTCTCGGACCTCGGACACTTGCGAGTTGACCCTCGTTCGTCTATTAAGATTTCGGTTTTCCTCACCAAGTATTTGTACCTTCGAATGCTCATGGAGGTTGCATAACATGCGCATCAACTTGAACCTGCACAACGTAGAACACAAATAGTTAAAATAGGTTAAGCAAACACATTGATAAAAACGTCTATTAATCGATGTGTCATTGTCTGACTTAAGCAAAGATCCTGAGAGTTAAACACACAAAATGATATTTGCACACTGAGGAAAAGTTTTTAAAGGGTGAGAACAATTCTCAAGTGATAAATATCAACTCCGTCTTAAAGGATGTTTCATGATCTTCCTCCTCTGGAGAATCTTCCGCAATCAAGCAATATGTGAAAACTTTCTTTTCTTGCCCAAGTTGAAATGCCCGCTTAATTGCTTACCCGTCATCCACCGCTGGAGAATCCTCCGCATTCAGGCAATTTCACGGGAATTTCGACTTGGCCAAGAATAGATAGTTTAACTTGTTGCGTGATTATGACTGATTGATTCTCAAGATGAGGAGGATCATGAGACATCCTTTAAGATAGAGTTGATCTTAAAATTTTGGTCTGACTCCAGCGAATATCCTGAACAAGAAGCAGAGGAGGAGGAGGAGGATGACGACGACGAGGAGGGGTTGTCCACGGGAAGGGTTCTTTCTTCTCATTTATGGTGTGAAGTCCACAAGCCAGTTGACGCTTCAGATCCGAGAAAAAAAGGGAAACGCACGGTGGACCGACCTTGACTGATCACGACGAACGGGTCTTTCCGAAATTTATGTTAAAATTTAGAAAATTTAATGCCGTCATTAATTCTTCTGCACGGGATACCATAAACTTGCCATATGCCACATGGCAACACTTCAGTTCAAACGGAAAAGATCAATATTTTATGCAGAGACTTAAAGAGTTTACACGTTAGGTTAATATTTAAACGTTAATATGAATAGTTAAACAGATAAAGACAAATTTAAACGGAGACGACAATTCTTAAACAAAGATGTAATATATTTAAACATAGACTAGCACAGTTAAACAGTATTTAACATATACAACTAGATAAACATAAACGAGAAGAACTTTACAACGAAATGAACTCGTTTTCAGTAGAATTCGACATTGGCACATCGTCTGTCTCGACAACAAGATCGACTACAGCGCATTTGAAGATGGAGTACACTTGACCAATCTGCTGGAAGTCAACTTCATTTTTTGTTGGACAAACCGATTTATATCTATCGGGTATGATAAACTTCACCATGACTCGTTTTCTGAAACAGATTTACATCTATCAATACCACAAAAACTCTCCATGATAAACCTGCATTGTTTATAAATTCTGTTACTCCCTCCCTCCCGCAGAATGGTCAAAGTGACAGCAACAAAGAAATTCTCATTGTATTACAAAATCGGCAGAACTGAAATCGAACAAACCAAATGAGGAGAAGAACAAGAAGATGTAATGCAACTTCTAAACATTGTCTAACAGAAAACAAGCAGAAAGCCCCACATAAAGGTTGGACATGATGTGAGTGGGCGCTTTTTTCCCACCATTTTCAAGGGCAAAAATGAGATTTCACAACATGGACCCATTTGAAGTGAACGGTAGGGGGTAAAAGGGAAGTTAAACAATAACGGAAGGGCTGTCTGGGATTTGCCAAACTTAGAGGGGCTGTTTGGGAATATTTGAAATTCACGAGGGGTAAACAATAATTTTTCCTTTTTTTTAATGACAATTGTTATCTTCTTTTATTTTTTAATCTTATCTTTTTTTCCATGGAATTTTTTATCTAATAAAATCAGTAAGTTTGGAAGAAATCTATACAAACAACTTCATATTAATAAAGTGAAATTTTAATTTTTCTAGAAATTTATGTTAGTAAAAACTTTGAAAATTTACAAGCGGTTAAAAGTTATAATATGCAAAACTTAACCGTGGATCATAACCGGATAGATATTAACCGTCTGATCTCAATCGTGTGGTTCCAATTGCAAACCTAGAATTCTATCATTAAAACACGTAACAGTAGTGGCAAAGAAAAGCAAAAGAAGGGAAAGGGCGCGTTTCTTCAGCGGCAGCAACGGGTCGTCTTTTCGGTTCCATTCTCTGCCCTAATAAAACCCTAATAAAACCCTTTCTCTCTTTCTCACCTTCTCTTCTCCCTCCTCTCCAAACCCTATCCCTAGCCCACTTCCTCTGCCACTTCTTTCCTCTCATCCCTCGAAGAAAGGGCATGGTGTCGATGCTCTTTTCCGATTGCTCTACTTCAGCGACGGCGCGCCTCGTCCCGTTGCAGAGAAGGATCAGTGTGTTGACTTCTCAGCTTCGTAGCCAGGTTTCATTGCCATGGAGGCCTGTGAGCCTTCGCCTTGTTCACTCTAGTGGCTTGCGTTTTCAATCACCATGCACTGTAGCTTCAGGTACAATTACTGGTGTGCTTGAGAGAATTACTAGTTTGTTCATCTAGAATCCTTTTGCGTTTGGAGTGAATGATAAATTTCATCATGCTTTTTTCTGATTTTGATGTAAAGGTTTAATCTTTGTTTGATCGGCTGGTGTACTGTATATAATTTTTTTTGCTCTTTGTTATCTGTCAATTAGAATAAACTTGATCTTTTGATGTATTTCTATACCCTATACCAGTCAAGCGAGACTGATTTTGTTGGATAAATTATGAGAAATTTGGGGGTTTTCATAATTTGATCGCATGTTACAAGCTTCAGTATAGTGATTAATTATTTCCACTGATTGTAGAACCATTTTCACTGGTATTAAATATTGTGTAATTTTAATTTCTGGAAATAATGTGTCAATCTTAGCTTTTATCAGTTTTTTCTTGTGTGCTGGTGTTGGCGTGTCTGTTGTTTTGTGGGCATACTCATATAGTAGATTATTTCATTCATTTTTATTGTTTGTTTCTGTGTTCATTAGCTATGAGTACAGACACTGCCGCTAAGATCATTGATGGGAAATCGGTTGCAAAGCAAATTAGGGATGAGATTGCTGGGGAGATTGTGAAGCTGAAGGATGCAACTGGCGTTGTTCCAGGATTGGCAGTTGTTCTTGTTGGTTCAAGAAAGGATTCTCAAACATATGTGCGAAACAAGAAGAAGGCTTGTGAAGCCGTGGGCATTACTTCCTATGAAGCCAATTTACCTGAGGACAGCACGGAAGAGGAAGTAATTAAGCAAATATCTGTATTTAACAATGATCCATCCGTTCATGGGATCCTGGTTCAGTTGCCTCTCCCTCGTGTATGATTTCTGACCTGATCCTTCTTTAATTATAGTAAATAGCTACAGGTAATTGGTTTTATGTGGGAAATTGATCCTTCTCTGCTAAACTTAATAAATCTAGTTGTCATTTGCAAAAGCAATTTTATGGAGCTATTCTAGCACCTTCATTCATCATATCATTGTGTATTGGGAAACTTTGAGCACAATTACAATTGCGTCATAGTGTTCTTATCAGCTTCTGTCACCAAGTCTTCAGTAATGTTTTGGTTACAGAAAAGGTTTATACAAATTCAATGCTTTGCCTAGCTTGGAAGTTGGTATGCGGCTGCCATGGTCATACTCTTTAGTGATAAAATTTTTATGGCTCCAGTTTTATTAGGATATTATTTATCTCAAACAGTTCAGTTTCTAAAATATATAAAGAAGTATCTGTATCTGTTTGTGGCTGCTAGGTTTTGATGTGTGTCCTTCCAAAAATTGTTGTCTATGATTGGTGATACTGCATAAAATTATTGTGTCTCATCTATCTTGACTGTTTTTTGGCTTTTCTTCCGCTCTGAGTTTTTATGGAAAATGTTCCTTATTGCTGCTTATTTGTTCTATGACAGCATATGAATGAAGAAAACATCTTGAACGCTGTAGGTATTGAGAAAGATGTGGATGGCTTCCACCCACTAAATATTGGCCGTCTTGCTATGCAAGGTAGGGAACCTTTATTTGTTCCATGTACCCCCAAAGGATGCATCGAACTATTACACAGGTATGATGTGGAAATCAAGGGTAAGCGGGCTGTTGTGATTGGCCGGAGCAATATTGTTGGAATGCCTGCAGCATTACTGTTGCAGGTATAGCAGCTTTCTTCCTTTTTGTCTAAATATTCCTCTTTTATGAATTTTCAGTTGGGTTGATTTTCTTCATACATTTTAGAATAGAATATTATTCGGACAGAAATTCATGTTCATCCATTTCATATATATTGGAAGGGGGTGGTTTCCTACATTATACAGATCCACATTTATTTCAGATTTTCAGACAAACAAGTCTATTAGTTTTCCTATTACTAATTTCTTGGTCAATGGCTTTGGCAGAGAGCAAATGCTACAGTTAGCATTGTGCACTCCTACACTAAGAACCCGGAGGAAATAACCAGGCAAGCAGATATTGTAATTACAGCTGTCGGGGTGGCTAACTTGGTGAGGGGTAGCTGGATAAAGCCTGGTGCAGTTGTCATAGATGTTGGAATCAATCCGGTTGATGTAAGAAATTCTCTTTCTCTTGAGCCCTCCATAGCCACCTCCACATTTTTGTTTTTAATTTGGTCCTATTATATAAATTGTTCTAGCTGATTAAGTTAAGTGGGGTGCCATAGACCACATTTTGGAAAATCTCTCATTTTTAGATTTTAGACTTTAGCCATGCTTTTGTTTAATTTTATAAATAGTCATTATTTCCAATGAGACTTAAACTTCTTGATATTTCAGTTTTGATGTATAAACTTTTGCCCGTAATGATACCGAATTCTTATGCTTCTAAGTCAAGGTGCTTGAGTGTTTTATGTTATTTCTGATGCGAGATTTATAATTGGAATCTAAGGAAGAATTTGTTTAAAATTAATCTATTAATATGCTAAGTTACTTGCTGTTTATTTTTGTATAATACCTCTTGTTCTTCGTTATCCTGTTGAAAAGATGGAAGATATGAGGGAAAAAAAACCTATTTTGTCTTTATTTCTAATCTGCTCTTTCCTGGTATTATATTGATCAAGAACTAGGAGCACTCTTTGTACATCAGTTCTTGCTCCTCTAAATGGTTGGTGATATCCTTTACACCTAAATTGTAAATTAAAATGTTTAATATGTGTACCATCCATGCGTCAAGTGTCTGGACTCCAGCAGCAGAGTTGTAGTGAAGAAAGCTTGGCATCACCTATAGACCATTTTTATTTGTTATAATAAATTCTATATTCATTTTGGTTGTTATTTGTATATCAGGATGCTGAAAGCCCCAAAGGATACCGGTTGGTTGGTGATGTTTGTTTTGAGGAAGTCTCTAAAGTAGCATCTGCTATTACTCCAGTTCCGGGCGGGGTTGGTCCGATGACTATTGCTATGCTTCTATCAAACACACTGAGTTCAGCAAAAAGGATACACAATTTTCAGTAAATATCGAAGATTCATTAGTTTCTCTGGTTTCAGAGAGGCATGTGAAATGCTAACTGTTCTTAGGGTGCTTTCTGGTCAAGATATTTGATTCTGCACTTCTAATTCAAGTCAATAGGAAGATCTAATTTTATATTGTGATGCCAATAAGAGCTTTTACAAAAAGCAAAGCATAGGATGGCTTGACCTGATAAAGCTTTATTTTTTTTTCTTTGCAAAATGTTTGACAGTTTTCACCCGTTGGGATCTAAGATGGTAACATTTGTGGGGAAAGAGCTCGATGAGCTATTTTATTAATATCAAAAAGTTTACAAAAAAGTTCATTACAAACCACAAAAAGAAAAAACAAAATACAAGAGCTAAATAAAAACAAGGGAAAGACTTGGTAACATTTGTTTTGGGTTTGCTTTGCAATAAGCTATCTCATTTTGTCTTTAGAAAATGTACAAATATCTATTTTTCTTTTTTTAATTGAGAAATGTTGGCTTGAATCCGTTACCTTTGGCTTAAGTGAGGAAACCTTGATCTTTGGCTCAAGAGAATGAAATGCTAATTAATTATTATTATTATTGTTGTAGTTGTTGTTTTTTTATATTATTATTATTATTGTTGTTGTTTTTTATATTATTATTATTATTATTATTATTAAAAATAAAAAAATCATCATAAGAAAGAAAGCTCTTAGACTTTTTTTTAATAGAGTTGTTAATATTATTTTGAGCGGAGATTTAGAAATTTTTTTTTTTAATTATCGACTAATAAGCAAGTTTTTTTTTTTAGATTAACTTTTTATTCTGTATAATATTATTGACAAAAGAACTTTACAAGATGCAATTGCATGGTAACTCAGATGTCTTTTTTTTTTATTATTCTAAACTTCTAATTATTAATCATTGAATTGTTTATTTGATTCGGAAAAGAAAAGTGTTACTCTTAGAGTTCCTAAAATCCAAGTCAAAGATGCCACCAAAGCCAGTCTGCTTATTCCTGGAAATCAATTCCCATGTCTGGAACCAGTCAAGTCATTGTAAAGCAAATAAGCACAAAATATACATATTTATACATATATATGTGAATAGTCTAAGCATTTGAATTTTTATGAGAAAAGATTACACTGGCAATGGTATTTAAAAGAAAAAAAAGAAACAAAAAAAATTATCCTTGATGAGTTATGCTGACTATGGTTGCCAATCCCAAGCGCATTTCTATTTCTGAGAGAATAAAACTAACAAACACAACCCACCGATGATCAAGTACTGCATAAGCAACAACCACAACTTAGTTAAAATCTATAATTTATACACAAAATAAAAGCCTGTAAAGAGTAAAACATAGGACAGGAAAAAATAATAAAAAGTCAGAATATAATTGTTTAGAATCATCAGTACACATGAAATGCATTACTAAGTTGAAGAATCACCTAATTGAGCAGAGGTGATAATGAACGACAATAATTTACATTTTAACTAAGTTAGTGTCTACAAGGGATTCTTTTAGAATTGTTTAAAAAATTGGGTCCAGATGACTGCCTAAACTTCAGTATTTTATAATAATATATATCTGAAACATGAATACAAGTCATTGAGATGCTCTTATTGGGAAATATAATTCATCTTCTAACAAGTGGCATTCACTAAGGGTACTTATTAGAGGTGTTAAACCAGCAAAGTAAAACCAGTGCTCTAGTTGAATAGTATAACCGATACTTTTTTAACTGTTCAATAGGTGGCATACCTTGGTAAATGCTTTTTCTGTCATAACAATGGTGATCCATCCAACATAAGGCACAAACCTAGTAAAAAATTAAAAAAGTCATAAGAAAAAATGCATGCCCTAACTAAAGTTCCAAACATGATTTCATACCCTATAGCTCGTCCCATTATGTGATGCTCATGTAGCCAAAGTTGGCCCGGAGCATAAAGAACTCTGTCGTCAAGAGGATTGTTATCACCTGAAATTATGCATAGTAGAACATTTACTAATGTTTGCGTATGAATAAAATCCCACTAAAGTTCAGCAGAGAATATTAAATACCATAAACAAACATGTAAAAGTTGATGAAGCAAAGGAATAAATGTTTCATTTACACAAACTTGTGATAATGCATTGCTATTCAAGATCAGCAAATGCTTATTATTATTAACATAATATAAATATAAACACACACACTCTTTGAATTGCAATACTTATTAAAAAGAATATATATGCATATAACAACAAAATTTAGCGATAATTGTTTGAAACATTTCTCTTCAAGACTGCTGGACAGGTTCCTGACCTTCACGCCAAGAATTGAACAGAAGTTACCGAACCTTTAAATACCTTTATAAAGTAAACCAGTGAAATATATATACCATACTCGCCATTATTACTCACAAAGAAATTAAAAGATTCATCTACTGGGCTACTCAAAGAGAAGGGTTGTGAAATTTTGATACCTTTTGTTAAAAGATCAAGGGTTTTGTTGTTCCTCCGCTCGTGGAGCTGCATAAAGGAATGGAAATATGTCATTGTCTAAAAGCAGAACATATCAACAATTAACTCATTGGTCAGATCCCAACCACAATAACTTCTTCTTGGCATGCATGCACAGGCCGGTATGCTGTTTCCTATAATTAATTAAACTCAAACAATGTAGAAATTCCCAAAGCAGAACCAATATATATACCTATTTGCTTCTTCATTGTGCATTTTAATTTATTCTTCCCTTTGATATGACTACTATTCTTCAAAAATTGCTAGTATTGTTTTATTTGCTTAGCCCATGACTAATGAATGCATCATAAATAATAAATAATTAAACATAGAAAAGAATGCTCTGAAACAGTCAAAATAAAGGAAAAACAAGAAGCAAATAGAAAATATGGGCAAAGCTGTTATATGACTTCCAGATTCCTAGAGACAGAATATCTTACACTAAAGAATAACTTCTAATTTCACAACAATCTTACCTCAATTACACGATGGACAATTGGAATTGGGCGTCCCTGAAACAGTTCAATAATGAATGTCATTTATCACTTGAGCAAAGCTCAATATGAATGATAGATCTATAACCCATACAGCATGGCGCATGTGCACCCGTGCGCGCACACACACACAAACACACAAAAGCTAGAAAATCACTTATTTGAGACGTATCAATATTTGGCAATAAATAAGAGAATAATTTATGCAAATAGTTTATTGAAAGTGTCATATGCAACATTGCAGAAAAATAATAAAATAAAATAAAAAAAGTCATGTCATTTAGTCCCAATAAAATCATTAGCCTAAAGAACTGTATTGCAGATAGCAAAGGCCAAAAGCTTCAGTAAATGAAGATGAAACTAAAAGAAGAGCAGGAATTCATCTGAAGTATATTGGCATTTGTATAACTGGGAAAGTAAAATAAATTTGCTCATTAATCAATACAAAAAACATATTACTAGCAAATGTATGATCCAGACAAGGAAATAAAAGATTAAGATGGGCTCTTGACTCAATAAGTTGTCTTGAATTTACAAAATATGGATCCTGAATCGATTAAAGCAGAATGGACTTGTACTTAGACGACCAGTAGATATCCCAAAAGAAAAAGTGAAAGCTCTCCACGTGAAGAGTCGTAGATGAGGAAGAGAAATATCTAAAAAGTGTTTAGCGGAAACTTTATAAAAAGAAAAATCTAATCTTGATTTATCTAGTCTTTTGGCAACAACATGATATATAAAAAAGGGTGAGTTAAGTGCGCAACCCTTTAAGGTCACCTCTATTTATATTACTCTTACAACAAATTATACAATTACATAGTAAAATACAAAGAGAAAATATATTAATTAACACATGCTCTATTACATGGAAGGGAAAAATTCATGTAGCCGATCCCAAATAGTTGAGATTAACAGCTTCTCGTTGCTATTGTTGTTGTTTTTGTTGATCTTAAATCCTTCAATAACCATATATTGTCACACAGCCACTAAAAGGTCAAAACTTTATGAACGCAAAAGAAAAGCTTACACACTAATTTCATGATTGTAAATTTGTACAGCATAAATGGCCTTTAAATCCTTACATCATCAAACACAACAACTTCACCTGCACGAATTGGGTCTTTACTCATGTGTAATAATAGAACATCACCCTGCAACAATAACAAGTATTTCTAAACAAAGCGTCCATACAACAAAAATAACTACACATAAGCATAGTTCAATAATACTAAGAAAAATAGGACAATCATCAGAGTTTGTAAAACTCTTATTTGTCAGGCACAAATTGAAGGATTAAATTGGTAATACATACCGATTGCATTCTTCTCATAATCATCATTCTTTTAGTATTAAACATAAAACCATCAACTTTATAGAATTACCAAATGGAACAGCATGAAAAATGTGAATCTAGAATATGAAACTTCCCAAATAAATTTAGAATACAAGTGCTTGACAAATGGGATGATTGAACAAGGTTCAGTCATACATTCACCACATACCCAAGTTTAACAGCTGTCAAGATGCAAGATAATCAACATCACTTAAATTCTTTTAATAATCCTATATTATATTTTATCAAATGACCTTAAATCTTTTAACAGATAAAAAACAGGGATTCCAAAACTGTCATTGGGCAAGAGTTGCCGTTTTTGGAGGAAAACTCACCCTTTTGAACCCCGGCTCCATACTCTCTGAAAGAACAACTACCGCGGGTGTTTTGCTGGCACTGACGCACTGCAAACCCTTCATAATCATCAGCGCCGAGGTAGCAATCAAACCTACATCAAGAACAGAGAATTGAAGTTCAATGCTATATATCTTTCCAAAACGAAGAATGGGAACGATGGATTGATCGATCGAAACAAACCAAGGGAGACGAACTGGGAGAGGACTCGCCTGATCGGAAGAGATCGCAAGCCGCCAGAGATCGTCCCCATTCTCGCTTGCTCTTCTTCGTCTTCTTCTCTCGTCTTCTGGGTTTTTCGTTTCTCCACGCGACATTGAGAGCGCGAGGGTGACACAGTGTTTGGGAATTAACACGTTAATATGATGATGTGGCAATATGTTATTGGCCTGGTCACGTGGTCTTTTGATTTAAACGGTTTTATTTCTTTTATTTTTTTTAACTTTAATACACTTATGAAAATGAAGGATTGTTTATTTAACTTTATTGTGAATAGTAAAATTTTCAATTACCAAAAAATATATAAACAGATAAAATATTTTGTAGAGGTAAACTGTAAACAAGTAAATATGATTTTATTAATATTAATAATTATATATTTCTAATCAAGATGTAAACAATTTTCTTTAGACTTTAATACATTCTTTTAAAGATTTTTTTTAATCAGTTAAACTGCTAAAAATACCCTCCACATTCTCAGCTTTGTGATGGGAAGAAACAATTGATATTAATTTACCAAAAAGCCGCTTTCATAGACTATATTGTTACCACTTTCTTAGAAGGCAAGAATATATCCTTTGGTAGCAATTCAACAGTGAAACTACTTTGCTCCTACATTTGTAAAAGAGGAGCAAATATGACATCCACCCTGCCAACATCTTTCATTTAAGTAGCTAAAATCAGTATCAGAGAAATCAATGGACAAACCTCTATAAGCTGAAGCATATAAAAAATCTTTACAAACATATCATCTAATAAAGTGCAGTTATAATATAAATGAGAATGTCAGCAAATTTGACGCCTCGTATCCTGACGGACGCGTTATGAGTGTGTCAATCATGCAAATATATAAGCATCCAAGTATGTACTTAATACTATAATTGGTCCTTTCTACCGCAAGTATATAGGTTGTTAAGTAATATCTCGTAGGTAAACACGAGGGTCGTATTTCCCCAAAAACGCGCGAGAGGCTCCTATTACTTCTTTTTCACTTAATCAATAGCCTAATTGTTACGTTCTTTTTTTAGTTTACTTGTACAACACTATTAAACAATACAATTGGAGACGACGTTAAGCACACTAAGAAAGAGTTTGGAGTATGTACGATAAATATCTTGATTATTAATTATGATAGGTGTTAAGTATTAATTGGGTTCTAAGTTCGAAACAGGAGAACTCAAAGATTTACTAGCCCCACTACCATGGTGACTAGGCTTAAATCACTAAGAACTTAAGATGAAATTTCTTCAACCCCAACCTCCTATGTTTGACTTAAGTACAGGACTCCCACGAGAAAAGACCAATTAGACCCTAAGCCTAAGGGACAATCAATCCCTAATCTGAAAATCTAGTTATGCCTAATCTCTTAGAACATGCATAGATCTATCATGGCATGGGTGTCATCAATATGGGGGCATATCCTCCTCATCCACATCAACATGTAACCATCAATTAAGAACATGCAATGATTACGAAAACTAGAACAATTTGTATTAATCAATCAAGATTCATAAATAATAACCTAGGGACCTAGACATACAATTCCCCTCGAATTAAGTTCTTAAGGATTATAATAAGTAAAGAATCAAAGCACAAGACCAAATAAAGAATAGATAAACTTTTAATGTATTCCTAGATTAACTACCTCCAATAGTTCTCCAAAGATAGGGATTAGAGGATCCCAAGGTTGTCCGATGACGTGTGTTACTCACGCCCCTTTGATGATGATCTTTGAAGATGCCTGTCACACGCGATTTTCTCCGATGATGCTTGCTGACGTCCTCTTAAGAAATTTGTCAGAATCCGCTGGAATATGGAAGTAACACCGTCTCGTGCGCTCAGATCTCCAGAAATCCGGCCATCCTAGCTTCTTCAGCAAAAGAGTCTTCCCCGAATTTAGAGAATAATGGATATTTATAGTGATCAACTCCGCCATGGCCTCACCACGGGCGTTGTGATGCTCGTAGTGAGTAAGTTATTGCTTTGGCTCCAAGTCGCGTCCTGGTACGGGCTTTGGGTGTTATGTGTCTTGACAACGACCGTTGTGGACTTTACAACGACTGTTGTGAGTTCGTTATGGCTTCCATGTTGCTACCAGTAAACTTATGCTGCCACAACTTGATCACAGTAGTGGTAAGGGTTGACAACGGGAGTTATGTGTTAGCTTAACGGCCATTGTGAGTCCTGGTGTAGCCTTGATTCAGCAACTTGCTTCATTTTGCGTTAAAACATCCTCAAATTCACTTCTTTCTTCCTAAAACAAAAATAAAGGGCGTTGTGAACAAAAGAATGAAATTTCGTATTAATGAGATGCTAAACAAGTACAATTTCATGCTAAATGCAGTGTAAATAATATAGAAATTATAATCAGTTTAGCACTTATCACATCCATATTCCTAGCTAGTGAGAATCATACTTTCCCAAGTTTCCTTTAGGCAAAAGTTCTTCAAAATATGTGATGTCTTAGTGATGTTGTTGATCTTCAAACTTCAGGACAGAGGTGATTAGATACCATACAAATGAGCAATCAATGTATTGTAATCAGTGTTTTCAGACCCGGACCAGACCGGGCGGTCGGATCGGGTTGACCCGGACCTAGCCTTAAAACAGGTCCGGTTCAATATATAAAAACGGATTTTGATAAAACAAGGGTTGAACTGGCAACCTGGGCGATCAGACCGGTGACCCAATGACCCAGTGACCCGGCCGGGTCATCAACCCGGGTTTGCACCATTTTTTTTTAATTCTTATTTTATTTTATTTTATAATATATTAATATTTGGGGGTTATAATGTAAAATTATAAAACTAAGGAAGGAAGAGACCAAGGGAATATTTTTATTTTAATTTTTTTTATGAATTTCTTAGTTGTGTATTTCCTTGTGAATATTTTTATGCTTCTCAATTAATTTTATATTAGTTTATTCTTATGTTATTTGGTGTATTTCACATTTTTAATGTGGTGTACTTCAATATTTATTTATATAAAATACTGGCTTAAATTTTTAAAAATCATGTTTTTATTTTTTTATTCTTTATTCTTCAATGTTTAATTTTTTTTAATTATATATAACTAAAAATTATATTATTTTTAATAAAAATTATTGACCCCGGTTCAACCCGGTTGAATCCTTCGACCCCTGACCCCTACCCTTCTCCGGGTCGATGCCCGGTCCGGATCTGAAAACCTTGATTGCAACCATACACAAGCAGCAATATGCATATCAACAGGATAAGAAATTTGGGCTAACAAGTTGCTATGCAAGTGATACATGTTCCAGGGGAAGAGGAATGAAAAATTGCTTGAATTTGAGCTCTAAATTCCAGATACAACCACCATGACCAATGATGGTTCATTCCCTATGATTATAGAAAGCACATTACAGACAAGGGATACCTGGGATAGCATGAAACAAAATTATCAAGTAGAGCTTTCATTGCTTCCTAAATTAAGTGATTGTAACAAATGCTTAGAAGAAAATAAGTGAAGAAGAACAAAATTCAAAGAGTCAAAGAGATGATACAGACGAACAAAAATAAAATGGTGTAGAAACACCAGATCAAGAACCATTGCCTGGAATCCATGTAATTGAAAGTCACCTCACCCTATCTTTAGAAGCTTACTTTTGTTCTCCATTTTCCTCAGCTTAGCATGATCCTCATTCCTTGAACATATATTGCTGCTTTTAAGTATTGCATCATTGCATGGTAAGGATGAATTTCATTTTTCATTATGTTAGAATCTATATGAAAGATGTATAGATGCAGATCTCCTACTACCTCTGGTTGAAGAAGCCTCTATCTATATAATAAACTCACAGTGCAAGCATTTAACCAAATAGACCTACATTTACTCTGGAAAATCAGGATCATTAGTTATCACTTATCAGTAGGTTGTCTTTATTAAAAATTTCATTTGAACTTGCTCCCTTATTTTGAAACTGACCAACAGGGTAATCAAACAACCATGGAATTCATGAATGAATGTATCCCCCTGTTGTGTCAACTAATGAATATGAAAATAGACAGGATTTGAAAAAGAAAACCTATTGACATGGTGTAACTTGCTTGTAAGTAAGCCCATAAGGCCTCCATACACAATCTGGCTCCTTTCGTTTGACAGTCCCTTGAGTATATGCTTGCTTTAAACTCCCCTTTCCCATCTCCCATTCTCCATCAATGACATGCTAGAATTCAAATCTAAACCAGGGTATGAATACCAAACCCCATTTGAGCTTGAGGGAATACTGTGGCACTCACAATGAATGGGGGTTTGACTAGGGATGCTACTCCATTCAGTCCAGAAGAGCTATATACTTATGGAATGAATGTGGCCCCTTTAAAATCCACCATGTGTGAATGGCTACCAGGTCCATAGAGTGCTAGGGTAATAGAAAACACATGGCCATTTGGAAGCCCAGGATAACCATACACTGGTGACGGCATATGAGTGAAGGGGAGAGATGCTCCAGTAGCCATTGTGCGATCCAAACTCAATCCGCTCCCTGAAAAGGACTACTAAATATGATTGTCATAACTCTTCTTCTCCATGGGTACTCTTGAACCCATGATCAAAATGACAGGTTCATCAAGTTTGGAGCTCTCATGAGTGTTGGATACTTTGGAAGATGATTTGTGGAGGCTATGAGAGCCATGCCCTTCAAAAATGGCTGGCTTATCATTCAAGTCAAAATCTCTCATCGAAGGTTGTCATGAAGATAATGATGATGCAGGAGATAGGCTTTGGTTGAAATTTTGGTGAAGCATCCAATTTGACAAGTACGAAGGTGCATCTTCATAGCCCAAGTTTTACATATGATTTTATATCATTGTCGATGAAAGAGCCTCCTGAAGGCAGGTGAGAAGAAATAGGAGTTTGTTTAGCTAATACATGATTTACTACTATATCATCCTCATCATCTGCAACATTCAAGTCAATCTCAAGGATGTTTAACTTCTATTTTGGGCCAGAATATGCCTTCTCACTATCTGGAGTTTTTCGAGAAGATGCTGGTTGGAAAACGCTGGTGGTAGCTAGGGGTGGCAAAAATACGAGTCCGAACAAAGCCGGGTCTAGAAAACTACTCTTATAAGTAAT
Organism: Dioscorea cayenensis subsp. rotundata; assembly: GCF_009730915.1. Lineage (NCBI taxonomy): Eukaryota > Viridiplantae > Streptophyta > Magnoliopsida > Dioscoreales > Dioscoreaceae > Dioscorea > Dioscorea cayenensis. The sequence goes on along the minus strand of NC_052481.1, from coordinate 16,605,014 downwards.
CAATTAGTTTCCCAGACCCGACCAGGTTTTAAATCGGGACAAGTGTGACTTGTCCAGACCCGGTTTCATTCAAAACTGGGTTGTCCAGATGTCCAAATTTTATTTGAATCCTGTAATATACATTGAAAGTTCATTCAAATACTAAACTATATAAAAATAATTTAATTCATTTCAAATGCAGAAAACAATGTCCAACAATTCAAATTAATTTATACAATAGTCCAAGTTTTAATAAGTATTACATAAAAATACATGTCTTGATAATACAAAATTAAATAACAAGCCAAAAATAATACCCAAGACCCATGTCTTAATGATATAAAATCATATGTAAAACTTTAATGCAATCTTCAAAGTTAATTAATCTCAATTTCATTTGAAGCTTGATTTGAAGTTGGCGCAACAAGGTCAACCTTCAACATCCCTTCAGTGCCATCATCAAAATCCTTCATTTTTTAATGTCCACCTAGATAATTATAACACAACAATTAAGATATTTGTATTAGTTTTCATATAAATATTATGTGAGTGTTGTTTGAAATAACAAAATTTCACAAACTTACCCATTGATGCATGTAACCAATCTTGTCCACATATTAAAGCTTCTACAATGTTTGAAGTGAGAGAACTTTGATATTCATCAAGCACTCTACCTCCTAAACTAAAGGCAGACTCAAAAGCAACTGTGATAATAGGGATCGTCAAAACATCACACGCCATTTGACAAAGATGTGGATAACGATATTGAATAGAACTCCAAAATTCTAAAACATTCAAGTTTTTTCTTCTATCAGATGGTGGCTCTTCCAAATATAAATCCAATTCTAACTCTCGTACTTGTGAAGCCAACCGCTTACTTTGAAATGCTTCATAGGCCTATACATTTTAATCATGTAAAAGCAAAAATCTTTACAAAAATAACATAATTAAAATAATTTAATTGCTTATGAGTCATGAGTACTCACCATTAATGGATTATTTGGATCTCCTTCAATAACTTGGTCTTGAGTTGTTTGGATTGTAGAAGAACTACCTTGATTTTGTAAATCAATATTGCAATAGTCTGCAAATAACTTTTGAAGCTCCTCACAAAAATTATTCACCTTGTTATTGCCTTCATCATCACCATAAAGTTTCATAAAAGCAAATTCAACAATATCCAAATTTGAAGCGAGGATCCAAAATCACCCCAATAGCCAGGATAGCCCTAAAAAGAATGAAATTTCTTGCTTCTTCTTGCAATATACATTGGATCCTCCACATCTCAAGAAAGAACAAGTTTGAAATGGGATACAAGGTGCCTGAAAAAATATTTGTCACATCATAGAACACTTTCAAAAACTTGACCATGTTTTTAATGTGATTCCATTCTTCTAAAGTAGGATAATGACGATAATTAGAGTCACTCAATAAAAGATGAATAAATGCATCTCGATAATGTAAAGCTGACTCTAGCATAAGATATGTTGAATTCCATCTTGTGCTAACATCTTGACGCAACCCTTTTTTACAATTGATGCCCATTTGTTGCCCACAATCATGGAACTTCTTCTTTCGAGATTGTGGCCCTTTCATAAATTTCACACTCTCTCGAATCTTGTAAATACCACTATCAATTTCTTTTAGCCCATCTTGAACTATCAAATTCAAAATATGCGCACAACAACGGACATGAAAAAACTCACCATTAAGAAGCTATCTATTTCTTATGCAAAGTTAACTTTTAAAAAAATCAACAAATGAATCATTGGAACTAGCATTGTCCAAAGTTATGGAAAAAAAATTTCTTCTCCAAATTCCACTCATTCAACAAAGAAGATATCATTTCAGAAATTATAAACCTAGTGTGTGGTGTTGGCATGTAATGGAAATTTAACATTTTCTTTTGTAATATCCAATCTTTGTCAACAAAATGAGCAGTGAGAGAAATATAACCATCAGTCGTAATTTATGTCCATAAATCAGATGTAAGAACAATCCTCCCAGGTACTAAGGGGTTGTTTGGTTGCATGCAAGTAGATGTAAGTGGTTGTAAAGTAATTGTTTTACATGTAAAAATGTGTTTGGTTTCATGTAAAAACAAATGCAATAACTTAACTTTTTGCTGTAATTTGACTTACAACCAATTTGGCTGTAAGTGGAAATGCAGTAAAACTAAAGGGTTACGATCACCACTGTGCTATGGTTTTATGGCTTCTTTTCATCATTTCTCTGATTGTCCTTACCATTTAGCCAGTTTTCCTCCCATCATCTCTCTGATCATCCTCGCCATCTACCGTCTCATCTCCGAGCCCGTTGGCATCCTAATCATGATCTATGTCACCGTCCGTGGGCTGCAGATACGGAACATTGAACTAATCGCACGGATGGTGCTGCCGTAGTCCTATGCCATCGATGCGAGGAGGATTCATGGAAGCCATTTAGCACTTGTGGGCAGAGAAGGGTGGTGGCGACGGCGAACCCAAGTATGATGGTGGAGTCATTTGTTAAGGAATATTTGGGAAGAGATTGGGTGCTAGGGACGGAGCTAGAGGTGAATCCGAAGATGGGAAAGCTCACCGGCTTTGTGATGCCGCCAAGGGTGTTCATCAGAGAGAGAGAAAAAGGAATGCTATTATGAAGGAATTTGGTGATGATTCGCCAGATTTAGGGTTGGGCGATCATGAAATTATTGAATTATATATATATTTTAATTTAATAAGTCACCACTAAATTATTTAACTTTTAAAATTAATATTAATCTTAAATAACGAGAGTTAAGATAATTTGTAATTTTTAAAGGATAAGATTGAATTATAGTATATAATTAAAAATTTTTATAAACAATATTAAACAATAAGTATTAATAATATATGATAGGGGTAATCTTACCACTTAAACTACATGGTAATTATATCCCTCAACTTACGTCAAACCAAACAAAAGAAAAACAAATACAATATTTCAAATTACAGCAAACCAGATAGCTGTGATGTAAGTTAAAATATAGTATTTTACTTACACGGTAATTTCACTTACATGTAAATTCATTTACAAACGACTAAACATCCCCTAATTGTAAAATGTCAAGCAACTTCTTTTTTTCTCTTCTATAAAACTTTAGCACATTAGCCTTAATTGTATTGCGTGTCACATGCTTAACATCAGGGTTAAGATAAGAGATCATATTTCTACTACCCTCATGCTCTACAAACTAAAATGGGTACTCATGCAAAAGAATTGCCATCACTATATTCTCCCAGTGTTGTTCTTGATTCAACTTTTGATGCCTAAGTTCAACATTGCCCTTTTCAAGTGATGAAGACATCAACATTTGCCCCACATCCTGATTTTTTCTTGAAGATACTTCAAAATATGATGTTTCTTTATATTAGTTCCATAGTTACTATTAGCTACTATTATAACATGACAATGTTGACATTCAGCCCTTTTTAAATCATCATCATATATAGCATGATTTGGAGGAAGAACAACAAAGTCATTCCATACACTGGATGCATTTTTTCTTGGCCTTTTACTATTACCTTGGTTGTCAACTACACTACAAGATGCATCAATTTCTTCAGTGGATGACATCTTTCAAATTCTGCAAAATAATTTAAAAAAAAAAAACAATAATGTAGAGTTTGAATGGTGAAGCAAACATAGAATTTAAATTAAAGACTAATGAATTTTTGAAATCAACTAAGGTGTTCTAATTTCAAGAGATAGACAAAGAATTAAATTAATTAATAAAGAGGAAGATAAAGAAATAGATAATCAAACAAATAAATAAATAGATGGATAAAGAGTAGAGAGACATACCTAGAAACACTAGAGTTATGACCATCACTGGAGATGGAGTTTGTGAGCAATCGAGAGGATGAAAATTGATCTGTGAGTGAGTTTCAACCTTCAGCTTCTAATTCCAATTGAATCACTGGAAAATTTTCAATTGTAAAGAAAGAATGGGCACACTGCACACACGTGACACAGATGCACTAATCACGATGAAGGCTTAAATTTTAAAATCACAATTCAATGATTCAATCATTCAATGTTCCCATTATTTTTATATAAATATATCAATATTTAATTAATAATTAAAAAGGCTATGGGTCTGGACAATTGGGCTTTATATCAAAATTTTAAAATTACAAAGGCTCGGTTATCTGATTTTCCTGGGCCGGACCGGGCCCGGATTTAAATCCGGACAACCAGACTATGACCAGACCTGGCCCATATTAACAAAACTTCTGTCCAAACTCGGTTTATTCCGAGTCAGACAAAACTGGGTGGTGGCCCGGATAGGTTATTGCCACCGCTAGTAACAATAGAACCCTTCCACCCAAGCTCACCCCCAAAGTGGAGAGGAGCAACAAGCAACCCTGGGGCTCCTTTTGAAGTAGCAACAACAGCAATTAGTGTAGACAAATTGGGTGGAAGATTAGGTGCAACATCTGCCACACAGTCAAGATCCTCTGTGGAAGCATCCTCATTCAGATTAAAGTCACAAATGTTCTTGTCTGACTTGCCATTTAGTTCTTGAGCAACTAAAGATGATTTCTACTGCTTATTTTCTTCAAGGTCAATAACCTTCTGTAAACCTCTCAAGTTATTCTCTTGGCAAAAATGATTTCTATCTGAGCTTTCTCCTTTAATTGGAGACCCACCAACTTTTAAATCATCGCCGATTGGCTGATCCTGATTGCCTTTTACAGAAATTTTAATCAGCAAGATCAACAGGCTTGTCAAGAATACCTGTTTCTGAATCCTGAGTACTCTCAACTGTATACGTGATTTCTCCAAAATTAAACTCTAGCTTATCCTGTTTTTCTTCTCCAACATCAAGGCTACTAGCATCCATAATCTCTCTGGAATCAACATCAGGAGAGCTGCAGAACGGCTCTCTATAATCAACAACTTCGTGATCCATTTCTATAGCCACTTGGCTGCCAAGCTCTAGTGTGTCTGTCTCATAATCCAGTCCCAATTCTAGTATTTTGCCATCATTACCCATATCCCCAGTTCCCACTAACTTTGATAAGCTGCTAGGGAATGCATGCCCTGTTCTTTTGCTAACCCTTACATTTGACTAGTTAATAATAGATCTCACACCACCTCTCTTGTGACTAGAAGCATCTGGAGGATCCTTCTTTGTTGGGATGCCTTTGGAAGATATGTCTGGAAACCCTTCAGCAGGTTTCCACTCCTTTGCAGTCTTGTAGTGCTCAAGCCTCTTGCTATTAAAGCTCTTAATCTTCAGCTGAGGCATTGATGTCATCTCCGGTTTAGGTGATCCATTATTTCTAGTAGAGTCATCTTTATAGCATAAAGGATAATCAATTTCAACCTCCTATGTAGTTATAACTGAAGAATGAACCGAGGGTAGAATATTGGAAATCTTTTCTTGATCAGATCTACGAAAGTTGCATTCTTTTGTGTCTGCATCTTTTAAACAATCAGCACCATTTTGGATATTTGAAGTACAATGCACATAATTAGCAACTATTGCCTTACAATTAGGAGAATTGCATGGGTTGTTGGAAGGCAATCTAACTGAAGGACATACAACAAATTCTTTTGCAGAAAATAAGTCATCCTCTGAAAACTTTGGCAAAAGAGAATTATCCATCAATTTTGCATCCCCTAAAACTACATTAAGATCAGTGGAATTTGAATAAGTTGTCGGGATCACATTTTTTTATGTTATCCACTTGTATATTATCAAGGGATTTTGCACAATCTAAAGTATGAGATTCAGCTGGTGCAGATGTTACTTGACACCTTTCATTGGTTACTTCTTTGCATAGAGAATCGTCAAGGATAAGGGTTCAACAAGCAAACCATTGTTAGTTGTTTTAGTATCAGATGTAGAATCAAGTTGATCATTTATGTATTTCCCATCCTTCTCCAAATTTTGACCCTTTGCCTCATCAACTTTCATACTGTCAAGCTTAACAATCAAGCTTCTTGCCCGCTCCCTGATCACAAGGTTTTTGTGCTCAAGCAATTGTTCAACTGTTGCCCCAATTCCAAAAGCAGAAGAGTTGTCCAGATCAACAAGAAACCTCTCCGGTGATGCTAATAAGTCATTCACCAATTCATCCATGACATTGTCACCAATATCACTTGTGTGCTTTTGAGCCTTTAGGAGCCATTGGTTTAGAAAGCACAACCCCTTTAATTGAATAAAATAATCAAGACAGTTCTCACCACTAGTGATAGTTAATATTCTTGCAATTATTGACCATTGTCGTGCTACATCAGTGGCATTACCCACAACAGAATCTTTTTGCTTTTCCATCATAAGGACCAGCTCTTCGACTCTGGCAAGAGTTGCAAGCCTGTCCTTCATCTTAGTAAGAGTAAAGAAATCTTCTACTATCATACTGCTCTTCACAACTTTTGACATTTAGAAGTTTCAATTGCATAGCACATGCAGAATGCTGGCATATCCACAATCATCTAGCTCTTCCATCAAAGAAAAAACCATTGCATCACCTTTGTGTAAGAGAATTTATCCTGTAAGAATGCAAGATGTTCTCATTGAAGTAAGTTGTTGTAATAGAAAGAACACAAGATTTTTATTTGTGGAACAATGAAGACGTAGAATTTGTCGTATATTGGATCAACCACATTATAAAATTAGAAGGCCATGATACTTTGTAACCACTTTTGTGATCTTATTAAAAATAAACTTGTCTATCACATATAACAATTAATGGAGCAGTGGATAATTTTAAGACAAGTGTATACAGAAATGGCTGCTAAGTATATGACACCCTTCACCTAATTTAGGACATGTTAAGGGTTTAAACTAAATAGAGTTTCAAACTAGACTTCTCTATCTCTATCCTCCTTCTAAAGAATCAACTTAATAATTGACTCTGGACAAATATTATTCTATTGAAGAGGTGGTGCAGGATTTCACTTCAGGGAAACAGATAGCAAACATAATGAGATTTTGAGTTAATAAGACAGTTGTATAGTAGTTGTATATCAAATGGCTTCCATAAAAAGAACCCATATGAAACAAAGCAAAAGTGAAAATTCAATGAAATTCACTCTAAGATGAGCATATTTCAGTATTCAGCTGAAAGAGGAAGCTAGCATTCGCATGAAAGATCAAAAGAGATGAAGTGATAAAAATGCAAAATTTGCAACTAAAGCACATGCGCAAGATTAAAGTGGAACTTAACTAAATGTGTTGTGATGGGTTACAAGATCTTACCTTATTTACTTTAGAATGAAAATTTAAGGGCAAACCACTAGAAAAAAAAGCATCACATGCGCCATAGTTCTCATAAATACCGCTTTGATTTGTTTTATATTCTAATACACAACATGTAAGATTAAGATACAAGAACCCTGTACATTATGATTGTAGATAAATGCAGAAGAGTTAATAAGCAAGTGGCTTAGCTACAATAGCCAACAGTAATATGTTGGGTATAAAATAGACAAACACATTTGATATTCATATATAACGGATACAACAAATCATAAGGTGCATGAATAATTAATGACTGTTATATAAGAGGAATGCTAAAAGAACATGTGCCAAGGTAAATGCTATTGTAATGGCACTTGGGTTTGTCCTCTAAGATGAGAACCAAACAACATGCAGTTCAATTTGTTTACCACTGATCTTGAAGCACAAAGTGTATGGAATTGATTCAAAATATTAAAAGAATAGTGAGGGGAAAAGAAAACTGCGAATCATGCTAGATTTGTTCCCCCATATGGTATCCCCACCAGCAACATAGATTGTCAAAAATCAAATAAAACTTTGAGTTGTGTGAACTTGAAGCAAAAAATCCAGGCATGTAAAGTAAAAAAGCTGTTGATGAGAGTTTGTCTCTTAACAAAGTGGCTAAATAAAGAATAGAATAATTATTTGATAAGAATGAACATCAAATCAAGGCATTCCCACCACCCCCACTGTCACGCCCGACCCATGGGACCTAGGACGTGACAACCACCACGACGACCTGAGGAGGGATACCCCACCACTCTACCCTCGAGTAGCTATAAAGCTAACAACAACCTTGAAATCAACAATATTGAACCAGAAAACACTTTATGCAATAAGATGCACAAAATCAATGGTATGCCTAATATGCTGAAGAAGCAACAATAACAATAAACCTATTAATAGAATTCAGGAAACATAATGATCACGAATACCACAAGGTTTCAACAGAAATAGTCAACATACAAAACATACAAATAGAGTTGCAAATACACTAGTGGATCCATGTTCTTATAGAAAGCTACATGTTCAATAAGAAACATACATAGGATAGGAAATAACAAGATAAAGCGGACAATGCCCAACACTTCACTGCACTGCCTCGCTAGTACCTACTAAAGCCTGGAAAGGAGGAAGGGGGTAAGTAACCTAAGTCACTCACTGAATGGGTTAGCACAGTTTTCGTAGAATAATAAAATAAACCAAAGTATTTTATTAAACAACATCTTGCATTAAAACATGAATTCTGATATTTCACACAATAATGGATAAACATACTACACAAGAATCAAATCAATAATTCTTATAAAAGACACATTTTCGATCAAGAAATATTTTCAATAGTTTAGAATCCATAGACTTACACAAAACAAGTTTCAGTAATCTTTACAACATAAACAAGCCATCAAAACATCGATCCAAAAATGTAAACAACTGAATGCTACTCAAAAGCTTGATTTCTTGAAATCAAAGCTTTCTCAATTACGAAAATTTCAATTCAAAGGAATGAGCAATGGCCTAAAAACACTCTCTAACTTAGCCGCCATCGTGACTAGGTCGAGAGCCATCAAAGTGTTCATAACTTTGACGTTGGCACACCGAATGCCCGTGTGATGAATCTGAATTCTCAGTGTGTATCTATCAGGGTTTTACATGCCATCTGAACTAGACCATAAACTCGGGTCTTCACACCACCTCAACAGGCTGGTCGTGAGGACCGCCTACTGCAGTAGGGCAGGGCGCCGCTCAGTCACCATCAAAACCTATGGAAGCTCAATAATACAATATAGATGTAACAATCATGCAGTCCAGATCCAGGACACCATCCCTAACCTGGGATGAAAACTAAATTCACAAGTCTCAATGGTAAAAGCTCAACAACAAGTAAACATGCTCGCAAGAATCAATTTAATTTCCCAAAACATGAAGTAATAAAAGTATAATACTTTCGATTAACCAACAAGAGTTTTCCAAATACAACTCAAAGGCCGGGAAGTATCATCCAAATCGATCAACACAGGGGATTGAATATGATAAAACCAAGACATGATCATAAATCATAGAAAAACATAATTTAAATCAAATTCTACTAAGATGTGCATCAACATAAACCCACTCACTCTTAGGCGATTTAAATCTCTAGCATGCTAAGAGCCTTGATCTCACCGCCTAGCCGAAACACTAACACAAATAACAAACAAGAGTTAAGCCAAGCAAACTACCACCAATGAACCCTAGATTTCACTAATGACAAGAAACCCTAAATCGACCCAAGGTTTAGCTCAAAAATAGGTTTCAAAGTCGCCAATGAAATCGTAGAGATTGGGGATTTACTCTAAACCAAGGAACTCAATAAATCAATCAAATCCTATCGGTGTTACAGTAATTCCAAAATCAAGGAAGAAGAACATCCAAATATTACCCTAGATCGGAGCCATACAAACCAAGGAAAACACTCCTTTCAAGATCTACTATCAATAAACAAAAATAAGAACAAATACCAAGTTCTAAATCAAACTCACAAACCAACCCTAACTTCATTTATCCAAAAGAAGAAGAAATGAGAGAATGGAAGCTTACCTTGAGGAAACAATGGATTGATCTCTAAGCTCCACAAACAAACCCAATAACTCCTCCAAAACCAGCCTTAAACTCCAAAGAAAGGTAAAGGAAGAGAGGGGGAGAGGATGAGAGGGTTTTGGGAGAAGAAAGGTACTGAAAATGAGTTAAAACGGGTATAAAAACACTAAACCCGTGTGTGTGCGGCCTGATGTGCGGTCCGTACAGTGCCCACACAGCCTAGATAGAAGAATGTGCGGGCTAGTGTGCGACCAGCATACCAAGCCGCACACCCCTTTACTTAGGGTGTATGGTCCCCTGTGCGGCCGCACAGCTCCCAAAAGGGGCTATGTGGCATGTGCATAGCCCGCACAAGCTTTGTGCGGCCTGTGCACAACCCAAGCACTCTAGACGATTCTAAAAACACCCTACAACGCTCGACAAGAAACCCTAAACTAAAAACAAAAAAAAAAAGAAAAAAGAATTCCACCAAGACATCGAATAGACAAACAAAGAAATATCAAACTACACCACTCTACACAACAAAGAAAACCTGAAATACTACACCCACCGTCCTTCAATCGAAACAACTGTTAGGATATAGTTGGGATATGTATTGAAGCAATTAATTTTGTAATGTTACAATAAAGAAGATGAAGAAGGCAAAAATCTAACCCAATTAGTTATACTACACCAAGCCAGTAAAAATGCCATCCCCATATTGAGTCTGGCCATGATAAAAATAAAAACTCTCTTAACAACAAACCAAATAAATCAAATACTAAAGATACAGGAGGATGGAAAATCTCAAAATCATCAATCCTTATAATATACAATACTTGCATGCATGCAAACATGTTGTTGCCTTTTTTTTTTTTTTTTAAATCTTTCATACTATATATAACCATGACTAAAAGAGAGAAAGAAGTCATACATCATTTACATGTACATACATTAACCCTTTATATATACTTCTTCTCTTCAACCATTATAAATATATATATATATATAACTAGTTTTCAGTGGGCTTGATCTTGTTGATAAGAACAAGGGTGTTGCTAGTGACATGGGCAACATCAAGCACCTTTCTAATGGAGATACGCAGCATGCTACTTTTTTCTCTAGTCCTTAGCTAGACCATCCATGACTAAAAGAGATTGTGCAAATTTTTTTTTACATCTCACGCCCACTTATCTCACTCCTCCATTAATCCACCATCTCATCCCAACAAACGGTTGCTCTCGATCCGCCGATGGCCGGAGCTTCACCCTCCTTGGTGTTCATCTCTGCATTAGGTGAAGGATAAGGAAGAAGGAAGACACTGATGTGGCGTTCTTTTGTTGGCGTACTACAAGAAAATAGTTCACTACCAATGGAGTTTTTCCGACGGATTCATTTCCATCAGTAATATTTTCTTTTACCAACAAAATATGAATACATTACTGACAAAATACCGATAGATATTCGTATGGGTGAAATTTTTAATAGTGACCACATTACCGATGTCAACGTCAACAGAGTTCTGTCGCAATATTACCCGCCATATTTTTTTCTTGGCGCCAAAGGATTACCGACACATTTTTTTATTAATAGCGTTGGAATTCCATTGGTCTAATTTAATAAAATTACCGAAGTATTATTGCCGACGGAATTCCGTTGGTATTTTAGGGTTCATACCAAATTTTTAGGAGTAAAGTTTTACGGACGAATATGTTCATGTTAACATTGACGGAAAGCCATTGGTAGAAATTTATAATAATACCGACATATGTATACCGACGAAATTCCATTGGTAGGGTATGCGTCGTACTAAGTTTTTTGGCGCCCAAACTTGCCAACAAATATCTTTATACTATTACCAACAGAATGCCGTTGGTGTTAATACTTATTATTACCGACGTACTAATACCGACGGAACGTTGTTGGTATATTGTGGGTAGTCTTAATTTTTTAGGGTTATCAATTTACCAACATATATGTTCAACTTATTGCCGACAGAAATCTGTCGGCATACGTTTTTAATAATGCCAACATACTAGTACCGACGGAATTCCGTTGGTATGAATTTTAATAAATGTAGTTATTTTTTGGCAATGGACTTAAAAAAATGTTAAATAATTTTAATGTAATGACTAAGAAATATTAGTTAATTATATTAATTATTAATATTAAATTTAAATTTAAACTATATTAATTAGTTAATTAAATTAATTATATTGGTTAGCTAAGTATATTAATTATATTAATTTACATTATTAAAACATTTTTCATATGTTGATTAATCTGAACCCTACCCTCTTTTATTCTCCCATCTTCTCAGCTTCGATCTTCCAGACATCCTCGCCGACTCACTCATCTCCCACTTTAGATCTCCTTTCAATCGGTGCAGTAGTCTACCATCCTTATCTAGCATCTCCCATCTTCGCATCAGTAGCTTCGTCGGTTAACTCATCTCCCTCTCACCACTAGCTCCAACTCACCAACCTTTCCCTCGCCTTGACGACCACTTCCTTCACCTCCAAGTTTCCACACCACCTCACCGTAGTCCTTCTTGACTCCCCTTTCTTCCGATCTTTTCTCACCCCAATCCCTTTCTCTCCCTCCCATCAAGAGGCAAACCAACATGACCCGTTAGGTGAAAAGCCTAATCTTGAGAAGAAAAGGAGGACCCAAAAGATCGAAAGTTGAAGGCAAGGTGAGTTTAGAGGATTTTCTTATTTTCTTTGAATTCTTGAACTTTTTTTTGTGGATTTTGATTGCAAGTTGGTGAAATTTGATTTATAGGTTGCTTGAATTACAGGTAGAAGCAAGGGAATTGGTGAGATTTTTTTTCAAGGGTTTATTTGTTACGATTTATTCATGAATTTGATTGCAAGCTTTTCTCTATTTGGTTTGATCCTCTGAAAAAGAGTTCTCTAGCTATTTGTAGGACTAGGAGCCAAGGTGATAATTTCTGCTAGAAATTTGGCAGAATTGGAAAACACCAAAGCTGAAATCCTTGGTAAGGATCTTCCTCATCTGTAGATGTTGTTTCTGGCCATGTTTCTATGATGATGTCATGAATTTTATATAGTTTGAAATGTATGGTGTGTATTTAGCATGTTTATTTAATTGTTGTTGAAATGGTACATGATGATAAAAGGAAGCATTTTATCTTCCCTTTTTAATTTTTAATTTTTTTTTAATGGGATGGGAGTTGTAACAGTCTTTTTTTGATTGTTGTTTTATATTGTTTGTTGTTATTTAATCTAAAGGTACTAAAAAAGAATTGTGTTTGTAGTTATATAATTTATATAAGTAAAGAAGGGTGTAATGTATTTTTTTTTTTAATTTTTTCCTATTTTTTCTTCATGCAGGTGCATTATGAATATGATCGAAACCTAACCAATTTTTGATGTATATAGTATATATATTGTTAGGGCACGGGACAAAAGGGTTGGGGTTTCTTTATTTGATTGAAATTTTATTTAATTTTTATTGTTTGAATTAACTTTTAAAATAAAAATTATTACATGTTATGAAACTGCACTTTAATTTTATTTATTTATCTCCTTTCTATTGAAGGTTGACTTCGTAAGGATCTTATATCTTCAACCTGTGTGTCTACCGACAACTATTGATGTGTCTTCCATCATTTTGAGCAGTATGTTTGTGATGAAGGGTAAGATCCAAACCCTACTTTCATTCTTTCTGTTTTCCATTGATTTTCATTTTGAGAGTAGTAAGTTTCGATGGAATTTGGAAGCTAACACATCCCTTTACATGTGACACGTAAGTGCACGGGTTTGTCGAAGTAATAAATCTCAGGTGAGTGGGTATCGTATCCAAAGGGAGTAGGGAATAAAAACACTAAGATTGCTACTTAACCAAGCGAAGATGAAACAATGATTGTGTTGATAAGATGTAATCTAGACAAAATAAAAGAAATAAGAAAGAGATGCACAAATAAGTAAGAGGAAAGGCAATCGATACGAAGTAGGGTACTCGGATATTGTTCCGCCTATGATTATCGCTTCAAGTGCAAAACCAATATTATGCTTCCTAACTAATGCTCAATGAGTCGTGGACATCCTAAGATACACTGTACCAAACTTAAGGTCAACCGTGACTAACTCTATACTATGCCCAGGTGGAGAAATCGATCAGTCTCAACACCCCACACTTTGCAAAGTTGCAAGATGCTCTAAGGATTCCAAGTGATAAACCCTATTTCTATATGTAGACCTAATCCTTTGGTCTAGACGAAAGGCCCCTAGTCACAATTAAGCCCCAGATACTAAGGATCACATCAACGCTTCACTCTGTTGCTCGGACAACTAAGCCCAGCGGAGTTCCTCTCTTAGTACTTCACTCTATTGTGACCACAAAGAACTCTAGGAAATGAAGATAGGATAAATCACACCGGAGGGGAAAGGGGACGCTCCGCTACCTCTCGACTCACCCTCTCAACCCTCTCCAATCTAGCTTTATCTAACCCTCGTGGTGTGTTACCCATTCACAAAGATTACCAATGTGAACTCTCAACCCTAGTGTCACTCTAAGGGAGAAATCATTCAACAAGCATTCAAGATTGGAACTCAATTAAAACATCAATTATGGAAAGCATAATAAAAGGTTAATGAAACAAATACATCCTAGGGTTCACAAATCCAAGTACCCACTAGGGGTTTAGCTCTCCATGGAGCAAAATACAATCAATAGTAAAACTGATTGTATTTTACTCAATGGAGAACCCCCTCGGTAGTCGTGTGGATGATCTTGTGGAGTAGCCTCGTCCTCTCCAAAGGTCCCCTCGTCAAGCCTAGGGCACACTTTGTCAGATCGGTGCCGATGAAAGCTCCCCCAATAGCTATCTTCCAAGAGAAATACGGTGTCGAAACCGTTGAACCACTCCAAAAGCCTTTCCAATACATCTCTAAACCCTAGCCGCAAGCCTCTCAAGAGTTGGAGAAAAGATGGAAAGAAGGGTCCTCAAATTGGGCTGAATCACGGATTCAAATAGGCTGGAATTGGGCATCCACACGCCCCTGTGAAAATTCCACACGGGCTTATGGATTCTCTGGAATTCTGGTTTTCTGCGGGCTGTAAATAGTAACTACTATAGTAATTGCTACAGCGATTTGCTACCATAATCTGCTACAATACCCGGCCAAAAAACACTCTCGATTCACACTTTTCATCGAGATAACATAAACAGGCACACGTTTATGCCGTAGATCGCCTTGCTTCTTCAATAAAGGCCTCATTGGTGAAGATCTTGATATCATTGCATAAGTCGGGATACGCAAATATGACTGCCTTTGTGCCCCTCCAACTCATTGTAATTGCTTGAATACATGGAAGTTGACACACATTCTCGTATCTTTGAGCCAAACTTGTGTCTTCGCATTTGTTCCTTCCAAAATTTCATCAAATAGTGCATCCACGATCTACATTGGCTTCTTTCCTACATATTTCGCACCACAACCCTATATGCACCAAAGTAACACAAATACACATGTATTAGCATTAAAACCTGATAAAAGTAATGCTCAACGCAAAAAAAGAATACTTTGTATTACAAATACACAAGCACTTATTAAACTCCCCTACACTTAAGCTTTTGTTTGTCCTCTAGCAAAAATAAAACATTGAAGTATAGAAGAAGGAAATATTGAAAGTGCTTGGCCTTAGGTTCACCAAAGCATGCAAGAAGAGCATTCTATAAGTAAGGGAAATTTCAACACTAAATACGAAAAAATCAATGCTCTAGGTAAAAACTTGAATAAAAAAAGGACAACAAACCCGAAATCGTGTAAGTGTGTGTAAACTCACTCAATTCAACCCAAAGTATACTCCTCAAAGTTCTAAGTAATAAAGGACTTATTTATCTACAAAACATAACAAAATAAAGGAATGGTAGTAGCTTCACACATCCTCTAAGGTAGCCCTTTCCAAAGCGGCCGCTAAGGTGGCTTTCACACTTTCGAGGTGGTAACTCTTTTTACCGGGGTAGTAGCTTTCACTCATCTCATGAGATAGCTCTTTCTCTCATTAGGGCATAACTAGTATCCAACTTATAAGAGTAGCTTCATACTTCATAGGCGGTAGCTCTTTCCACACCCAATGCACACAAACAAGTACAATTTTTTTTCTCTTTTTCCATTTTTTTTCAATAACAAAACAAGAAAAAAAAACTAATTAGTCCCTTAAACATCGAATTTGGGTTTCCAAAAGAGTTTAATGAGCGAGATGTGCAACAAGTGTCAATCGGGCAAAAATTCCTAGAAATTCAAGTAAAAACTAGAGCCTGAAAACATTCATTGTTAAAAATGCACCTAGACTCAAGAATACAATCATTGCAACTAAGGTGAACCGCCATTGGCTACTTGAGCATGTATGTTCTGTTAAAACTTATGTAAAGGATATGTGCAATGTAAACCCCCAACCCCCCACCCCAACCCAACACTTATGTTGTACATTGCCCTCAATGTACAGATGCAAGCTCATTAACAAGTATAACAATCAATAATATATGTGGAAGTGGCAATCGAAACAATACTCCCCTTACTCCTAGTGTTGCATTTGATGGAGCTAAATCCTTGGGAGTGAAGTTCCAATGGGTTGTGAAGCACACACGGCCAAGTGTAAAACACCTTGGCCGTGTCCATGACTAGTTCTCAATTCTCATACTAACAAGACCATCTGCACACATACACAAGGGGATTCAGTGAAGTTCAATAAACAAAAACAACTCAAGTATATAAAAGATAAAGCAATGGAATACAACTCGTGACAAAATAAAAGATAAACTCAAAAGGAGAATCCTTTCTGAGTGCACAAGTTCAAAATAGCAATACTAAAATAAAATACAAAAAACATAAAAGAAATAAAAGAAAAGATGCATCAAGCGTCGGTGTCATCTGGTATCGGCTCTGTTGCTACTTGTGCTAAATCGAACGGTGCTGGTGGAGATAGCGATGGTGATGCTGGAGGAGCCTAAGGGGTCCTCGGTCTCATAGCAAACGGTGAAGTCGCGTCGCGCTCAAGTAGCTGTTGTATTATGTTAAGACGCACCATCATCTATATGTGGTTCGTAACCTGTGTAGTGCGCACCTCAGCCAAGTCACTCTGCAATACTTCCACTGCACTCTCGAGCCTTTCAAAGATCTGTACTGGAGGTGGCTCCCATGCTACAGGTAGTGCATCAGTCTTAATCTGCTCGGCCTGAGGCATGGAAGCCTGCTGTGACCCCTCGTCTGCATTAGCTTCTCTCCCTGCTATCTTTGGGTCAGGCACAATCAATACATTCACTCCTGACCCATACCTATGCAACATCTGTCTGATCGTCTCTATACCCAAGGGGGTAGGTATGATTGCCTTCTCGGCCCTTCTAATAGCATCTAATAGGCCCATGCCCATGATAAGCCTCATAATGTAGGGTCCAGAGAAGAGAGCACCAATCCTGGCGTACTCTCCCTGACGTCTTAGATACTCTGCCATGACATGTCCTATGTGAAGCGGCTTGCTCTGCACCATAGAGTACAAATATAACAACTCCTGCCTGCTCAAAACTCTAGTGCTGTTTCCGTGACCATTCACTGATCTACTCAAAATGGCATGCATGTATCTATAACTCGGCCTAGATAGGTAAGTCGCCTTTGACGCCCCCAGCTCATACTGACCACGGTCACATAATACTCGATAAGCGCGCTGAGGAGTCAAGCTATTTGGATAATCTGTAGGAAGCTACTCGTACTCCTCTGTGGCAGTGAATTCGTCATTGTAAAGCCCCAATCGAGTCAAAAACTGTGTAACGCTCATACTGTAATGATGCCCGAATACTCTAAAATGTATGGTGTCACCACTGTTAAAACTAGCGTACGATCTGTCAAACTCAAATGATGCGAGTACTTCTAGTGTCGACAAATGAATAGTAAGGTCACGAATAGATAACAGTCTGTGCCAACTGGTCACGATTAGCATCTCCTCAAACTCATCTGCCATATCATTGGCCATCTGTATCTCTCACACAGTGTCCAAATCTGGGAACCGCATCTGACCAAACTTAAGCTTGGACAAATGCTCAAACTGAGCCTGGTGTCAGGAATAGCAAATTCTATATGTTCGGGCTCGGGGGAGTGCTCTCGGGGGTGCTTGTTATCGGCTTTCTTTGTTCAGAGGGCCATACCTGCAAGTATCGAAAAGAAAACAATCAAATTCATTCATAAAACAACACTGCAGGGATTCACACGGTTGTGTGGAAATTCCACACGACCGTGTGGATCTACTGGTGTGAAAGCCGCACGCTCCTTGTACTCAAAATCCACAAATACACCTCCAACTTGCTTTTAAACTCATTCTAAACAAATGTCAGCCATTTTTGATACAAAAATGAGGCACATTCACCCATTTAATCAAAGCATATCAAAGAAAATCGAGTAGTGGCGAATGTAAGACTGAAGAGAGGATTTATCGACAAGATGAAGTTAAAAATCTTTAAATCGGGTGGAAAACTCGAATGAAACTTCTCTAAACCCACAGTTGGAGGTCGGGAGCGAAAGCAAGAGTGTTCTCTGAGGGTTTTGGAGTGTGTAAATGGAGAAGCCTCGATAAATTTATAAAGAAAAACGTAGCCCTCTGTTTTCTGCACATCCGCACCGGCGTGTGGAAATTGCCCACGGCCGTGTGACTCCACAGGAGAGACCCACAGGGGCAGACGCACGCCCATGTGTGCTCTCGGGATAACACTCAATGCTTTCTGAATGCATCCACACGGGCATATGGAAATTCCCCACGCCTGTGTGCCCGACCCACAGGGGTAGACGCACGCCTTGTGGCTTTTCTGTCCAACCTGAGAAAATTTTCTAAGTATACCGCACGCCCGTGCGAAAATTCCACACGGGCGTGGACCTTCACAAGCCCATCTCACAAGGGCACCTACACGCCCCTGTGTATTCATGGGATGGAAGAGAGCTCTTCTATAGAGATCTACATGGGCATGTGGAAATGAACCACGCCCATGTGTTTGTTACAGGATCATCCACAAGGGCGAGTCCACACCTCTGTGTCTTTTAGGAAAAAAAATCTCTAAGTCTCTGCAGGAATACACACGCCCGTGTGGCAATTACCCACGGGCATGTAACCGTCACGAGGTCGTTCACAGGGGCGAGTCCCTGCCCCTGTGTTATCTCGGGATAAGTTCTCACTAGAGACCCACGGCGTTGTAAAAATTTCACACGGCCGTACGTTTTCTCTAGATGACTTAGAAAGAACTGCAGGCTCTATAGAAAATCCCTGAACATGTAAATACACTCAGAGCCTGTCCTATCATACGAAATATACTAGGGAAAAACACGAAAAACTCGCTCAAATGACCACTAACTTCGCCATACACATTTTAAGCACACGAAAACACCAAATAATCCACAAGAAAATCACAGCAAAAGCATCGAAAAGATCTAGACACCAACACTCAAAGCCTTATTCAAGCAAAAACTAACTAAAAACTAGAAAAACAATAAAGACTTGGGTTTCCTCCCAAGAAGCACTTGTTTAACATCACTTATCTTGATGTACCTTATCTTACCTCACGGGGGCTCATAGATGAAGGTTTCCCTCTTGCCCATGACTTGGAAGCACGATGAACATAGTATTTTGAAGGTAGAGGGAGAATTGTTGAGCTTATTACCACATGAGGGTTCGTCACCCTTGTTCCGTTCTTGTGCATCCCCAACAAACTTGGGGCATTTCTTGTGGCGTCTCCTTGCTTGCTTCATCTTCTAGAGCACCTTCTTCACAATCCCCAGGGTAGATGGTACTTTCTCCTCTAGACTAAGTATCATTACTTCTTCCTTCTCCACTTCTTGGTCTAGCAAACCCTCGTACAGGTCTGGATTCAACATTTTCTGCACATATTCATCGATTAGTTCATCAATAGTATCAAGAAAGTAGAGAGTATCATCAAAGTCAAGAGAATATCACATGGTTTTGGCGAGGCGGTAGGTCAACTTGTCGTCGCCCACCCTCAATGTCAACTTCCCACCGTCCATGTCGATCAATGCCTTGGAAATGTGTAAGAATGACCTCCCAAGTATCAAAGGAACATCCGCATCCTCATCGGCGTCCAACACTATGAAGTCTATAGGAAATATATACTTGTCAACTTTAACAAGCACGTCTTCAATGATACCCCTCGGATGTCTCACTGTTCAGTCTGCCAATTGTAATGTCATCTGAGTGGGCCTAGGCTCTCCCAAGTCTAGATTCTGAAAGACAGAATATGGCATGACATTGATACTAGCCCCTGAATCCGCCAATATTTCTTCACCCAAATTGCTAATGTTGCACGGATGATGAAGCTTCTAGGGTGTTTCTTCTTGTTCGTCATATTCTTTTGCAACACTGTTGAACAAGAGTCATCTAGGATCACCGATGCACTCTCTTCCAACTTCCTCTTGTTGGTCAAAAGATCTATGAAGAACTTAGTATACCGAGGCATTTGAGACAACGCCTCCATAAAAGGAATGTTGATGTACAATTGCTTGAATAGACCCAAGAACTTCTTGTATTGCTCATCATTTTGGTCATTCTTCAATCTCAAAGGATAAGGGATTCTTGGCTTATAAGGTGGGAGTACCACCTCCTTCTCCTTGTTTGCTCTTTTCTCGACCTCCATGACCTCGAGTGCTTCAACATTGGTCTTCTCACTTGGAAGCCTACCCTTGACCTCACGACCACTTCTCAAAGTGATTACTTTCACATGTTCTCGTGGATTAGTCTCGATGTTACTCGACAAGCTTCCTTGTGGTCTCTTCGATAGAGACTTCGCAATTTGCCCCACTTAGTTCTCTAAATTGTGCAATGAAGCGGTGTGGTTGATAGTGTAGCCTCAACCTATTGAAACCTTGTATCCGATGATTGCACAAATCTGGTCAAGGCTTTTTCTAAGTTGATCATCCGGGTCTCCAAGCCTGAAACTCTATTCTCCAGGTTTGGGGCTTGTTGTTGTTGAAAATCCGGTGGTGCTATGGCCTTTTGCTGCCCTTGGTTACTCCATGAGAAATTGGGATGGTTCCTCCACCCTTGGTTGTAGGTGTTGCTATAAGGATTACCTTGTACTCTTCCTGAATTGCCCACAAAGTCTACTTGTTCAGTCAAGGCTGGAGTAGTAATCGAAATAGGACAATCAGACGGAATATGTGAACCCCCACAACCATTAGAACTCATGATAGGGGCCACCCTCGGTGAAGTCAATGTATCTAATTTCTTGCTCAATGCCTCTACTTGGGCTGCCAAAGATGTAATCGTATCGATCTCATCGAGTCTGGACACTTTCTTCCTTTCCCTTGCATTCCATTGGTAGCTATTCATGGTCATTTCTTCTACCAACTGTCGGGCTTCATCAGGGGTCTTGCTCCCCATTGTACCTCCCGCGTTGGCATCTAAAAGTTGTCTTGTACTTGGATTCAACCCGTTGTAAGAAGTTTGAATGATCATCCATTCAGGAAATCCGTGTTGTGGACACTTCCGCAAAAGATCCTTGAATCGCTCCCACGCCTCAAACAAGGATTCAAGCTTCATCTGAACAAATGATGATATCTCATTATGAAGCTTTGCCAACTTTCCCAAAGAGAAGTATCTTGCAAGGAAAACTTTGACCATCTCATTCCAAGTCATGATGGATGCTTTTGGCAAGGAATGAAGTCACTGCTTGGCTCTTCCTTTGAGAGAGAATGGGAAAGCCCTCAATCTGATAGCATCATCCAAAACTCCGTTGATCTTCAACATATCACAAACTTCCAAGAAGTTTTCGATGTGATTGTTTGGATCCTCATCACCCAAACCATTGAACTGAGCTGTCTGCTGAATCATCTAGATGTATGCTGGCTTTAGCTCAAAATTTAGGGCTGTAATTGGGGGTCACAATATATCAGATTGTGTGCCCAAAAATGAGGGTCTGGCATAGTCAGAAAGTGTTCTCTGTTGTTCATTCTACTCTGCCATATTATCTAACCTTCTATTTCTATTTCAGCTTGATTGGACAGTTCTTGCACAGGTTCTTTACCCCTTCTTCTGAGTGTACGTTCAAGTTCAGGATCACCTTCAATGAATATTGAAGGGTTCCCTCGGGTCATAACCTGGAGTTGCACCAAAAGAAATAAAACAAATCAGAACGATGATAGAATAAGGAGATATGAAATAAAATGAGTGGGTGGGTCGAAGTGCACGGGTTTGTCGAAGTAATAACGGCGCCAAAAACTTGACACACCCATTTGTGTGTGACCCACAAGTGCATGGGTTAGTCGAAGTAATAAATCCCAAGTGAGTGGGTATCATATCTATAGGGAGTAGGGAATAAAAACACCAAGATTGCTACTTAACCAAGTGAAGGTGAAACAATGATTGTGTTGATAAGATGTAATCTAGACAAAATAAAAGAAATAAGAAAGAGATGCACAAATAAGTAAGAGGAAAGGATATTATTCCGCCTATGATTAAAGCTTCAATTGCAAAACCAATATTATGCTTCCTAACTAATGCTAAATGAGTCATGGACATCCTAAGATACACAGTACCAAACCTAAGGTCAACCGTGACTAACTCTATACTATGCCCCGGTGGAGAAATTGAACAGTTTCAACACCCCACACTGTGCAAAGTTGCAAGACGCTCTAGGGATTCCAAGTGATAAACTCTATTTATATATGTAGACCTAACCCTTTGGTCTAGGCGAAAGGCCCCTAGTCATAATTAAGCCCCATATACTAAGGATCACATCAACGCTTCACTCTGTTGCTCACGCAACTAAGCCCAGCGGAGTTCCTCTCTTAGTACTTCACTCTATTGTGACCACAAAGAACTCTAGGAAATGGAGGTAGGATAAATCACACCGGAGGGGAAAGGGGACTCTCCGCTACCTCTCAACTCACCCTCTCGACCCTCTCCAATCTAGCTTTGTCTAACCCTCGTGGTGTGTTACCCATTCACAAAGATTACCAATGTGAACTCTCAACCCTAGTGTCACTCTAAGGGAGAAATCATTCAACAAACATTCAAGATTGGAACTCAATTACAACATCAATTAAGGAAAGGATAATAAAAGGTTAATGAAACAAATACATCCTAGGGTTCACAAATCCAAGTACCCACTAGGAATTTAGCTCTTCATGGAGCAAGATGCAATCAATAGTAAAATTGAAAGTAAAAAACAAGTAATCTATAGGAAAATCCCCTCGGTAGTTGTGTCGATGGTCATATGGAGTAGCCTCGTCCTCTAGAAAGGTCCCCTCGTCAAGCCTAAGGCACACCTCGCTGGATCGTTGCCAATGAAAGCTCCCCAAAAGCTATCTTCCAAGAGAAATGCGGTGCCGAAGTCGTAGAACCACTTCAAAAGCCTTGCCAATACCTCTATAAACCCTAGCCGCAAGCCTCTCAAGAGTTGGAGAAAAGATGGAAAGAAGTGTCCTCAAATCGAGCTGAATCACGGCTATAAACAGGCTGGAATCGGGCATCCATACGGCCCTGTGGAAATTCCACATGGGTGTGTGGATTCTCTAGAATTCTGATTTTATGCGGGCTGTGAATAGTAACTGCTACAGTATTTGCTACAATGATTTGCTGCCATAACCTGCTGCAGTACTCGGCCAAAAACACTCCCGATTCACACTTTTCATCGAGGCAACATAAACGAGCACACGTTTATGCCATAGATCTCGTCGCTTCTTCAATAAAAGGCCTCATTGGTGAATACATGGAGGTTGACACACATTCTCGTATCTTTGAGGCCAACTTGTGTCTTCGCATTTGTTCCTTCCAAGATTTCATCAAATAGTGCATTTATGATCTACATTGGCTTCTTTCTTACATATTTGGCTCCACAACCCTACATGCACCAAAGTAACACAAATACACATGTATTAGAGCTAAAACCTGATAAAAGTAATGCTCAACGCAAGAAAAGAATACTTCGTATTACTAATACACAAGCACTTATCAGAAGCATATGCTTTTATTTTCATCATTATATTTGGAAAATGAGAGGTTCTCATGATAATAGTGTTATTGTTCTTCATTTTGTTATGATGAGTTTAATTAATGTATGCATTAATTTTCATTTTTATGGGTGGGAATATATATTCTTGGCATTATATCTGAAATATTGCAATCCAAGAACACATGTCCTGCTGTATTCATTTAGTGAAAAAGTATAGCAATACACATCTTTTACGGGAGTGTGGAAAATTATCTAATTGTCATTCTACTCCTGATTTGGTTAGAAAATGTTCCTTTTAGTTTGCATAATTGACCTTTGGTTTTAAATTTTGTTGTGGGATAGAAATCAAATAGGGAATAACTTCAAAAGATAACTTGATCAACATTAAGAGGACGGAATATCATGCTCAGCAAGTGTCTTGCCCATATTCCTACTCCAACTTTTAACTTTATTAATCAATGATCGAATGAACTAAATTAACAACTTGATGATTCCATAACTTTGTTTGATGTGCTGCAGGATTGAAAGCCATCCAAGAATTGTAAGGTTAGAACACTGTTAAGCCGATCCTGCTTACAATACCCTGAAATGTGAGAAGTTTCTCTTTACCGACACAACCTGACAACTTCTTTTATGCAGGATTTGTAAACCTTTTGATTCAATTCAATCAGGTCATTTTTTGGGTAAGGTAAATTTCTTGTTTGTTTATTACTAATTCATTATCGTGCATTGACAGGTTGGTCAAGCATTGGGGCTAACAACTGCCTAGTCACACCATCCTCTGTACACTCCTGGTATAGATGACTTTTATCTCTTGCTAATTGCCAGTGTTATTTTCTAAAGAAATCCAATTAATTAATATCATAATATGAACATGAATTCAAATAATGACATATATAAAGATCTGTTAGGTTGCTTGAGATTGGTGATATATATATATGCACTATTGCAAATATGTGATATCACTTTTTTTTCCCTTCCTATTCCTTTAATCAATTTTTCTTATCTTCTTTCCTTGCATGCAACCACATGTTCAGATTTTTTGTGGTCCCTAGTCTCTTGGCTTTTGTGCATGAATAGTGTTTTGTCTTTTGTGGACTGACATTTTGGATGATGTTTTTGGATGGAATAAGATATCTAAAATATTATAGTTTGTGTTACCATC
Source organism: Dioscorea cayenensis subsp. rotundata (assembly GCF_009730915.1). NCBI lineage: Eukaryota > Viridiplantae > Streptophyta > Magnoliopsida > Dioscoreales > Dioscoreaceae > Dioscorea > Dioscorea cayenensis. Next base: position 16,580,081 of record NC_052481.1, on the reverse strand, counting down.
ATAATCAATCAATTATATATATTGATCTCTACTTCATTTCAAACATTCTGTTATGACAGAGTAATTAGAGTTGTGGTTCAAAGAGGTTTCAAGATACAAGGACTAAGGGAAGCCTAGTCTTATGCATGTTTGATAGTCTTTGGGAATTAATAGTGGTAGTGCTTCAAAGATGATTACTTGTATTAACTCATAGTAATGTATGGTGCCTAACCAAATGCAATGAGGGAATTAATTGTTTGTGGAGTACTTTTTTTTTTTAATAAAATTACAACTATACAAAACAATTGTTAAGATATTGATTTGGATTGAAGCATGTTCTTCTATAATATGCCATTTTTTCTCAATCCCATGATAAAAGTATTTTGATGTCTATTATCATCTCAAGTGTTCTTGATAGATTATTAGAAGATATAGTTTTTTGGATCAAGGAATACCAATCATTGTTTGTTAACAGTGTGCACTACTCTAGGCTCACGTATTTTCCAAATTTTGTTTGTAGATGGTAACTTGACAAGTAAAGAATTGCTAACCATGCAGCTCATTGAAAGCATGTAATCATGCTCGATCTTTCATTTCATTGATAGATTAGTATTCACTGAAAAGTAGGTTTTGATATTAGATGCATGCTATTCTTTGAATGTTATCATGTAGCTCATTTACATTATCTAGAATTGATTCTAGATATTCCTTTGATGTTTAAGTTGGAATGGGAATGGAGCAATATTTTCATGTAGCTTTTATCATTTAGCTTCACACTTTAAATTGGTTAGCATAATAATTGAAAAGTAGGTTTTCTTTTCAGTTAGCAAGAAGAGCAATTTAGCATCATGAGTTAATTCCAGCACCACCACTTCTTGATAGCCACTTTGACCTGTGTTAGGATTTTTTCCCATCTCATACAAATTTAATTAAAACTAGCTTTTCCTTGATTGCAACAACATTAAGACAATCTATAATGGTATTTGCATTGTCCATGTCTTTGCCAACCTTTTCTTTATGACATCAATCATACTATCCTTCAACATCACATCAAAGATAGCCTCATAATCAAGTTGCATACATTATTATTCTCTAACTCACCTATTAAACATACATCTATATGTCTTTGGTTCATTGTCCATCAATCTAACAATGTCATCAGGTTGGATAAATAAAATAGTAAATGCAGCTTAAGTAACGGTAAAAATAGCTATCATTAAAATTTTCATAGGATTCTACTACTACTACTACTTAATAAAAACCATGTAAGAATTAGTATATATCACCATGTAACACATCCTTACATGTTATTAGGTTATTGACATCATATTATACAATAATTTTCTATTGACATGAATCTGAATCATAAGTCATTACCTATTGACTTTTAGTTATTTCTAGCTTATCAAGTTTTCCATAACATGACATGGTTACTTAAAAACTTATCTTGGCAGGTGAAGGACATAACTAGGGTTCTTGATTACTTTAATATAGCTAAAAAATGGATAGAGACGGTTCTTGGATGTATTAGAGAGTGCAAGATGGATTCATTACTTCTAATTACTTTAATGGAGTCGAAGACTTTATTTCTTTTGTATTTTCTCAACATAATTTCATACAGGGGAGTAAAATTCAATGTCCATGTACTTGCAAGAATTGTAAGTGGCAAATTGCTGACGATGTCCGTAAGAACCTTTTTCTTAAAGGTTTTTCTTATGGCTATACTACTTGGACTTTACATGGAGAACAAAAAATTGGAGAGTCATCACAAAACTGGGTTGAATATGAACCAATGTGTTAAGTGCAAAATGAAAATTCATATGCTCGTATGATTATGGATGCTGCATTAGGGAGTTTTGATTTTGATGCTAATCAAGGTAGTGAACCAAGGGTAGAGGGTGAAAGTCCAAATCCAAGTGCTTCTAGCTTTTATTCTTTAATGGGGAATGCAGATGAACCATTGTGGTATGGATGCCTGAACCATACAAAGTTATATGCTGTCTCTCAACTTTTAAATTGCATGGCTGAATTTAACATGAGTGAGTCATGCTTTAATCAACTCATAGCAGTAGTGAAGAGTATGACGCCAAAAGATGAATGTTTTTTGCTAGAAGATTTTTATAAAATAAAGAAGAAATTGATAAAACTTGGACTTGGTTATGTCCAAATTCATGCTTGTCCAAAAAATTGCATGTTATTTTATGGTGAAACAATTGAGTTGGAATATTGCTCAATATGTGGACATCCTCGGTACAAGGCGAGCAAGTTAAGTGGGAGAAGGCAGAAGAAGATGCCTTTCGAAATTTTGAGTTATTTTCCACTTATACCAAGGCTTTAAAGGCTTTACATGTCAGCCAAAATAGCTAAACACATGACGTGGCATGCATATAACCAAAGTAATGATGGAGTTCTTCGTTACCCTGTTGATGGTGAAACTTGGCAACACTTTAATCTCATGCATGAATTGTTTGCTATGGAACCTCAAAATGTTCGACTTGGGTTGTGTGCTGATGGATTCAATCAATTTGGGACAACTACAAAACCTTATTCTATGTGGCCAGTAATGCTTACTGTGTACAACTTACCATCATGGATGTGTATGGAAAAACCCTATATATTTCTCAGTATGGTCATTCCTGGAAATCTAAACTAGGATATTAATGTTTTTCAATGACCTCTAATAGATGACTTGAAAAAATTGTGGAATGATGGTTGCATGACATATGATGCGTACAAGGACAAAATTTTGTGTTACATGTTGCCTTATTATGGACAATTAATGATTTTCATGCTTACGAAATCTTGTCTGGATGGAGTACTCATGGAAGATTATCTTGTCTGTACTGTATGGAACATACAAAATATTTTATATTAAATCATGCTAGGAAGCCATTTTTTTTTACTGTCATCATCAATTCTTACCTTTTGATCATCCATTCAGGAGGTAAAGAGATAAATTTAAAATTCGAGTGGAGCATGATTCTCCGATTCCCCGATTTTCAAGGGAAATTTTTTTTGATGAGACTTAACTCTCTCCCTAGTCTCACATTTGGCATGAAAGTCAATAATCAGAGGATCCCAAGCTATGGACACAACCATCATTGGGTGAAGAAGAGTATTTTTTTGGTGTTGGAATATTAGCATACCAATATTATCCTTCATAATTTGGATGTAATGCATATTGAGCAAAATGTTATTGAGAATGTTTTCAACACAATGATGGATGAAAAGGGTAAAACTAAAGACAACATTAAGGCACGAAAGGATTTGGAGGTGTATTGTAAACAACCACAATTGCATTTGGTTTAACATAATGGCCGGATTTTCAAATCTAAAGCCTCTTATTGCTTGAGAAAAGAGCAAAAAAAATGTGTTTGTGCTTGGGTGAAACAGTTGAGACTTCCGGACGGTTTTGCATCAAACATAGCTCATTATGTAAATGACGCTCAAAGCCAATTATATGGGATGAAGAGTCATGATTGCCATGTTTTCATGCAACGATTGCTCCCAATCGCATTTTGTGGTCTTCTGGCAAAATTAAATTTGGGATGTGATTATTGAACTATCTCACTTCTTTAGAGATATTTGTTCAACTGAAGTACGTGTTGATCATATGGAAGTATTAGAAGGCAATATTGTTGAACCCCTTTCTAAAATGGAAAAGATCTTTCCTCCGGGTTTTTTGATAGCATGGAGAATTTACCTATACACCTACCGTATGAGGCTAAGGTGGGTGGGCTTGTACAATATCACTGGATGTATCCATTTGAGAGGTGCTATAACTTTATACCTTCAATTATTTTTTGCCTATAGTTAATGTATTTGATATATTGACTGGTAAAATGCTTAAGCTATCTTATTATATGTGACACTCATATTTTTCCATCATATCAAGAAAAAGGTGAAGAATCTTGCTTGTGTTGAGGGATCCATCTGTAAGGCATACATTATTAAAGAAATTTCATTTTTTTTGCTCGTTATATCTCAAACCTACTATTGAAATAAACATAAATCGGGCTTTATGTAATGATGATGGTGGTAACATAGAACCAATGGGACGTTTACCAATTTTCACACATCCTGGGCGATTTCTCAGTGTTAAACCATTCATTCGGTATCTTAAGATGACGAGTACTATGCTGCAGAACTATATGTTCTAATGAATTGCATTGAGTCACACCTTACATTGAGTAAGTTTTAATACCAATTTAGTGTTTATAGTTTATATGATAATTAAGCTAACAATAGTATCTTTATAATGATAGCATATTTGACGAAATGGTTAAAAGAGATTCACAACATATAACTGGAAGGGAGTTAGAGAAAATGCGGAATGCAAGATTTGCACAATGGTTCAAAACTTATGTAAGTTCTATTGAAAAGTCAACAAAACTTTTGTATTTCATAACCTTGTTGATACCCACTAACTTTTACATTTCACTTCAATAGGTTCAAATGCATAATGATGAAATTGATCATCGTCTTGTTGAGATTTCTTATGGCCCCGCTCACAAGGTACAATAACGGTTTCAAGTTTCATACAAAGGATTATGGCGAAACAAACAAACAATGAATAGTGGAGAAGTTGTAAAAGGGAGTTGCTACAACGACTATGATTATGACTCTTATGGCATTTTGATTACTGTTATTGAGTTAGAATATTTTGGGGTTGGAAATAGAGTTGTACTTTTTAAATGCCACTGGTTTGACATAGAAAAAGGAATTAGAGTACACCCCATGGCCTTATTGAAATCAATGCACTTCAATTCTTTGTAGTAATGAACCATTTGTTTTGGTTGCACAAGCTACACAAGTTTATTATAGCAATTATCGCTCAACTATGAAAAAAATGACAAGATTGGTGGGTAGTATTCTAAACAAAGGCTAGGAGCACATTTAATCTTAGCCCTATTGAAAATGATGATGAAAATGTGAATGATCTTAATAGAGGGGTATATCAAGAGATGACACATCTTTTCTAAGATTAATTGCTCCTTCAGAAGAACTCGATAATCCTGCAGTTCTTCTAGTTGATAATGAATTCGAAAAGGTTAATCCTTTAATACTTGTGGAAGATGATGAATCTGAAGAAGAAAATGAATATGACGATGATAGTGATGAAGCAATGAAACTGAAGATGAATTGCAACATGAAGAGCATGAATTCACATCTTCTGATGATGATTAATCTTATGAAATGATCAAAATCTCTTTATTTTTCTCAGAAATTAGATGATATTACAGTGTTTTGTAATATTTTCTTACAATGTACTATGTTGGTAATATTGTCTACTGTGTTTTATTGTTAATGACTCATGTATGATGACCCTATGATTGTTTTTTTCTTATGGGTCAAAACATATTTTGTTGGTGTGTTTTTTCTTATTGGTTACAAAATATTGTGTTGGTGTGCTATTTGACATATGTTACTTCTATCATTTTGTGAATCGATAGATATCGATAGATTTGCCATCGGCTTCCGATCCTAGCCCTATCCCTTCATCAACCCCTGTTTGTAGGGGATCTATGATGAGCGGAAATGATGGGTGTAGAAGATCTAATAGTAGGGGGGCTAGCGTAGGACTATCCTACCCTCTTAATATAAATGGTAGAGTGCATCTAACTCCAACAAATATAGAGTATGATTTAATTTATTTAACATGTTTTTTTAATATTCATATTTGTAATAATAGGGATTTATTTAGTTAAGTATGTATATATTTCTTTGATTATGTGTTAGTGTTTTTGTTGAGAGGGGGATCACAATGACAATTACATGTATTATAAAAAAACATTTCAAAGGTCAATGGCCAACATGGAGAAAAATTCCTAGAGATTTGAAGGAACTGATGCGGAAGACATTTCAAGTATAAATTTTATTATAGGTTTGCACATTGTTTATATTTTAGTATTTGTTTAAAGTATTTTTTTAAATGGTTCTTCTCAGGAGTATTGTAAATGGAATCCAGAATATAACAATAAAATCAAAAGTGTATTTGATAATACCGGCAAAACACAATTAAGGGGCATGCAAGCAGATGAGAGCATGAAGGCAAAGAAAGAGGCATGTGTTACTAACATTAAAGAATGCATAGGAAGGGAAAGGGAGAGGGATCACCAAGGATATGTGGGATGCCCTCATTGATAATGAATGGGGTACAGATGCATGGCAATCCAAATCAAGAAAAGCAAAGGCAAATTGACTAACTGAAAATAGGGAAGCATTACAAAGCACACAGGTGGTTCATGGTCTTTTGTTGTTCATGGTATTAAGCTGGTATGCACATATGATTCAGCTTGTGGACCATTCACATATCAGCCTTTTGCAACAAATGAACTTATATTACAAAACCAACTTGCGGAGAAAGTCAAAAATTTAGAAAATACAGTTTTGGGTATCAATAAGGTCAAGTAGGGTTGCAAAGTAAGTTGGACAAAATCTTAGATTTGGTGGAGCATGGACATCCAACATTATTTTTCCAAATAAGCCAATCCGGAATTAATTCAAGGGATGTCGGTATAGAAGGCATTGAACGAGGTGGAGAAGGAGAAGATTCATAAGGAGATGGAGATGGCATTTAGTTTGGAAATCTTACTATTTTTTTTTGTTGGACTACATTTGAACTTGTCTTTGTTTTTTGGTTGAGTGTTTAAAACTTTATAACTTGTAAGATTTTATCATGTGTGGTAGGATTGCATTATGAATTTATAGTTTTATGGTTTACATGAACAAGTGATTCTATTATGTTTTGTTAAACAGTTTAATGTATTTGATATTATGTTTGTATCATGCACCATACAGGTTTAATATAAAAATTTTGTAGAAATAATAAATAAGTAATGTTTTACTGATGGGAAAAAGGATATGTTTTCTGACGGAATATATTCTTTACTAACAGAAAATGTAATGTTTGATAAAAAAATACTTTTACTGATAGAATTCTTATATATTATTATCTTTTATAGACAAACAATCTACTATTACCGATGTAATTTTTATTAACAAATACGATTTACCGACCAACAGTAATACTTTTACCGACAGAAAAATATTTTTTGCCGATGTATATTTTATAAATTCATACCTTTTACCGAGGGATGAAAATGTCTTTACCAACAGAAAAACAATCTTTTCTGACAAGAATCTAATAAATGGATATTTTTTAGTTACAAAAAATAATACTTTTCACTGACGGAAAACTACCTTTTATCGATGGTATTATATTAAATTAATAATCGGCACCTACGGGCAAAAATTCTTTCTACCGATAGGCATTTGTTCATTAATGGCAGATAACAGTGACATAATCATTTTAATGAATATATTTTAAAAATTCAATACCGATGTAAATATAAATATCACCGACAAATTGTATTGTCGGTAATGTTTTATTTTTACCGAAAAAATTTTCTTTTACCGACGAAATAGCATTATGACATGGTATTTAGTGACAGATTATTCTCGACCAACATTCAGTCAGTAATGATATCTACCGACGGAATGTCTACCATTACTGACAAAAATTTTCGTCGATATTGAACTATTTTCTTGTAGTGACTTAGATGGCTTAAATGATGTGGCTATTTGTTGATTGTGATTTTCCGAGAAACAAAATTAAAGATGAGTAATCATTTTGATGCAAATTGAAGTTCGATAACCAAAATAAAATAAGACCATAGTTGGGTGATCTACTAGAAAATTACACTTGCTTATAAGTATAGAGATATGTAATGACATTTGATAAGATTTTCATCTAGGGATATGTAATGACATTTGATAAGATTTTCATCTATGTTAGGCTTTATATTCACAAATTTCAAATGTAATAACAAAAATATGTTTTTTCTATTACAAGCGTATCAAACTGCGTTTTATGCAAGAGACAGGATTTGAACGCCCAACCTCCCATTCATAAACCTTAACCATTGGGCTATGCCATTATTTGAAATCACAACTACTAATATACTCATTTTTATTAAATATTAATGAAAATCATATTAAAGTCTTTTGTACCTTATTTAGTATGTGTTTGTCTATAGTATTTGGACTTAAGTATCTAGAGTTGAGTAATGCTATATAGCACGAAGTTGATTCACAAATTCATCACACGACCAATATGGCAGCTAAGTTTTTCTCTCCTAGTCAACAGATAATTAAAAAAAAATTGAATTCATGATTTCAAGGCTGACAGCCCTAATTGATTTTTTTTCCATCCACCGGCCCACCGCCACCCTTCTCACATCATCATCAGCAGCCCGTCAACCTACAACCGTCGCCGCCACCGCCACCTGTTGCCAACCCAGTCAACCACACCCCAACCGATAACCGTCGCTTGTCAATTGACGCAGGTCTGAAGTCGTCACCGCTTATCGCCAACCCTGTCAATAACACTATGGCAGCTTGTCGCCAACCGCCATCAACAACACATCCACCACTTCTTTCCAACTGCTAGCCAACCACCGTTGGTCGATCACCAACCAACGATCGTCGACCATCAACTACTACCCGTTACCATCCTTATCTTCACACCATCATCAAGCTAGCTGCTTCATCTTCAAGTCTGCCGTTTGCATTTTGCAGCCTGCCGCCCATCAAAAGATGCTCGTTGCATGAGAAGTAGCTCCGTAGCAGCATCACCAATTGTATTTACATTAAATAACTAAATATACTTCCTTATCTATTTCTATCTTCATTCCAATCCCTTCAAAAAAATATTCTATTTTTAATGGTAGGATCTCCATTCAAGAACTAGCAAACACCAAATAACTAAAAAGGTTTCGCAATCACATGAAAATTTCAAAGCAAAATCATAGATACGTCTCTGACTATTGAATTAAGCATAAAAGCATGATTTTTAGGGTAAGATCCAGCCTTAAATACGAGATCAATACCATGGAATGGAAGAGGATGAGAATGGTGAGGGCAACGAGGGAGAAGGAGCTGAAGGCAGTGTTGAAGAGGATAGGGCCATAGTTGGCGATGACGACGGAGTAGTAGGAGACGACAATCAAGGCGATGACAAACAGGATCATGACAAAGTCGATGCCCCACAAGGCTGTGCAGAATCTGAAGACGTTCCATGCCATCATCGGTTGATGAGCGGCTGATGATGATGCGAGAAGGATAGCAGTGGGTGGGAAAGAAAAATTAGGAATGCTAGCCTTGAAATCATGAATTCATTATTTTTTATTATTATATGCTGACTAGGGGAGAGAAACTTAGCTACCACGTTGGTCGTGTGATGAATCCATGAAACAACTTTGTGCTATATAGCATTACTTTCTAGAGTTATCTTATTTTAGAAAATTCTTTATCTTTTTAGAAGAATTTTCAAACCTAGTGATAATTTCAACTATCCAAAACACATTATTGATATATTTCAACAAACACTCAAATTTGGAGTAAAACAAAATCCATTGATTTTATAATATTTTTGGACTCTTTTATTTGGGGTAAACACAAACCCATTTTGAAATTTTGTCCATCTTCATGCTCTGGACTTTTGTAAACCGACAACTTTAAGCACAAAAACTTTATATTATATATAAATCTTATTCTTAAGAAATTGATTATTTTCATTGCTTGTTTAATTTTTCCAATTAGAATAAGCATCTTGAGGTTAAGTTTATTCTTTTTATGATTTTTTATTTGGTTCAAATCATACTTGCTTATTCTTAATTAGATTTTTGTAAATATGACTTTATATGTTTCAATCTTGTCTACATATCTCTAAGATTCTCTACATCTCTCTAAGATTCTCTACATCAATGAAATCCTCACAAAATTTTGAGATTTTCATAATGTACAAACTTTAAACCTTTTAAATCATTTTTATTTTAATTATTTTTTAATGACTTTTTATTTTGTATTTTATAAAATAAATGACTTATTGTAATTTTTTTACGGGGAAGTACCCAAAAATCCCTCAAAATTTTGCACAATCCCATTTAATCCCTGAAAGTATTAAGTTTCCTCATAGGTCCCTCCTTTTTCTTTTATTTACTTTTCAGCCAACTTGCAGTTGACAGAGGAAGTGGAGCCGTTATATACGATATGAAATTAAGTCAATGCCCCCTACCTCAAATGTTTCAGATGAAGTTATTTTCCATCCTTTCAACCGGCTGAAATGACAATAATACCCCTGTTTTTCCTTGGGAACCGCTGTGAAGACGGTTGGCGTGCTGAATAATTGGGATTCACGATGGAAACCCTATCTTTGCCTGTATGCTGCAACCTTTTGCCTCCTTCTTATTGTGGTGACGCCAGTAAAAATCCTCTTTTTCATTCTCTTCTTTCTTGCAAAACCTCGCCTTTGAGTTATCTGGCGACTTCCATCCTTGGTATTCAGTTGTTCTGGAACATCTTCGGCAAGGGCTTCGGTGAAAGATTGGCGACTTGCCTCAAGGAAAAAAACCAGCACAAAGGTGAGAAGACATACCTGATTAGCATCAAAGGAGGGCTATCTGAGTGGCATTCTTTATTTTCTATGTAATATTGTGTACTTCCTTTGTAAATATCGATATTACTGTGTAAAGTTTGTCGTTTTTGCTGTATATAATTTGTGGTTTCTTGTGTATAATATTATGTTAATCTTTCAGTGATTGACTCTGTGTATACATTTTTTACATAGAATAGAATATGGAAACAATACTTGTAAATGCTCGGTGTTATCTAGCCCCTATTGTCAAAATGATTTCAGAGTTAAAAATAAAATAACATGGCACCATTGGGAGATCCTCTATAAGATTCCGTTTGCCTATTTGATGGGCGTCACTCCCATGTTGCAAGAGAGAGGGGTTCTCAATGCGGTGTTGCAGGTGTACAATACCAATAGCAAAGGTTTAAGATAGGACAAAACATGCTCTTGTTTTGAACAGAAGACGTCACTCTCATCCTAGGCCTTCGTTGCGATGGAGATACTGTATCCTTCAAGCACGAGAGGGTCCAATCGAAATTTGAGAAGGCTTTTCTACATAAAATGCACAACCATCACCGCAATGCAATTAAAGATAACCTACTCAGAATTGTACATAGCAAACATTGTAACTAGGAGACCTTTGTCAAGCACGCTACTCATAGCAAACAATTTAGGTTCTCCAACACTTATCTGAATGCGCCATTATTTGTAGCAAGGTACGCTGAAAATATGGGGTCACTCGGTCGTTACGCCTAGGAGCACGCTACTCACAAGTGGATGATGACCGACATCCCTACGACAGACGCCTATGTCCAACTTCAGTGTAAAGGAAAGTGCACTACTGCAGAGTATTTAAAAGGTTGCTTCATTGCTCTTATCTTTTGGTTTTATGATGTAACAGGCATTGTGAAGAAACAATAATTAGGGTAGACACCCCGCATAATGTGTTACGGGGTGTCAAGTTTCATAAAGGCAGCATCTATCAACCCATTATTGAATTCAATCAATGGAAAACAAATAAGTTATTCCTCTTGATGTGTAAAATGTTTGCTAATTTAGAGGAATGAGTTATTTCCTGTGTATTATAATGGTGTCATGTGAATTATACGAGCTTCTTGTGTATAATATACTATTCCTTTTTATTAACTTCTGTGTATTGTATATCATTCCTGTGTAGAAATCAGAGTTCCTGTGTATAATTTACTATTTCCTGTGTATATTATAGAATTACTGTGTATGAAATGCTAATGTTGCAATTGTTACGTGTTTACTTCATAGTTCTTTGGGCTTGTGCCAGCTAATGACAAAGACAATGTGTTAGTTGTTAATGTTAATCATACCCAGAAACAAACCCTTGTTAGATCGTCTGAACTGGGCGACTCTAAATGGAAGTTCCGACAACCAACCCGGCCCCTAACCGCTGGGAAAAGGGTCCCACCACAGAAGAATAAACCTGTTGAAAAGGGTCTCCCTTTAACTGACATCTCCAAAGCGAATGAGGAAGCGTTATGCACTGTCAATGTGCTACTTGTGTCCCTAACCGGTTTGAGAAATGATAACCGGTCGAGGAGCCGCTTGTGTTGGTCACATACTAGGCTTAAACAGAAGGGCATGTGTACTATAAGGATTAGAAGAAGCCTGAATCAGGCTTCCTGCCACAGAAGAACTACCTGGTTTTCGGAAGGCTTACCCAACTGGAGCAAGCGACCCTCTCCATCTAGCTGAACACACGTGTCGACAAGTAATTTATTTATTTATTTATTTGCATAGCACAGATAATTTATATTATGAAATCATGTCTTTATCACACATGTGAAATATTATGATGATGTGTATCTTTATTATATGCTGTGTAAATATTACATTTTCCTGTGTATATTTATAATTTCCTGGGTATAATATATGTTTACTATGAAAAATTTTACTTTCCTGTGTAACATATACATTTCCTATATAAACTTTAAATTTACAGTGTAATCTTATGGATTGTTGTGTACTTTTTTTATATAGCTCTATCATTTGGAGGAATGACAATGAGTACGGGTATACCACCCGTAGCAACCTGTACATCCTCCTCGAAGGGAAACAAAATGTCCCTGATGATGTATTGGATGCCCTCATCCTCATGCTCCACGTAGAATTGCTAACAAATAGATTGGTATATAATAGATGTGTTGTTGCCACTTGGCCCCTAGCGCTTGCTATGCAGAAATTGCAATTTCCACTGGAACAAGCATTGTACATGATGGAAGATGTCATATACGGCCACAAGGCAGCTAATCTTATACTTATGCCAATCATTCTTAACAGTCATTACCATCTGCTTGTTTTGGACATTCAAAAGCAAAAGTACATGCACTACTTGTCACTCAAGTCAGACATTCATGATGCTGATGCCGTAGACATGGAAAGTGCCTTAAATATATTATGGAACTGTGGTATGCTCTCTTATTTAGTCACAAACAAGTTCCATTTAACGTTTCAATGGGATCTCTTTGAACTATGCATCAAGATTAACACAACCTAAAATCCATTTGGACACCTTCCACTAAAGCATGTGCGGAATTGCCCCCTGCAAGCACTCGGGATCGTTGATTGTCCAGTGTTTTGCATGCGATATATAGAACAACTTTCGAACGGGGAAGCATTGTGCATACCACAGTCGTACATCCAAATCCTCCACCTCCATTATGTCGCCCGGATAGTTGTCGACATGATGCGGAAAAAAATTATACCCTACACTAAGGTGAAGAAAGGCGCCGCCGGGGAGAAGGATAACACCATTAACGAGATCGCCACCGCTGCTGAGGATGCTGCTGACGCTGAAGTGAGACAGGATGAGGCGAGGTAGGAGATTACCACTACTGCGAGAAATGAGACCTTGGTTGACTTAAACAAATTTTGAAACGTAACTGTGCAACGCTTTGAAAATGCTAAGATCGAAGATGTTGCAAATGTTGAAGAAACCTCAAATAAGTTATGATGTATTTCCAACTTACATGAATAATAAATTTTGATACCTTGTATTTTTATTTCCTATATTTGTTTGTCAATGAAAACTTTGGTTATGCAATTACTTATGAAATCTAAAATATAAATACAAAGAAAAAGGTACACATGAAATAATGCAGATAACATAATTTATTAAATAGGAAAAGGTTTAAAATACACAGAAAACATAAATAATATACACCAAAATGATAAAAAACATATGTAACGGATACACTACACAGGACAACAAATATACTACACACTAATGCAAAAAATTACACAGGAAAACATAATTAATATACATCAAACAATTATAAAACATAGGAAATGGGTATATTACACAGTGAAGCAAAAAACTACACAGGAAATTGGATATCATACACAATAAAGCGAAAGCATACACGGGAACTCGAATAAAATACACAAAAACACGACAAACTACATAGGGAAAAGGATTTCTATATTGGAAACGAAAATAATACAAAGTTCATGCTTACAAATATGCCAAAAGCAAAATCAAATAACGTACGCTATGTTATGGATAGCATGGTCAGTCCACTATGACTGCATTACATGAACGATGATAATGTCCAGCTTGTGGCACTGGCTACAATGAAATTCGCGGACATCGAAGGCTTGTGACTATATTCTCTTCCTTCTTGGATGGCCTAGCCTTTTCTTTGATATTGGTGGGCTAATTCCTAGTTGACGGTTGTCATCAGATGGCTTGTCACTGTCGAGAACAGGGGATATTGGATTCACATACGCCCAACGATACCATTCCAATGTGAAGTAATCGCCAACGTATGAATGGACATTCGTGTCTGTTTACAAGATCGCCGCACATGCATGTTTGTATGGTAGCCCATGTACTTCCCACCTTCTGTATGAGCATCCATGAAACTTTAGGCTGATTGCATTGTTGTTGTCATCAATGACTTTGTATGTGTCTTCAGTAGATCAACCTACTATTAGGAAACGACTATCATCAACACTTTGTTCAACATTTTTTTCGTATTTCAGGGCAGAGGTGTATGTCACACCTGTTGGATTGTTCATGTCTTTCTGACAACATATTCATAAGTTTAACCTGGAAAAAACATATGTTACAGAGGAAAACCATATAATACATAGTAACATCATATCTTACACAGGAAAGTACATAAAATACACAGGAAAGTTGATTTAATACAAAGAAACATGCATAAATACACAATAATGAACATCAATACACATGAAAACAATATAATATACAGTAATTATATATAATACACAAGAAAATGATAGCAAATGCTACATAGAACAGACCATCATTGCCAACTTTCACTGTTGCCCCTAACAGAATCCCACCATACTTGGCCAGCAAATGAGTTCCATCAATAAAATGTAATGGCCTGCACCCATGCTTGAACCCCAACAAATAAGCCCCACATGAAAAAAAAACATGCTTAAACCGCTCGTTGTCATTGTCAATGGTGACAATGCTACCGAGATTTGTCTCGGCCACTTTATCTACATACCATAGAAGCAAATCATAGCTACTAATCTCGCTACCATGAATCACCGAACTGGCAACCCCCTTTCCCATCCAAGCAAGCTTGTACACTAGACGAACACCATGGTCACGTAATATGTCTTTCTGTATGTCAACAGGTCTGTAATATGGTCGTTTTTTCAATTTATGCATAACACGTTTGGAGACCCAATTCTTGCTTGCTTTTGGATGTGCTTTCGTACTAATGTCTCAACCGCAAATGTGAGTTTCTTGCATTGTCTTTACCCAGAACGTGTCATGAGTTACCTCTTTAGAAGCATGCACTCACCATTGGCATTCCGAAGTAGCGCACCTTACAGTCACCAGGATTTTGTCATTTTTTATAAATGTAAAGTCAAAATTTTTTCTTATAGCTATGCTTCGCAAGTAATCTTTAAAGTGGTCTGCATTCTCAAATTGTTGCCCTACTTTTAAAGTGGACCTATCATGTGTATCAGTACACCCGGCAATACTAAGCGCCCCAAAAGTAGGATGTCAGCAGAGGAAAGTATCGCCATTGGGGTTCATGCTATCTGACAATGACTCTCTGTGTTGCAAAAAAAATGCAAAATACACAGGAACAATTATTACTACACATGAAACATATATTCTACACAGGAAACTAGAATAATAAATAGGAAGTAATATTAATACACAGGAAATAATTTTCATACATAAGAACGACATCTAAAACATATGAACACAAAAGACAAGTAACCAGCAATAGCAGTCATTGTTGTATTACAATGGGATCAAGGAGGCTGAGTTTCCATTTACAGAGACACTCACTTCCTTGATGATGATGACCATGACAAATTTGTTGAAACTATAGTATATATGACATATGCATTGAAAATCCATGTCAGACTCAATTAGGGAAAGTGTTTTGTATGAGTCAAGCGTTATGAACTTCACTCTCACTTAAGAAACATCTAGGGCCCAAGGTGCACATATCTCACCCATGACTGACTCTCATGAGCTTAAGTCAGTGAATTGAAGCACACGTCCTTCTTCTTTGTATCACGCTATGGCAGAGAAAGTTTTCATTGTTGATGACGCATACATAAAATTTCAAAAAGCTTGTAAGAATCCACATCCATAAAAGAATGACAAATAAGAAGAACCTTTTAAAATTCCACAGCCACAAAAGCATGACAAAAGTGAAGAAGCTTATTAGATTCCACAGAAGCAAAAGCATGCAAAACAACAGGAAGAAGAAGAAGAAGAAGAAGAAGAAGAAGAAGAAGAAGAAGAACAACAACAACAACAATAGCAACAACAACAACAACTTACGTGTAGATATTTTCAACCTGCAATCTAAACAAGATGAAAAGAAGAAGTTGAAGTTTTGGCAACCCAACCAAGATGAAAAAGGAGAAGTTCAACAACAATGGAAAAATGAGAAGATGAATGAGTGAAAATATCCTCTATTTTTCTGACAAAGAAGCTTCATTGGAAGATATGGTCATATTTTCCATAAAATGTGATGTGACTTGGAGGGAAACTTTCGACTTTTGCTTGTCTTCCATCTCACATGGGCACATTAGCATATGTGACATTTTTCATCCATTTAACTAACGAAAGTAACTGACACGTCCG
Source organism: Dioscorea cayenensis subsp. rotundata (assembly GCF_009730915.1). NCBI lineage: Eukaryota > Viridiplantae > Streptophyta > Magnoliopsida > Dioscoreales > Dioscoreaceae > Dioscorea > Dioscorea cayenensis. The sequence goes on along the minus strand of NC_052481.1, from coordinate 16,563,561 downwards.
AATATGCGTGTAAACCGTAAGTGCACGGGTGTCGAAGTAATAATACCCCAGTGAGAGGGTAGTCGAATCCACAGGAAATAGTGCTTAGAACCACCAAGATTTCTATTTAACTAGAATGAAAAAATGTTGAAAGTGATGTGAAAACAAACTCAACGCAAACGAAAATAAGAAAAGATAAAGGAGGCGCAAGTAAAAGATAGGGGAGGCAATCGACGATAAATGGGGTACCTGGATATTGTTCCACCTAGGACAATCGTTTCAAGTGCATGAAACCTCTATTATGCTTCCTAATTAATGCAATAGTGAGTCATGGAAATCCTTAATTGTATAGTCCCAAATCTAAGGTCAACCATGCCTAACTCTATACATGTCCAGGAGGAGAAATCGAACAATCTCAACACCTCGCACTCGTATAGAATTGCAATGAGCTCTAGGGATTCCAAATGATAAACCCTATTCCTATATATAGATCTAACCATTTGGTCGAGGTGAAAAATCCCTAGCCACAATTAAGCCCTAGATGCTAAAATCACTTCAACGCTTCACTCCGTTGCACTTGCAACTAAGCCCCAGCGGAAGGTCATCCCTTAGCCCATTCACTCTACTATGGCCGCAAAGAACTCTTGGAACATGGAGGTAGGATAGATCACACCGGAGGGGAAAGGGGACGCTCCGATACCACTCGACTCACCCTTTCAACCCTCTCCAATCTAGCTTTGTCTAACTCTCTTGGTGTGTCACTCACTCACAAGAGTTACCAACAAGAACTCTCAACCATAGTGTCACTCTAGGGAAGTATTCAAATCAAGCTTACAATATTAGAACTCACAATAAACATCAATTAATTGAAAGCATAATAAAAGGTTCAATGAAACGAATACATCCTAGGGTTCACAAATATCCAAGTACCCACTAGGGGTTTAGCTCTCCATGGAGCAAAATACAATATATAATGAAATCAAAAGAAAAGAGATGCAATCCATGAATGAAAACCCACTTGTGTTCACATCGAAGGTCTTGGGGGTCGGCTGCGTCTTCTTCAAAGGTCACCTCGTCAAACCTAGGGCACACCTCGCCGGATCGGTGCCGAAGAAAGCTCCACAATATCTCTCTTCCGAAGGAAACGCAGTGTCGAAGGCCGTCAAACCTCTCCAAAGCCTTGTCAATGCCTCTCCAGACCCTAGCCGCGAGCGCCTCCAAAGATGGTGAAAGGTGGAAGAAAAGACATGGGAAAAGATGGAGAAATCTAGGCTGAATCACGGCTTTTAAAGGGCTGGAATCGGGCATCCACACCAGCGTGTGGATGTTCCACACGCCCGTGTGAATTCTCTGGAATTCTGATTTTCTGCGGTCCGTGAACAGTAACTGTTACAGTAAATTGCTACAATGATTTGTTACAGTAATTTGCTGCAGTACTCAGCCAAAAACATTCCCGAATCCACTTTTCATAGAGGCAACATAAACGGATACATGTTTATGCCGTAGATCGTGTCGCTTCTTCAATAATTAGGTTCATTGGTGAAGATCTTGCTATCAATGCACAAGTCGGGATACGCAAATGTGATTGCCCTTTTGCCTCTCCAAATCATTGTAATTGCTTGAATACATGGGGGTTGGCACATATTCACGTATCTTTGAGCCCAACTTGTGTCTTCGCGTTTGTTCCTTCCAAGATTTCATCAAATAGTGCATTCACGATCTACTTTTGGCTTCTTTTCTTAAAACATAGCTTCACAACCCTACCTACACAAAAGAACACAAATACATATGTATTAGCGCTTAAACCTGATAAAAGTAATGCTCATTGTAAGGAAATAACACTTCGCATTCTTAACACACAAGCCCTTATCAGTAACACCAAGGACTAAAGAGAATTTGGCTTAAAAAAAGAGGGATCTAATGGGAAATGGAAATGTCAGAGGGATTGCAGTGGAAGTTTGAAACTATCCAAGGACTTTTAGGTAATTATCCTTTTTTTTATTGTATTTGGCTTTGTATTTGTTTATCATCAAAAGAAATTTAAAATAAAAGTGAAAGAATAGAATTTGCTCCATTGTACTAACTCTATAATAAAAGAGGGGTAGTTCATTTCTCTCTAATGTAGAAGGTCGAGAGTTTGATTTTTTTCAACACAATGGTTGAGGGTTAGTGGTTTCTCCACATTTATTAATACACACATGCCGTATATTTACTCCATTATATTTGGTTGTTTCATATGCTCAGAGTTGTATTTACGGTAAGAAATAGTTAACTACTAGTAAATAATAAAGTTTATAATTAATTTTGTACCAATCTTAAAGTCCAATTCGTCAAGTGTAATAATTCATTATTGATAATTTATTACTTTTGAAATTAAACTTTCAATAAAAATTTTACAAAAGTATATTTACACCTTGTAAGGGTATATATGCAAAAGAAAAATGTATACACTCGTTAAAGAGACTCAAAATGGCCAACACTTGGGGTGATTGATGACTGCAACTCATATCATGTTTATTTACCCTCAATTCATGCCTTTTCTTGCCTTTTAGCACATCTTTGTATACATTCGGTGCTATTCTTAGTATATTTGTTAAAAATGTAAAATTTGGGGAGCTCGAAGCAATTAAGAGTGAATCAGGATACCAAACAAGTGAAGATTGGAGAAAGTGCTAAGTGTTCAAGCTCAGTACTGGCAGAGCACGGGCTGAGCACGGTCGTGCTCTGTCCCCCTGAATATCCCAGGCTCTTGATGACTGATTGATAAAGCTTGCAAAAGGGTGTCACCAAGCCAAACACGGTCGGAGCACGCTCGTGCTCCTCCCTTTGGAAATCTTGGGCTAGAGGTATTTTATGCTCAACAAGGGAAGCACGTGCTAGATGCTCCTAGCACGATCATGCTCAAGAGGAGCACGGTCTAAGCATGACCATACTTTTTTCCACTAGAGATTCCAAGCAAGCACTTAGCCGATTCACTCAAAACCCTAACCATCAAAACACGGTCTAAGCACGACCGTGCTTAGCCCGTGTCAAGCTCGAAGTCAACCCTATCTAACTCTAATTTCTAGGGTTTGTTCTCATCTTTATTTGGGGATTCTAATCTCCACTAGAAGAACTTTGAGTAGAGCGAAGATCAGGCTTTGCCACACTTTCTAAGGGGATCAACGATAAGTTGGAGGCAAAAGAGAAGTGGTGTTAGCATACGGAGCTCGGCGAGGAAGATTATCTTGAGATGAAGGGAGTCATGTCTTCTTTCTCTAGTTCATTATCTTTGTTTTCCTCATTGTACCCATTAATGAGAGGCTAACCATCCACGGTGCCCTGGGATGTGAACTATGTTGTTTTGTATGCTTTGACTACTTGATTTTTAATGCTTACGGAATTCTTTTGGTTTGTTGTGTTAATCCTGTGTTTGCATAACTTGATGTGTATGATTTGTTGGGATCTTATCACTCTAACAGAAGAATTATCATGCAAAAATACATGCAAAACGCAGCGGATAACAAAACTTTTAGCAGCAAGTAAACATGATAATACCCTCACGCATGCCAGAACTAGGATTAAATTCTAAATAAATAGATAATTAAAAGTTATACCTTTCTTTTAATGACAATTCTGAATGCACCCTTGTTTCGTCAAAATCGAAAGGGACTGTGAATCGTGACTTCCCTCTACTATCACGTACACACGAACGCCTTTGGGAATCAAGCAAGTATGCTAGTACATCAAGAAACAACACTTAAATGTTGGTTCGAATGGCAAGCACCAGAGATTCAAGAGAAAAAAGGTTGTAGGCATAGCGGCGGCGGGATCCGATAGCGAAGGCCAAGAGATAAGAGTGGGTGGCGGCTTGGGTTTCTTAAGAGACAATCTCTCAATCACTCTATCTTTTTCTCTCTCTCAATCACTTTATCTTTTCTCCCTCTCTTTTTTATATTAGGGTTAGACCATCTATTTATATTGGAAACCCAAAACCCTAATTTACAATAAAACCCTTCACTCATAATCAAATTAGGAATCTCTTCTTTACTTGATTAATTAAACCATTCTAATTAAGAAAATTAATTAGATTGGATCAACACTTAATAAGACTGAACCCAAATAAGCTATTTGCTTCACCTTATTTAGGTTTTCACTAAAACCATAAATAGGTGGTCCAATAAGTAACAAATACTGAACCTTGATCCCGGCAATGTTAGTGTATGATCCTGTAGGTCCATTTAACATTGGTAATGAGCTTAAACAATTTTAACACTCATAAATCATTATTCTCTAGCAAGATAATACGATTACCGAATATTAAATGAAGGTCAATTTCTAGAATTAACGGAACCTATCGCAACCTCATACAATCCTTTGCCACTAAATATCTTAATTATCATAAGGCATGGAGTGAGTCACCCTTATTTTAATGCTAATTAATTTCTTGATCTCTTAGTGAACTGACTAGATCAAGTAAATGATAACTCTTATCATTTCCCGTGGGTGTGGTCACGCAATACTCAGTCTCACTAATCAAGTGGCCGGTGATATTTGCTCTCTCTACAGAGAGGGACAATCCCTTCATTTCTCGCATAACTCTCAGCATGAACTACGACATGCCCAAACATACCCGTACTTGCCACTCAGTTAAGAATGACGTTAGACATAAGTTAAAGCATGTAAGGATTCATCCGAGATCCATAGTGATTTCAGGTAGAAGGATTCGAGTACAAGAATTGCTTGAGAAAAACACTTATGACGTTACAACCATGTAGTGTTCTCAAGAGTGAATCGATCCAAGTACACTGTTCCCTAACATGTATATATGTCCTTTGATTGATATCCCATATCCTATGACTCGTAAAACAAGGCCATCTCACGAAAAACACACTAGTCTTAAGTTATTCTCATTCCCATGAAAATAATTGACTAGATACATTTAGAATATTGTTCTAGTTTATGCTTCAAGGTTTTACTATCCAAATCACGCATTTGATAACTTGAGCAGAACTAATATTCAAGGATATTTTATCTTATTAAGTATGCACAGAAATAATAATAGATAAAATGATGCCTCATAATAATTATCTAAATAATAAGAGTTCATACAATGTATTGGGGCTAGGGCTTAAACTAACAATCTCCCATGAGCACTAGTCCCAATCAGGCATAACTCTAAGACCAAAAGACCTAACATGACGATCATGTTTTGGTCTAGCCAACTACATGGTCAAAGGATCAGCTACATTGTCTTCTCCAGCAATCTTGCAAACTTTCACATCTCCTTTATCGACGATCTCCGAAATGAGATGGAATCTCCTGAGTATGTAATTAGACTTCTAGTGTAACCGGTGCTCCTTGGCCTGTGCTATGGCCCCATTCTTGTCATAAAAGAGGTTTACTGCATCTAAGATACTTGGGACAACTCCTAATCTAGTAAGGAACCTCTTAAGCCAAACTGCATCCTTAGCAGCATCCGATGCAGCTATATACTCAAACTCTATGGTAGAATCAGCAACGGTGTCCTATTTTGAGCTCTTCCAGCTTAAAGCACCTTCATTCAAGAAAAACACATAACCAGATTGCAATTTACTGTCGTTGACATTGGTTTGAAATGTAGCACGAGTGTAACCCGTTATAATTAGTCATTCTCACCAGCGTACACTAAGAAGTAATCTTTAGTCCTCTGCAAATACTTAAGAATACTCTAATACTCTTGATAGTAGACCAATGGTGTTCCCCTGGATACTATTGGAATCTACTAGTTATGCTTAACGCATGTGCGATGATAAGTGCTTGTGTATTAGTAATATAAAGTATTTTTTTCTTACTATGAGCATCACTTTTCTCAGATTCTATCGCTAATATGAGTATTTGTGTTCTTTTGTGCATATAGGGTTATGGAGACAAATACAGAAGAAAGAAGCTGAAGAAGATTGCGAGTGCACTTAGTTTATGAAATCTTGGAGTGAACAAACATAAAGACACAAGTTGTGCTCAAAGACATGTGAGTGTGTACCAACCTCCGTGGTGTTCAAGGAAATATGCAAATTGGAGGGGTACAAAGTCAATCACGCTCATGTGTTCTGACTAGTGCAAGCAAGATTGCCGTCAAATATGCTTTTATTTGAAGATGCAACGCAATCTACAGCGTAGACGTGTGCCCGTTTATGTTGCCTTGATGAAGAGTGTGGATTCAGGAGTATTTTGGCGAAGTACTGTAGCAAGTTACTATAACAAATCACTGTAGCAATTACTGTTCATAGGCCGCAGAAAATTGATTTCCTGGAGATTCACACGGGCGTGTGGAAATTCCACACGCCCGTGTTGATGACCAATTCCAGCCCTAATTAAGTCGCGATTTCAACCTGATTTCAGGATCTTTTTTCCATCAAAATCCTATCTTTTCTCCACCTTTGGAGGCGCCCGTGGCTAAGGTTTGGAGAGGCTTTGGCTAGGTTTTTGGAGGGGTTAACGGCCTTCGACATCGCATTTTCTTCAGAAGAGAGTTATTTGGGGAGCTTTCGTCGGCACTGACCCCGCGAGGTATGCCCTAGGCTTGACAAAGGGACCTTTAGAGAAGACACGACCACTACACAAGACCATCGACACGAACACCAAGGGGGTTTTATTCATGGATTGCATTTTTTTACTTTTGAATTTCATTATTGATTGTATTGTGCTCCATGGAGAGCTAAACCCCTAGTGGGTACTTGGACTTGTAAACCCTAGGATGATGTTGTTTCTTTGACCTTTTATTTTGCTTTCTTTAATTGATGTTTTAATTGAGTTCCAATATTGAATGCTTGTTGAGTTGATTTTTCCTTAGAGTGACACTAGGGTTGATAATCCATTTTGATAATCCTTGTGGATGAGTGACACACCATGAGAGTTAGACTGCTAGATTGAAGAGAGTTGAGAGGGTGGTTTGAGAGGTAGCAGAGCGTCCCTTTTCCCCTCCGGTGTGATTTATCTTACCTCCATGTTCCAAGAGTTTTTATGGTCACAATAGAGTGAAGTGCTAATAGACGAACTCTGCTGGGGCTTAGTTACGCAAGCAACAGAGTGAAGCGTTGAAGTAATCCTTAGTATCTTGGGCTTAATTGTGACTAGGGGTCTTTCGCCTGGACAAAAGGATTAGATCTATTTTAGGGAATAGTGTTTATCACTTGGAATCCCTAGAACCTACAGCAACCTAGCACAGTATGAGGTGTCGAGACTGAGAGATTTCTCCACCGGGGCATAGTGTAGAGTTAGTCACGGTTAATCTTAAGTTTTAAGACTGTGTGTTTAAGGATCTCCACGACTCATTATACATTAGTTAGGAAGCATAATGATTGGTCTTGCACTTAAAACAATAGTTCTAGGGTGAGCAATGTCCGGGTGCCCCATTTATCGTCGATTGCCTCTCCTAGCTTTTATTTGCGCTTCCTTCTTCTTTTCTTATTTCTATTTGCATTGATTTTTATTCACATCACTATTAATTCATCCTCGTTCTAGTTAAATAGCAATCTTTGTGTTTCTGATCACTATTCTTTATGGGTTCGACTACCCACTCACCGGGGTATTATTATTTCAACAAACCCATGCACTTGCAGTACACACCAAAAAGGGCGTTATCATGCGACATCTAGACTAGTACATAGCATGGCATACATGATAGATCCTATAGCAGGCGTGAAAGGGATTTTACTTATGTGTTACCTTTGTTATTCAGTCTGAGGACAATCCTTTTTACTTAGAACAGCTCCATGAGACATGGGTAAAAATCCTTTATTGGAGTTAGATATACGGAACCATTTCAGTATCGTATCTATGTACTTTTCTTGACTTAGTCCCAAAAGCCGTTGTTATCTATCCCTATAGATCTTTATACCTAGTATAATCTCAGCTTCACCTAAGTTCTTCATTGAGAAACACTTCCCTAACCATTGCTTAACATTTAACAATGTCGGGATATCGTTTCCAATAAGCAAGATGTCATCGACATATAACACAAGGAAAACAACTACGCTCCCACTAACTGTCTTGTACACACAAGGCTCATCCTCATTTTTGAGAAAGCCAAACCCTCTGACTCTCTCATTGAAACGGAGGTTCCAACTTCGGGATGCTTGCTTGAGTCCATAAATGGACCTCAATAGCTTGCACACCTTGTTAAGGTTCTTCTGGTTGACAAAACCCTCAGGTTGTGTCATGTACACATCCTCAAGGAGGTTTCCATTAAGGAAACCATTTTGACGTCCATTTGCCATATCTCATGGTCATAATATACTGCTATGGCAAGAAGAATCCTAATAAATTTGAGCATGACTACTGGTGAAAAGGTTTCGTCATAGTCAATACCATGAGTCTATCTGAAACCTTTTGCCACTAATCTACCTTTGAAGGTGTTATCAGCCTTACATTTGAAAATCCATTTGCACTTAATGATCTTAGCACCTTCTGGTGGATCAACCAAAGTCCATACTTGGTTATCATACATCTATTGCATTTCAGATTTCATAGCAACAAGCCATTTATCCAAATCAGAACTCTCAATTGCCTCTCGATAGGTGATGGGATCATTCTGATCTAATAGCTCTAAGCTTTGATTGTCAGTAATGAGAAAACCATATTTCTCAGGCTCGTGATGAATCCTACCAGACCTTCTTTGTTCTTGTGTAATGGGTTCGGGTTCCACAACTCTTTGTGAATCAGTTTCCATTTCTAAACTATCCTCTATAGGTTTTTGTGGTACTTGAACCTCCTCAAGTTGTAATCAACTCCCACTATTCTTCTTCAGAAGAAACTTCTTCTCCAAGAAAATAGCATTTTGAGCAACAAACACTTTGTTCTCATTAGAGTTGTAGAAATAGTATCCCTTAGTTTCCCTGGGATACCCCACAAATAGGCATTTATCGGTCTTGGATGCAAGCTTGTTTGATGTTAACCTTTTAACATGTGACTAGCAACCCCAAATTCGTAGAAAAGTCATATTAGGCTTTTGCCCAGTACATATCTTATATGGTGTCTTTTCAACTGCCTTAGTTGGAGTTCTATTTAGCAAGAATGAAGCAGTCTCAAGGGCATATCCCCAAAAGGATATTTAAAGACCAGCTTTAATCATCATTGATCGAACCATATCCAATAAAGTCCGATTCCTCTTTTCCGATACACCATTCCGTTGAAGTGTTCCAGGAGGAGTGAGTTGTGAAACTATTCCACACTCTCTCAAATAGTAATCAAACTCTTGGCTTAAGTATTCACCACCTCGATCTGATCGAATGGCTTTAATACTTTTGCTAAGTTGGTATTGTACTTCATTCTTAAACTCCTTGAATTTTGCAAAAGTCTCAGACTTGTGCTTCATAAGATAGACGTAGCTATATCTACTGAAGTCATCTATGAAAGTAACAAAGTACTCAAAACCACCTCTAGTATGTGTGCTTAATGGTCCACATACATCAGAATGTATTAGTCCTAATAAATCACATGCACTTTCATCTTGTTTGTTAAAGGGTCTTTTAGTCATTTTGCCATGGAGACAAGATTTGCATGTCTCAAATGATTCAAAATCAAATGAGCCAAGAACTCCATCCCTATGAAGTCTTGAGATGCGTTTCTCATTTACGTGACCCAAACGACAATGGCCGAAGTATGAAGGGTTTGACTAATTCAACTTAAACCTTTTAGTATCTATGTTATAGATGGACTTGTGGTTTTTAAAGTCTAGAACATAAAGCCCATTACTAAGCATAGCATTGCCATATAGAATGTCCTCCCGAAAAATGGAAATAACATTATTCTTAATAATGAAGTTATAACCATCATTATCCAGACAAGAAACTGAAATAATGTTCCTGCTCATAGCAGGCACATAATAACAATTTATTAAATTTAAAACAAGTCCAGAAGGTAAAGTTAATGGATATTCTCCTATCTTTATTACAGCAACCCTTGCTCCATTCGCTACTCTTAGGTCAACTTCGCCTTTAGTCAAACATCTCCTATTTCTGAGTCCCTACACATTTGAACAAATGTGAGAACCACATCCGGTATCCAATACCCATGATGTAGAAATAGAGAGATTGATTTCTATCATATAGATACCTAAACTAGAGGGCTTGCCTCCCTTCTTTAACTCATCCAAGTAAAGTGGACAGTTTCTCTTCCAATGACCAGCTTCATTGTAGTGAAAATGTGTACCCTCCTTCTGAGGTTTGGGCTTGGGTTTCTTAGCCTCCTTGCCTTTGGAATAAGGTCCAACCTTCTCCTTTGGCTTGGACTTGGCTTTACCCTTCCACTTTCCTCCCTTTCCCTTGTCTTTTAGTACCATAAGCACCGGGATGGATTTCTTAATACTCTGCTATGCATTTTTAAGCATCCCATGCAGCTCGGTAAGTGTCTTATCCATATTATGCATGTTATAGTTTATGACAAACTGATCATAACTATTTAGCAAGGACCCTAAGATAAGGTCCACCGCATGTTCCTTTTGGATTGACATATCAAGTTTCTAGAGCGTATCAATATACCCCTTCATCTTGAGTACATGGGCACTTACGAACGTAACCTGAGTCATCCTACAGGAGGTCAATGCTTTTGTGGTTATGAACTTTTCTTACTTGGCTTGTTCTTGGAAAATTTCCTTAATATGCACCATAATATCATAAGCCTCCATATCCACAAACTGATTTTGCAATTCTGGACTCATGGTGGCCAGCATGAGGTAGGTAACATCATTAGTACCATTCTTTGACTTGTCGAATGGCTCTTTAACAGTAGCCATAGCGTTCCTTGCCGGTGCTTCAGGTAATGGTTTCTCAATGGATTCCAACTTCCATTCTTGCCTAAGAACAATTCTCAGGTTTCGAGACCAATCAAGGAAATTAGTTTCATTGAGCTTGTCCTTCTCAAGGATAGATTGCAATGAAAAATTTTGTAGATTTGCATTATTGGTTGTCATTATGATCTACACAAGATTAAAAGCAAGATTCAGTTATAAGGTCTTTAAAATTTTCCCACAATTACGAATTAATATCCCAATGTAAATAATTCGTTGTTAGTGATTTATTGAGGGCCAAGATCCATATTTCACATCATCTTGGTCAAGCTGAGCTTATACACCCAAGACTAGGTTATTTAGGTAGGAACTCTTTCCAATCACATCACATGTGATTCTTGGATATAATGGGGTTAACATTTAGTGTTAAAGCACACAACAATCTTTTCAATGCCTAGGGCTAAGACCGACCAACTACCCATGTTAAGTCAAACCTTTACTCAAGTGTTGGCCATAACCATTATCCCAACACTTTCCTCACAAAGATAATCTAACGCGCTCAGCTTTGGCATGACTCGTGTTTCAATGATCGATGCCTTGACAAGTTTTGAGTAAGGGAAGGCATTTTCATGAGTTACTATTGTTGGGATTAATTATGGCTTACATGGAAATAGCAGAATTCCATTCATCCAAAACATATGTAAGGAATAAATAAAAAACAGAAATAAATGTGACATTCATGGGCTAAAAATCCTAAGCCTAGAGACTATCTCCGGCAGGTTCCTCTTCTGGTTGTGCCACGATGAGCTCTCCCACCAACCTTTGGGGCTCCGTCTTCATGAAGTCATATTGTCTTTAATTTTTATACAATATAAAATAAAAAACAAAACTAACGAAAACACGGAGGCCGTACACAAAAATATAACGAATCGCAGGCCGTATAAAAATAAAATGACACGCAGGCCATTTAAACAGCTAAGGCCCATGAACACACCAACCAACATTCATCACAACCATATTAAATAAACCAAGCAAGAAAGATATGGAATCCGAATTTTAATTAACTTTTAATTTAACCCATACAGGAATTGTGTGTTTAGGTTTTAAGAACTAACCTAGTGATTGGCTTGGGTGTTAACCCAAACGATCAAACCCTTTGATCTATTTCATCAAATGAAATGTTCTTAAAAACCCTAAAACTCACTATTAGTTGATTTATGCCATCAATCAAAGTAATCAATTCCTTACATAGAATTTTAATGTTTAAGACATAACAATTATACCAAAAACAATAAACAATCATACCAAAAGAGCACATAAATACATATGTCACATACCAAAATAAGCCTAACAAAATAATTTTAAAACTTTATAAATGGACGTATGGCCTAATATATATATATATATATATATATATATATATATATAATAGATTTTAAAATCCTAATCAAATCAAGATTTTTGCAAATAGGAAATAAAATCTTTCTAAAAATAAGCATGATCAATTATTTCCTAATCATATTAGGAAATATTAACTAGTTAATCGGATTAACAAAATTAATAGAATACGGATCTATCATCCTATGCTATTAGCATGCAATGTCAATCAAAATAACATTATGAATAGATCTAACATCTAATCCTATAGGCATGCAAAACCAAGCTCTGGTACTACTGTTGGGATCTTATTACTCTAACAAGGGAATTATCATTCAAAAATACATGCCAAAATGCAGCGGATACCAAAACTTTTAACAGCAAGTAAACATGATAAAACCCTAACGCATGCCAAAACTAGGATTAAATTCTAAATAAATAGATAATTAAAGGTTATACCTTTCTTTTGATAACAATTCTGAACGCACCCTTGTTTCCCCGAAATCGAAAGGAACTGTGAATCGCGACTCCCCTCTATTATCACTTACACACGAACGCCTCAGGGAATCAAGCAGGTATGCTAGTACCTCATGAAACAACACTTAAATCTTGGTTGGAATAGCAAGCACCCGAGATTCAAGAGAAAAGGGGATGTAAGCGCGGCGGTGGCGAGTTCCGGTGGCTGTATCCGACGACGGCGGCCAAGGGAGAAGAGTGGGTGGCGGCTAGGGTTTCTTAAGAGACAATCTCTCAATCACTCTATCTTTTTCTCTCTCTCAATCACTCTATCTTTTTTCTCTCTTTTTCATATTAGGGTTAGACCATCTATTTATATTGGAAACCCAAAACCCTAATTTATAATAAAACCCTTCACTCCTAATCAAATTAGGAATCTCTTCTTTACTTGATTAATTAAACCATTTTAATTAACCAAATTGATTAGATTGGATCAACACTTAATAAGACCCAACCCGAATAAGCTATTTGCTCCATCTAATTTAGGTTTTTTACCAAAACCCTAAATAGGTGTTCCAATAAGTAACAAATACTGAACCTTGATCCCGGCATTCTTAGTATACGATCCTGTAGGTCAATTTAACATTAGCAATTAGCTTAAATAATTTTAACTCTCATAAATAAAGGTCAACACTTTAATCTTGGTTCGAATAGTAAGCACCCCAGATTCAAGAGAAAAGATGTTGTAAGCACGGCGGTGGCGGGTTCCGATGGTGGGATCCGACAACGGCGGCCAAGGAAGAAGAGTGTGTGGCGGCTAGGGTTTCTTAAAAGACAATCTGTCAATTATTCTATCTTTTTCTCTCTCTCAATCACTCTATCTTTTTTCTCTCTTTTTCATATTAGGGGTAGACCATCTATTTATATTGGAAACCCAAACCATAATTTAAGAAAAAACCCTTACTCCTAATAAAATTAGGAATCTCTTCTTTACTTGATTAATTAAACCATTTTAATTAACCAAATTAATTAGATTGGATCAACACTTAATAAGACCCAACCCGAATAAGCTATTTGCTTCACCTAATTTAGGTTTTTCACCAAAACCTTAAATAGGTGGTACAATAAGTAACAAATACTGAACCTTAATCCTGGCATTCTTAGTGTACAATTCTGTAGGTCCATTTAATATTAGCAATGAGCTTAAACAATTTTAACGCTTATAAATCATAATTATTCTCTAGCAAGATAATACGATTACCCAATATTAAATAAAGGTCAATTTCTAGAATTAACGGAACCTATCGCAACCTCATACAATCCTTTGCCACTAAATATCTTAATTATCATAAGGCATGTAGCGAGTCAAACTTGTTTTAATGCTAATTAATTTCTTGATCTCTTAGTGAACAGACTACGTCAAGTAAATGATAAATCTTATCATTTTCCTTGGGCATGGCCACACACTATTCAGTCTCACTAATCAAGTGGTCGGTGATATTCGCTCTCTCTATAGAGGGGGACAATCCCTTCACTTCACTCATGTCTCTCAACATGAACCGCGACATACTCAAATATACCCGTACTTGCCACTCAGTTATGAATGACGTTAGGTGTAAGTTAAAGCATGTAAGGATTCATCCGAGATCTATAGTGATTTCAGGTCGAAGGATTCGAGTACAAGAATTGCTTGAGAAAAACACTTATGACTTTACAACCATGTAGTGTTCTCAAGAGTGAATCGATCCAAGTACACTATTCCCTAACATGTGTATATGTCCTTTGATTGATATCCCATATCCTATGACTCGTAAAACAAGGCCATCTCACGAAAGACACACTAGTCTTAAGTTATTCTCATTCCCATGAAAATAATTGACTAGATACATTTAGAATATTGTTCTAGTTTATGCTTCAAGGTTTTACTATCCAAATCACGCATTTGATAACTTGAGCAGAACTAATATTCAAGGACATTTTATCTTATTAACTATACACAGAAATAATAATGGATAAAATGATGCCTCATAATAATTATCTAAATAATAAGAGTTCATACATTGTATTGGGGGTAGGGCTTACACTAACATGATTTGCACAATTGCTTACGTAATCTAGTTATCTTAGAAAAACTTGGTGTATTTTAGAACCATAGATGCAGCATTGCTTTTGAGCACACTCTTGAACCATAGAATGTACCCGGTAGGCTTTAGAATCAAGTCAGCGTGCTATAACTTATAGGAATCATCCCGGGGTATTGCTCTTTTGTTGTTGAAATCTCAATCCTAATCACCCTATCACTACCATCGTTTCTTTACTTTGTTGTTTTTCTTTTAATTCAATCCCAATCTAATCTTTGTTTAACTAAACATTAGAAGATAAATAAGTACTTTAAGTCTAGTACCTGTGGTTCGACAATCCTACCCCTCACGGGGTACCACTGTATTACTTGTGTGTGACCTGTGCACTTGTGGACAACACATCAAGTTTTTGGCGCCGTTGTCGGTGACCGACAACTTTTAGGAAAATTTAGATTTTGGTTATTTATTTTGTTAATACTCTTTATATTTGTAAATACTTGGATTCCTTCTTAGTTTAATCATTAATTCAATAGTATTTCTTATTTTCATTCTTTTAACTTCTTGAGTTTCAGCTGATTTATTTTCCACATTGTTTTTATGGAGGAACTCTTAGTCACTTTGCAGAGTTACTTGTGTGAGCAAGGTTACCACGAAGTGGATGCTAGTAGCCCTCTTGATGTGCAGGGTTTAGCGGAACTTGTTTCAATTTTTTATAAGCAAACATCTCAGTTGGGCCAAAACATGTGCACGGAAATAGGTTCTATTAATGATGACTAGTTGCAGGAGGTCAGTGTGAAATATAAGTTGTGTGGTCATTGAGAATGACCCTACTTGTCATGTCACAATTGTTGATGACGTTTCAGTGGCAACTATCGAACTGGAAGACGGAAATCTGACCGATGTCATCGTTGATCCGGTGCCATCTGGTCCTCCAACATTGAAGCTCAAGGAGTTGCCTACACATTTGGAATACGCATTCTTCGGCGGAAGCTCTCAGATGCCAGTCATTATTCCATCCAAGCTTGATACGAGTCAGAAGAAAAATTGTTAGATCTGCTACTTATCAATAAAAGGGCCATCACTTGGAGTATTTCTGACATCAAGGGGATTAATCCATCTTTCTTCATGCATAAAATTCTAATGGAAGATAATATTCGGCCCAGAGTTTAACCACAACGAAGATTAAATCCTAACATGATGGAGGTGGTAAAGAAGGAGGTGAAGAAACTTTTGGATGCTGGAATAATTTATCTAATCTCTGTCAGCCCTTGGGTTAGTCCAGTCCAGGTTGTCTCAAAAAAGAAGGAATGACAGTGATCAGCAATGAGCAAAATGAACTCATCCCCACTCGTACAGTCACTGGTTGCCGTGTGTGCATAGATTACAGGAAACTAAATGATGCTAGTCGCAAAGACCATTTTCCTGTGCTATTCATTATTCAAATATTGGAACGGTTGTCTGGTCACAGTTATTATTGCTTCCTTGATGGGATGTCTGAATATCCGCAAATCCCTGTCACCTCAGAAGATCAAGAAAAGTCTACCTCCACATGCCCATATGGTACATTCATGTACAGAAGAATGCCTTTTGGCCTATATAATGCCCTAGCAACTTTTCAAAGGTGTATGATATCAATTTTAAATGAGTTTATTGAAGACTTCATGGAGGTATTCAAGGATGACTTCTTAGTTTTTGGGGATTCGCTTGATGAGTGCTTGAAAAATCTAAAACGGTCCTTTCCAGTTGTGAAGAAACAAATCTAGTTTTAAATTGGGAGAAGTGTCACTTCATGGTCACAGAAGGGATTGTCTTAGGCCACAAAATTTTTGGTGAGGGGATTGAAATTGATAAGGCCAAGCTAGACACAATTGAGAAGCTTCCCCCACCCATTTCTGTAAAAGATGTTCGGAGTTTTCTTGGGCATGTCGATTTTACAGAAGATTTATTCAAGATTTTTCCAAAATCTCTAAGCACATGACGAAGTTATTAGATAAAGCTGCATCTTTTGAATTTGATCAGAATTGTCTCAGTGCTTTCCTGACTTTGAAGGAGAAGCTAATCCATGCACCAATTGTGAAAGCCCCTGATTGGGAGCAGCCGTTTGAGCTTATGTGTGACACCAGTGATTGGTAGTAGGGGCAGTATTAGGGCAAAGACATAATAAACAATTCTACCCTATTTACTATGCGAGCAAAACTTTAAATCCAGCCCAAGGGAATTACACCACAACAGAGAAAGAGCTATTGGCGATGGTTTATACTTTTGACAAATTCAGCCTAACCTAGTTCTCTTCAAGGTCATCGTGTACACCAACCATGCTGCGATCAGGTAGCTGATTAGTAGTTGTGTATTAGTAATACGAAGTATTCTTTTCTTATGATGAGCATTACTTTTATCAGATTTTAAAGCTAATATGTGTGTATTTGTGTTACTTTTGTGCATGTATGGTTGTGGAAGCAAATATAGAGGAAGGAAGCCAAAGTAGATTGCGATTGCACTTGGTTGATGAAATCTTAGAGTGAACAAATGTGAAGACATAAGTTGTGCTCAATGATATGTGAATGTGTGCCAACTTCCATGTGCGCAAGCAATTACATGGTTTGGAGGGGCACAAAGGCAGTCACATTTTTATATTCCGACTAACGCAATGCTAGCAAGATCTTCATCAATGTTATCACTTATTGAAGAAGCGACGTTATCTACGGCATAGACGTGTGCCCGTTTATGTTGCCTTGATGAAAAGTGTGGATTCGGGAGTGTTTTTGGCAGAGTTCTGTAGCAGGTTACTTAGCAAATCAATGTAGCAATTTACTATAGCAGTTACTGTTCACAAGCTATAGAAAATCATATACCTTCAAATTCACACAGGCGTATGGAAATTCCATACACCTATGTGGATTCCCGATTCCAGCCCTATATATAGCTCTGACTTATAATGATTTGGGGATCCTTCTTTCCATCCTTTCTCCATCTTTTCCCCTAACTTTGGAGAGGCTTGCGGCTAGGGTTTAGAGGGGCTTTGGTAAGGCTTTTGGAGTGGTTCTGTGGATTTTACTTATGGATTGCATCTCTTTATTTTAGATTTCATTATTGATTGTATCTTGCTCCATGGAGAGCTAAACCCCTAGAGGGTACTTGGACTTGTAAACCCTAGGATGTTATTATTTCATTGACCTTTTATTATGTTTCTTTAATTGATGTCTTTAATTGAGTTCCAATCTTGAATGCTTGCTGAATGATTTCTCCCTTAGAGTGACACTAGGATTGAGAATCCATCTTGGTAGCCTTTGTGGATGAGTGACACACCATGAGAGTTAGACAATGCTAGGTTGGAGAGAGTTAAGAGGGTGAACAGAGAGGTAGCGGAGCGTCCCCTTTCCCTTCCGGTGTGATTTATCCTACCTCCGACTCCGTGTTCCAAGAGTTCTTTGCTGTCATAATAGAGTGAAGTGCTAAGAAAGGAACTCCACTGGGGCTTAGTTGCATGAGCAACAAAGTGAGGCGTTGAAGTAATCCTTAGTGCTGGGGCTTAATTGTGACTAGGGGTCTTTCGCCTGGACCAAAGGGTTATATCTATACTAGGGAATGGGATTTATCACTTGGAATCCCTAGAGTTTCTTACAATTGTACATAGTGTGAGGTGTTGAAACTGATTGATTTCTCCACCAGCGCATAGAGTAGAGTTAGTCACGGTTGACCAAAGGTTTGGGACCGTGTATTTTAGGATTTCCACGACTCATTAAGCATCAGTTAGGAGACATAATAGTTGGTTTTGCACTTGAAGCAATAATCCTAGGGGGAGCAATGTCTGAGTGCCCCACTATCTATCGATTGCCTTTCCTCTCATATTATTGTGCCTCTCTTTCTTATTTTCTTCAGTTCTTTGCATATTGATTTTGTTCACACCACTATTGATTCATCATCACCTTAGTTAAATAGCAATCTTTGTGTTTCTGATCACTATTTCCTGTGGGTATGATAACCCACTCACCTGGGTATTATTACTTTGACAAATCCATGTACTTGCGGTCAACACGCAAAGGGTGTTGTCAGTACCTCCTCTCGAAGACAGATGCTAAGCCAAGACTAATTAGATGGATTCTTCTTCTGCAAGAGTTTAATCTTGAAATTCGAGACCAGAAAGGATTAGAAAATGTGGTGGCTAATCACTTGTCACTCCTAACGCACACTAAAGAAGTTAGCAATGGACCTAAAATGATAAATGACGCTTTTCCGGAAGTGCATCTTTAATAGGACCAGAAGGGGTCTACCCAAGATAGCGAGTGTCCCTAGTTTGCCGACTTTGCGAATTATTTAGTGGGACAAGTAATCCCTTCATAGTTTTCCTATCAACAAGGTAAGAAATTTCTTTCTGATGTCAAATATTACTTCTGGGAGGATCTCTTTTTGTACAGAATCTATGCTGATCTGGTAGTACGACGTTGTGTCTTGTATGTTGAAGGATGGAAGATTTTGGAACATTGTCACTCTGGAACAGTGGGTGGTCATTTCAGTGCTAATTGCACCGTCGAGAAAGTTTTAGAAGCAGGTTTCATTTAGCCGTCACTCTTCAGTGACACTCGGAAGTTTGTTGCAACTTGTGACCAATGCCAACAAAGTGGGAACTTGGCTAAACTTGATGAAATGAATCAAACTCCTATCTAGCAATGTGAAGTTTTTGATGTGTGGGGTATTGATTTCATGGGTCCTTTCCCAAATTCCAATGGGAATAGATTTGTGTTGATCGCAGTTCATTATGTGTCTAAATGGGTGGAAGCTCAGCCTCTTCCCACAAATGATGCACGGGTGGTCGTCAAGTTCTTGAAAAAGTTATTTTCTCATTTTGGCACTCCGGGAGCATTTATTAGTGACAAGGGCACCCACTTTTGTAACACTCATTTTGAAAAGGTAATGAAGAAATACGGAGTAACACATCATGTTGCCACTGTTTATCGCCCTCAAACTAGTGGCCAAGTTGAAGTCACCAACCGGGAGCTAAAGTGCATTCTTGAGAAGAAAATTCAGCATAACTGACGTGATTGGTTGGAATGATTGGATGATGCTCTCTAGGCTTACCAAACAGCATATAAAATGTCAATCGTTCATACACCGTATCGTCTAGTCTACAGGAAGGCATGCCATCTACATGTTGAGCTTAAGCATCAAACATATTGGGCAATCAAGTTATTGAATTTGGATACAAGGGATGCACAGAAAAAAAGGAAGTACCGGTTGAATGAACTAGAGGAGCATAGGTTGAATGCATATGAAAATGCACTCTTGTATAAAGAAAAAGTCAGGAGAATTCATGATGGCCACCTCAGGAAGGAGAAGCAATTCCAGGTTAGGGGAGAAAGTTCTTCTTTTTAACTCTAGGTTAAAGCTTTTTCTGGAAAACTCAATTCTCATTGGTTAGGACCCTACACGGTCACTCAAAGGTTCCCTCATGGGGCATTTGAAATTTTCAACCCCATGAAGGAAACATTCAAGGTCAACAGTCACAGGTTGAAACATTACGCCATCAGAGAGGAAATTCTTCCACCATCAAGTTGTGGTGCTTTATTACTTCATGAACCACCAGTTTAGGCAAGTACATCAAGCTAGTGACGTTAAACAAGAGCTTCTTCGGAGGCAACCCAAGTCATTGTGTTTGTTTTTGTTATTCGTGTTTTCATGTATTGTCATTTTTCTTTTTGATTATTTTTATCATCGTCTATTGTTGTGGTATGTTTTATTGAGGGACTTTCTATTTATTTTTGTATTCTTTAAGGAGTTCGCTTAATCCTGATTATTCTCGTATGTTTCGTTTGCTTGCTTTTAAG
The DNA here is from genome assembly GCF_009730915.1 of Dioscorea cayenensis subsp. rotundata. NCBI lineage: Eukaryota > Viridiplantae > Streptophyta > Magnoliopsida > Dioscoreales > Dioscoreaceae > Dioscorea > Dioscorea cayenensis. The sequence goes on along the minus strand of NC_052481.1, from coordinate 16,543,099 downwards.
AAGGAGAACTCTTGCCCTTGAATTGTTCAAGCTAAGCACCGGCAGAGCACGCCCCTGCTTGTCCTACTGATCTTCATTGGCTTCAATTTTTGCAGCATTCTAGGTTAAGCACAGTTTGAGCATGAGTGTACCAGGAGGATAGGTATGGACACGATTATGCACTTAGCACGATCGTGCCCTTCCCCTTTGAGACATTGGGGAATTTTTCTTGAGATATTCAGGGGAAGGGACACGCCTTAACCATGATCGTGTTTACCCCGAATTCGCATATCCTAATCCTGGTGCCCAGAGCACGCACATGCCCTAAGCGTACTAAGTCGAGACCGCTCAGCTTCCACCCTTCCACTTCAAAACCTAACCGCCGGTCACACTTTTTCATTCTATTTCTTGGTCATTCACCTCCTTCTCTTTGGCTATACGTTTCACAAGTTTTATCTTGCTTCTTGCCGGATTTTGTTGCGTTTGATCGCCGTTTCTCTTTTCACATTCTCTATCGATCTTGGTTTGGGGTTTTATATTATCCTTTATTTCAGTTTAACTCTTACTTCAATCCCCAAGATTTTCACCCTCCTATTTTGAAATCTTCGAGTTTTCTTAAGCGGCGAGTGAGGGCTCTTCAGGGATGACAGTCGCCAAAAGCATGACCGTGTTCTGATGTAGCACGATCGTACTCTTTTGATTTCCCCTTTTCTATTGTCCCCGGGAGCACGCTCTGTTTCCCAAGTTTAGCACAGTCTTTAGTGCTCGGGATAAGACTATGCTCATACTATTTTTTTTAGGTGTCCCCATGCTAATCATGTCTATCTTCTTTTGCAGATCATGCTTAGGGAAAACATTGCATCCAAGAGGCCTAGAATAGAGACACCAACTCGCAAGCGCACGATTTTTGCTGGTCCATTAGTCACCTGCCTTATTCGGGGCATGGGTCTCTTGGGATGTGTGGCCTGCATGACTCTTGTGGGTGGCCTAAATCCTTTCACACTCTGTAGCCTGCAGAAGATGGGCATCGCCACTCCACAGCATCTTGTGGCCCCCGACATTCCTCAAGAGGAGGACTTGGTGTTATAGTTGGAGCATCCATGCATTTTGTGGTTAGGGACAAGCCTACAGCATCTCACAGATCATCTTTCATCTAGTTCCTCTGCTTCTGCTGGCGACGATGAGCATATAGGGATTGATCATTCTTGATTGCCACAACAACGCTTCTTCTTTTAGACTTGTTTTTTTAGTTATTTTATTTTTCAGTCTTGTACTCAGTTAGCAATGGGAGTCCCCTGCTACATTTTGGTTTGTTGTTAGTTTGCTTTGTTACATCGCTTTGTTTATTTTTCCTTATGCTATTTTGATTCCCTGGATTTCACTCGTGTCTCTCCACTCATCTCAAGGATTGTGTGGATGCTTGGAGTTGAATAGCACACGCGTTTGGACCGGTAACATCACTCCCATGTTCAGGAAAGTCCTTTCAACCACTTAATATTTTGTTGTCTCAATTATGCTTTTCCATGTCAATCATTTATATATTGAGGACAATGTAACATTCAAGTGTGGAGGAGGGTTGCATGCTTGTTTTTCTTGAGATGAGTATTTAACTAATGATGATCTATGATTGATTACACTTGGAACTTCTTAAGCTTAGGGGGACACATAGGTGTTAATGATTTATTGGGATCCATATTGTAGACTCACTCTTACTTCAAAGGCTTAAGTTCATCACTCAACCCTAATTGTGGAGCCACCTATTTTTATGACGAAAACCCTTTTGGCTTAGGTGGACCTTATGTTGGATTCCCTACCAGTTCTTTGTAAATATTTTGTAAAAAGATGGTAGAAAGAACTATCACCCTAGAAGAGTGAAAGCCACTCTTGAGTATTTGAATTTTGGGCATTACAAGTGTACATTTGATGACCTACCACGAGAGAAGGCTACCTCTAGGGTGTATGAAGCTACTACCAACTGTGAATAGTCAATTTAAGGTCCAATGTTGCTAGGTTGACTCCTTAAGACTTTGGGGCACTCAATTTAAGGTTGGACACACACAAGATCTTTGAAGTAAGAGTGTAGCCTTTTATTGAACATTCTTGTTATTTTATAACCCTCATTGTTCCCCCTTTGTTTAAGAAGTTTCTATTCTCTTGAGATCAGAGGTGATGCACTCATCTTTTTTTTTATTGAGTGATGTGAGATTGCTTAAGGACAAGAAATGATTCAAGTGTTGGGATATTTGATGAGTGCAACTCATATCATTTTTACTTATCCTCAATTCATGCTTTTGTTTACCTTTTACAACACATTTATATACATTCAGAAATATTCTGGGTATATTTGTAAATGATGCAGGAATTGGGGAGCTCGAAGCAATTAGGAGTAAATCAGGATACCAAACAATTAAAGATTGGAGAAAGTGCTAAGTGTTCAAGCTCAGCATGGGCAGAGCACGGTCGTGCTCTGTTCCCCTGAATAGACCAGTCTCATGATGACCGAGTGATAAATATTGCAAGGGGGTGTCACTAGGCTAAACACGGTTGAAGCACGCTCGTGCTCCTTCCTGTAGAAATCTCGGGCTGGAGGTATTTTCTGCACAACAGGGGAAGTACACGCTGGATGTTCCAAGCATGATCATGTACAAGTGGAGCACGGTCTAAGCATGATCGTGCTTCCTCCCACTAGAGATTCCAGGCAAGCACTTAGCCGATTCACTCAAAACCCTAACCATCAAAACATTATCTAAGCACGACCGTGCTTAGCCTGTGTCGAGCTCGAAGTCAACCCTTTTTAACTCCAATTTCTAGGGTTTGCTCTCATCTTTGTTTGGGGATTCTAATCTCTACCGGGAGAACTTTGAGGAGAACGAAGATTAGGCTTCACCACACCTTTTAAAGGGATCGAGGACAAGTTGGAGGCACAAGAGAAGTGGGGTTAGCATACGAAGCTCGGCAAGAAAGATTATCTCAAGATGAAGGGAGTCATGTCTTGTTTCTCTAGTTCATCATCTTTGTTTTCCTCGTTGTACCCATCCATGAGGGGCTAACCATCCACGGTGCCCTGGGATGTGAACTATGTTGTTTTGTATACTTTGACAACTTGATTTTAATGCTTACGGAGTTCTTTTGGTTTCTTGTGTTAATCCTGTGTCTGCATAACTTGATGTGTATGATTTACACAATTGCTTAGGTAATCTAGTTATCTTAGCAAAACTTGGTGTATTTGAGAACCATAGATGCAACATTGCTTTTGAGCACACACCTGAACCATAGAATGTACCTGGTAGGCTTTAGAATCAAGTCAACATGCTATAACTCATAGGAATCATCCTAGGGCATCGCTCTTTTGTTGTTGAAATCTCAATCCTAATCACCCTGTCACTACCATTGTTTCTCTCCTTTGTTGTTTTGTTTTTAATTCAACCCCAATCTAATCTTTGTTTAACTGAACATCAGAAGATAAATTAGTACTTTAAGTCCAGCCCCTGTGGTTCGATAACCCTACCTCTCAATGGGTACCACTGTATTACTTGTGTGCGACCCGTACACTTGCGGAGAACACATCAATGATACATATATATATATATATATATATATATATATATATATATATATATATATATATATATATATATATATATATATATATATATATATATATATATATATATATTATCGTATAATGAATGATTGGAAATATGCGGTTATACAATTAGACACATAAATTAAGTACCAAGTGGATCAATAATTATTGGCTACTTTGATATCATTTAATACTCTCTGGCACATACATTGCACTTATGGCTTTGGGTAACCCACCAAACCCTCTCATATCTTTAAACAGTCTTATTAAATAAATCTTTATAGCGATAATCAAGATTGTCATTCAAGGTGGATATGAGTTTGGTGGTCTAAAATAACCTAACTAATATTTTGCATTTTTTTACTATTATATTTATAGGGTGTTCATTCCTGGGGAACTGGGCGGAAGTGGAGGAGCGGGGGAAGTGCCACTTCGCTAAAGGCATGTTCATTTGGGTAAACTCAATGGAAGTCAGGAAGTGGAGGAAGTGGCACTTCCATGAAGTGGATGAAGTGGTGTCACTTCTGGTTATTCATGTGTTTATTTGGGTTGAAGTGACACTTTCTTGAAGTGGCTAGTTTTTCACTTTCTATGTTCATTTGTAAGAAAGGCGGATCACTTCAGGATTGACTTCCTTAACATGTTTCTTTCTACGAAAATGAGGGAAGTGAGGAGAGTAAATTATAATGATAAATATTTGAAACAATCAACTTATATTTTAATTAATATTATTTTAAATACTTTATCATGATATGTAAAGTATAACAATAATACTAACTATAAAATAACATTGTTGTTATTATTTTGATCAATATTATTATAAACATAATTCAAGAAAATAGATATAAAACAATTTTTACAAATTAAAAAAATATTTGAGAATGAAATGAAGTTTTATTTTTATACTTTTAAAATGATCTCAAATTATACATGGCTAAAAAAATTCATTCATTCAATAATCTCATACATATAAATCCACAAGTGCAAATATAGAAACATTGACACAAGGTTTGCATCATAAAATCAATAGAAATACAAAGTTTTCATTATGAATTCATTCAACCTGTACAAGGTGTTCATTACAAGCACCAATACAATGTTTCAAGTTTCATGGGAAAATTTGATAGCGAAACACCATTCCAAGGTTTGCATTACAAGGTGTTCATTACAAGCACCAATACAATGTTTCAAGGTTTGCATCACAAAATCATCCAAGGAAACAAGAAACACCATCCAAGGTTTGCATCACAGATATAAGAAACACCATACAATGTTCCAAGGTTTTCATGACAAACAACAGTTATAAGAAACACATTTAAAAATCATCAAAGGAAACAATAAACACCATTTATATGTTCCAAGTTTTGCATCACAAGAAACACCATCCAAGGTTTGCATCCTGCAAAACAAGCAATCATATTAAATCCAACTCGGTATTTAGTTTGTATTAAAGAATGCATATACAATCCTTACCTTTGATGCTAACATCAACGGATAGAATTCTTTATAGATTCAATATATTCATCCAACCATATTTTTCGGAGAGATGACTTCCTTAAGCAGAACAATTTAGCTTGTGTTTTGTTAGTCATTAATTTGTCAAATACCATTCCTATGTCCTTATCGTCGTAACCTTCCATGTCCCATAGAGCATCTGATAGTTTTTCCTTCCATGTTTTCTTTTTTGCTCGGTCAATTGATGTTGTCAATTGACCCAATTTATCTCCAACAATCTCCATTCCAATATTCTCACCCATGGTCCTTGTTGTGCGACTAGACCTAGTGGTTGTCTTACTTGCATTTGACCTTAATACTTCATGTCTTCGACTATTTGCCTCAAAAGCTTCACAGTCCATTAGCTCATTAGGTGCAGGAACATTATCAGGGATTGTATCATGGTCATCTTCGTGGATTGTACCACAAATTGGTCATAGATTGATCGTGCATAATCACTGGTGGCATGGTCATCTCCAGCAACCAAACGTAACTACTCAAATAAAGGTAGGGGCTTGTTCAAGTACTCTTTGGCTTTTGGATGCCCCTTTGAAAAAAATTAAATTAAATCAAAGTCATCAAACATATTTTATATGTATGAATTACAAAAAAAAAATTGAAATAAATTAAATTCATTCAAGTACCTCCACATATGTATAGTACGTCTCATCCTCGAGTACTAGCATTTCTTCCAAGTCAATCCACCCAACAGCACTAAGATTCATTAATTTTTTGACGTCTGAGTATTTTTGCTTCAAGGTGTGCATGTGGTTCTCCACATTATCTGCATCCATGCAACCATTGGGGAATCTATTATTGACAACATTCGCGGCTTCAATAAATGCTTGACGTTTGAATGACTTATCCACCTTCAAACCACTCTTTGCCATGCCCACAAGAAATGGTATTAACACATTGTCCATTTCTTTTGTCCATCTTTTATTTGGTGTTCCTTTTTGCTTTTCACTTGGTGCCCCATTAATAATGTTACATGAAGTTGACATCTTATGTAATACCAAGACAAAGATACAAAATAATAATCTAAACATGTGTTATTTCATTTCAAAAAGTGATAGGATTAACATTTAATAGGGGTATGAAAATGAAATAATTATATTTTTATTTATATCCATCAAATGAACAAAATTCAACACATTATATTTCTAGAAGAAACAATGAAGTCAATGTACATATTTTCCATAAATCAATCATTCAAGCATACATGCCATTGAAATCACAAAAAAAATGCATAACACAATCAAATAAATGACATTACAAACATAGTTTTTTCTTTTATAGCCATAATTTAAAACTACATCCATTTTAACCCAAAACCTCAATGTCAAAACAAAACATACCCAAAAACACAAACACAATATTATTCTAAAGTGTGCCCCCGTCTAACATAGTCAAGCCACATGTCACCCGCAATTGTCACACGAAGTTCCCGCCATTGCACTTGTGCCTCTCATCGTTCACCAAATCTGAAAGATCTTTCATGTGTAGGCACTTTCTCCACAATTGGAACATCTGGATGTAGCAATATGTCACTAGGGTCTACTTCTTTTATAAAATTGTGCAACACACAACAAGCAAGGACAATATCCACTTCCATTGTAAAAGGGTAGAATGATTTTTTGTCTAATATCCACTTCTTTAGAATCCCAAATGCTCTTTCAATTCTGGACCTAAGTTGGGAATGGTGAAGATTAAACAACTCCTTCGCATTTTGCAGTCTATGACCCACATGCTCTTTTAGATGATATCTAACTTTCCTATAAGGACTTATCACTCCATATGTTGTTGTGTCCCCAGCATCGACAAGATAGTATTTTCCTATAATAAAAAGCAGACAAAACTCTCAACATATTTCTTACAAGTTTGTATAGTTATTAGTAAACCCTGAGGAATATGCAAACCATAATCCGGTGGCTTTGACAATGCATCTTTATGGACTAGATATTCATTTGTTGAACCTTCCCAACCAACGAGAACATATGTAAATTTTAAGTCAAAATCGCATGCGGCAAGTACATTTTGTGTGATTTCCTTGCATCCTCGGAATTTACCAACTAGATTTGCACTAACTCTTGCATCAATATGAGTTCCATCAATGAAACCAATACAATCCTGGAATTATAAATTATATTAGATGTTTTCAAACTTTGTCATAATTTTAACAAGCTATGGAAATAGAAAAGAATATGTGATACCTTGAAAAAAGGATAGTAGTTTGGGTTGAGTTATACATCGGGATGTATTGAGCTATCTCTCTATTCACCATTAAACTCAGAAAGATTACAAAAAAAGAAACGAATGACACTAACTACTACTACTATCTATCTATTCAATCCACACATTGAAAGACAGGAGTATAGTGTGTGCACTGTGTGCGTATATATATAGATAGATAGATAGATATGTATATATATATATATATATATAGAGAGAGAGAGAGAGAAAGAGAGAACTAGATGAATGTTGTTTAATGTAACATTGAACTTAACCAATGGTCTTTGACATTATGCCTTTTTTATTATTATTTATGTTCTTATGAAAACCTAGTTATGTGATGAATGCTATTTATTGTAGAACTAGATGGCATTGTTGTGTTTGTTGGAGATTACTTCTTAGTGTGACAAAAAAAAAAAGAAATAGATGAATAAAATAAGTTCACTTCCTATTTATTCTTTGGATTGACTAATCAGGTTTTTTTCATTTTTTAAAATATATATATATTGGTTAATTTTCAGATGATCATGTTTTGGACCATATATAATCACATGTATTTGCACATATGCCACACTACATCACCTTAATTCTAAGAAAAGATTATCATTATTGAAACAACTAAAAAAAACATATATTACATATAATCCCTCCTCAAAACATCATATTCATTCACTACCAAGCATTTTACTGCAAACATCACAAGTTTCTCATTCTCTTACAAGAGAAGCATACATTAACTAACTCAAAGTCTAGATCATTTCACAGAATAAGAACAATAATAATAATAATAATATAACAAAGATCACATGATAATCCTAAACATCATACAGATGTCCACACTGGAAGCTCCCAACTTGTGTGTCACTAATGTAGTTCTCTTAAATAATCTTTGTTAATCAATCTTTAATATGGGCAAGCAAGCAGTTACCATCAAACAATCTCTAAAAAATTTCACATAAATTTAAACCTCTTGCATGATAATTCAAACCTTAATGAAATTTTTTGAGGATAACAACCTAACAAATTCTTAAAGAGCATGGTAACAATAGGATGAGAAAAATTACCAGAAATTACGGCAAAGTCTTCCCACTTCCTTCCACGACCAAGATCCCACTGAAATTCTAACCTAGAATTCAAATAACATCATCATCGTCATTTTTATTGTCATTATCATCATCATCAGTAGCATCATCATCAGCAACAGCATCATCACTAGAACACCAGAACATATTCCAAAATCAAGAATGAAAACAACCAAAAACTCACCACCCGATCGATAATGATGATCCTCCAATGGTGAGAAGAGAAGCCGTAGACAAGAAGAAAAGTTATAGTGACACACCCCCTTGCGTGTGTGTACCACAAGTGCACAGGTTATCGAAGTAATAAAGTACCCCAATGAGTAGGTAGTCATATCCACAGGGAATAGTCATTTGGAAGCAACTAGTGATGCTAATTATCTATCAGGTGAACCAATTTGTGATTTAAGTGAGCAATATAAATGCAAATGAAATAAAGAAAAGAGAAAGGAAATGCAATAGGAGTAAGGAAAGACAATCAATAAAAAAATGGGGTACCCGGGCATTGCTCATCCTGGGACTATTATTTCAAGTCCAATACTACTATTTATGCCTCCTAATTGAAGTTTAACGAGCCCTGGATATCCAAAGATATACGGTCCCAAACCTAAGGTCAACCGTGACTAACCCTTACACTATGCCCCGGCGAAAAGGGATGCTCTCGACGATTCACACTATGCAGGGTTGCATGAAGCTCTAGGGACTCCAAGCGATAAACCCTATTCCCTAGTATAGATCTAACCTTTTGGTCCAGGCGAAAGACCCCTAGTCACGATTAAGCCCCAGCACTAAGGATAACTTCAACACTTCACTCTGTTGCATGCACAACTAAACCCTAGTGGAGTTTGTCTCTTAGCACTTCACTCTATCATGACCGCAAAGAACTCTTGGAATGTGGAGGTAGGATAAATCACGTCGCAAGGGAAAAGAGAAGTTTCGCTACCTCTCGACTCACCCTCTCGATCTTTTCCAACCTTGCTTTGTCTAACCCTAATGGAGTGTCACTCATCCACAAGGATTACCAATATAGATTCTCAACCCTAGTGTCACTCTAAGAGAAATCAATACAACAAGCATTCAAGGTAAACTTAATTAAAACATCAATTAAAGAAGCAAAACACGAGTCAATGAAACAAAATCATCCTAAGGTTTACAAGTCCAAGCACCCATTAGGGGTTTAGCCCTCCATGGAGAAATACACAATCAACAATGAAATTGAAAGTAAAAGAATGCTATCCATAAATAAAATCCCCTTGTAGTCCGTATCGATGGTCTTGTGGAATCGCCTCATCTTCTCCAAAGGTTCCCTTGTCAAGCCTAGGGCACACCTCGTTGAATCGATGCCGATGAAAGCTCTCCCAATAGCTCTCTTCCAAAGGAATGCGATGTCGAAGATCGTAGAACAACTCCAAAAACCTAGGCAAAGTCTCTCCAAACCCTAGCCGTGAGCGCCTCCAAAGATGGGAAAAAGATAGGGCAAAGATCCTTTAATAACTCTCAAAATGCGGTATTTATAGGGGTTGAAATCGGGCATCCACATAGGCACGTGGAATTTCACACGGCCGTGTAGATTTCCAAAAATCCGCTTTCTGCGAGCTATGAACAGTAACTGCTACAATGGTTTTGCTACAGTGGTTTGCTACAATAAACTTCTACGTTACTTCGCCAAAATGCTCCTAATTCCACTCTTTTCAACAAGGCCACATGAATGAGCACACATCCATGTAGTAGATCATGTTGCATCTTCATTAAAACCACATTGATGAAACTCTTGCTAATGTTGTACAAGTCAGAACAAATGAGTGTGACTGCCTTTGTGCCCCTCCACTTTGTGTATTCTCTTGAGCACAATAGAGGTCGGCGCATACCCACATATCTTTGATCACAACTTGTGTCTTCACCTTTGTTCAACCCAAGAACTTTATTACAATTACGTCCACGATCTACTTTTGCTTTCTTTCATCCAACTTTGTCTCCACAACCCTACATGTACAAAAGAACACAAATACATATGAATAAGCAATAAAAACATGCATAAAAGTGTTGCTCAATGTAAGAAAAGAATACTTCATATTACTTATACACAAACACTTATCACGTAGCACCGGGGACAAGAGAAGAGGGACAAGAATAGATGCTATAGCACCGACCGATCGAGATAAAGAAGGCTGGCATCTCAGGAGGTATCGGTTCACCAGATCTAGAAATGAGATACCCGTGACTTCCATATGGATGTGGGAAGTGGTGTAAGTCATCTTTTTATATGGGGTCCACTTTATCCACTTCAGTGTAAAATTCACTGAAATGGGACTATTTATATTTTCATTTCCTGGTGGAAGTGGGGGAACTGGCACTTCCTCCACTTCAGGATAAATAAGCACATGAAGTGGGGAAAGTCATTTCACTTTCCCAACTTCCCAGACACTTCAGCTCAAATGAGCATGCCCTAAAAGTGGAGGGAAGTGATATCACTTCCTGTAGTTATGGTGTTCATTTGTTAGAAAGTGAAAATAGAATTGGAGAATTTAGGTGTTGGGTGAAGTTCTATGAGTTCAAAAAGACTTTAGAAGCGGAAAGAAGTGAGTTTTTATAGATTCGCTCACTTCCCCCCACTTCAGTAAAAAAATACTTAAATGGGTATAGTTCAAAATCCACTTCAGTCAGAAGTGGGGGAAGTATCACTTCAGCACAAATGAACACCAAAAGTGGGGGAAGTTAGATGATTAGTGCTTGTGTATAAGTAATACGAAGTATTATTTTCTTACATTGAGCATCACTTTTATCAGATTGTATCGCTTATGCATGTGTATTTGTGTTCTTTTGTGCATTTAGGGTTATGGAGACAAAGTTGGATGAAAGAAAGCAAAAGTAGATCGTGGATGTAATTGTTGATGAAGTTCTTGGGTTGAAAAAACATGAAGACACAAGTTGTGCTCAAAGTTATTCAAGGATCTTTTTCCCATCTTTTTCCTATCTTCGGAGGCGCTCACGGCTAGGGTTTGGAGATGCTTTCCCTAGATTTTGGAGCGGTTCTATGGTCTTCAACATTGAGTTCCTTTGGAAGAGAGTTATTGGGGGAGCTTTTGTCAACATCGATTCGGTGAGATATGCCCTAGGCTTGACAAGGGAACCTTTCGAGAAGATGAGGCGGCTCTGCAAGACCATCGATATAGACTACATGGGGGTTTTATCGATGGATTGCTTGCATTTACTTTCGATTTCATTGTTGATTGTGTATAGTCCATGGAGAGCAAAACCCCTAGTGGGTGCTTGGCCTTGTAAACCCTAGGATGATTTTGTTTAATTGACTCATGTTTTGCTTCTTTAATTGATGTTTTAATTGAGTTTCAACCTTGAATGCTTGTTGTATTGATTTTCCCTTAGAGTGACACTAGGATTGAGAATCTATCTTGGTAATCCTTGTGGATGAGTGATACTCTATTAGGGTTGGACAAAGCAAGGTTGGAAACGGTCGAGAGGGTGAGTCAAGAGGTAGCGGAACATCCCCTTTCTCTTGCGACGTGATTTATCCTACTTCCACGTTCCAAGAATTCTTTGTGGTCATGATAGAGTGAAGTGCTAAGAGACAAACTCCACTGGTGTTTAGTTACGCATGCAACAAAGTGAAGTGTTGAAGTAATCCTTAGTGCTTGGGCTTAATTGTGACTAGGGGTCTTTCGCCTTGACCAAAGGGTTAGATCTATATTATTGAACAGGATTTATCACTTGGAGTCCCTAGAGCTTTAAACAACTCTACACAGTGTGAGGCGTCGAGAGTATTCCTTTCCGCCGGGGCATAGTGTAAGGGTTAGTCATGGTTGACTTTAGGTTTGGGACCGTGTGACTTTGGATTTTTACGACTCATTATAGGTCAATTAGGAGGTATAATGGTTAGTCTTGCACTTGAAACAATAGTCCTAGGGTGAGGAATGTCTGGGTACCCCATCTTTCTGTCGATTGCCTCTCCTTATTCCTATTGTGTTTTCTTTTCTTTACTTGATTTTACTTTGAGTTAATATTATTCACACAACTCATCAATCATTTTCACTATAGTTAAATAGCAATACTTGTGTTTCTAAGCACTATTCCCTGTGGATAAGAGTACCCACTCACCGGGGTATTTTATTACTTCAAAAACCCATGCATTTGCGGTACACACATGCAAGGGGAGTACTAAAGTTTTTGGCACCGTTGAGGGGGAATAGACATTTTGTAAGCATTTTGCACTTTGCTATTTTAGCTATTCATCACTTTGCCTATTTCACACTTTCTTATTCTTCCATCATTTTGATTTATTTTTCTTTCTTTGATTGTAGTGCCAGGTTATGACCTAAGGAAACCTTTCGCCATTGGTTAAAGATGATCCAGATGTTGGAAAATAAATTCATATAAAGGGAAAAGAACCTGTGCAAGAACAGTCAAATCAAGCTGAGATAGAAGGTGACGAGTCTGATAATATGGCAGAACAATATGAGTAGCAGAGGACATCTCAGAATATGCAAGACCCGCAGTTCTCAGCACGCAGTCTAGTATTGTGCGGCCACCAATCACATCTCAGAATTTTAAGCTCAAACCAGGCTTCATCCAGATCTTACAGCAGTTGGCACAGTTTAATGGTTTAGCCGATGAGGATCTAAACGATCACATTGAGAACTTCTTGCAAGTGTGCGACATGCTCAAGATTAATGGTGTCACGGATGATGCTATCAAGTTGAGGGACTTCCCATTTTTTTTTAAAAGGAGAGCAAAGCAATGGCTACATTCATTACTTAGAGCATCGATCACTACATGGAAGAAAATGGTAGAAGCTTTTCTTGCCTGATATTTAAAGCTTAGGGATGAAATATCCTCTTTTGTGCAAATTTAATTAGAGTCTCTTTTTGAGACATGGGATAGGTCTAAGGATCTCCTGTGGAAATGTCCTCGGCACGGGTTCCTCGATTGGATGATTATCAATACCTTCTATAATGGTTTGAACCCAAGCACGAATCAATTAATTGATGTTGCAGCAGGAGGTACCTTAGGAAGCAAAACCCCTGAAGAAGCCCGACAGCTTATTGAAGAGATGGCTATGAACAGTTATCAATGGAATACACGGGATGAAAAGAAGGTAGCCGGACTTTATGAGATTGATGCAGTCACATCATTGGCGGCCCAGGTTGAGTCATTGAGCAAGAAGTTAGATATTCTAACTTCTCCTAGAGAGACGGCAATGATGAGTTGCACTAGATGTGGGGGAGGACATGCTTTATCTGATTGCCCGATTTCTATTGGTGGTACATTTTTAGTGGAACAGTTGAATTTTGCAAGTAATGCAATGAGAGGTCAAGGAAATCCGTATAGCAAAAAATACAATCCGGGGTGGAGGAGCCACCCAAACCTTTCTTGGAGTAATCAAGGGCAGCAGAAGGCTATGGCACCACCGGGTTTCCAACAACAACAATAACAAGCCACACTTCGCAACCACACAGCATTATAGCACAACTTGGAGAACCAAGTGGGACAAATTTCAAAGTTACTTTTAGAAAAAACTCAAGGGAGTTTGCCTAGCAACACTGAGACTAATCCAAGAGAGTATGTGAAGGCAATCACTTTGGGAAGTGGTTGTGAAGTTGAGAGTAGGCTCCCTAGTGAGAAGACAAATGTTAAGTCACCCAAGGTCGTGGAGGTTGAGGAGAGAGCCAAAGAAAAGAAGGTGGCAGTCCCACCTGACAAGCCAAGAATTCCCTACCCTTCAAGATTGAAGAACGACCAAAATGATGAGCAATACAAGAAGTTCTTGGGTCTATTCAAGTAGTTGCACATCAACATCCCATTTGTGGAGGCATTGTCCCAAATGCCTCGTTACGCAAAGTTTCTCAATGACCTCTTGAATAACAAGAGGAAGCTGGAGGAAAGTGCATCTGTAATTCTAGATGCTTCATGCTCGGCGGTGTTGCAAAAGAATATGCTGAACAAGAAGAAAGATTCAGGGAGCTTCATCATTCCATGTAATATTGGCAATTTGGGTGAAGAGAAGGGATTGGCGGATTCAGGGGCTAACATCAGTGTCATGCCTTATACATTCTTTCAAAAGCTAGGCTTGGGAGAGCCTAGGCACACTCAGATGACACTTCAATTGGCTGACCGAACAGTTAGACATCCGAGAGGCTTCATTGAAGATGTACTTGTGAAAGTTAACAAGTAGATATTTCCTTTGGACTTTGTGGTGTTGGATGTTGATAAAGATACCAAGGTTTCATTGATACTTGGGAGGCCGTTCTTGCGCACTTCCAAGGCTCTCATTGACATGGACAGTGGGGAGTTGACATTAAGAGTTGGTGATGACAAGCTGACATATCGCCTCACTGAAGCCATGCGACATTCTCTTGATTTTAATGATACCTTGTATTTCCTTGACACCATTTGAGGGATTGTTAGATCAAGAAGTGGAGAATGAGGAAGTTTTATCACTTGGACTAGAGGACAAGTTGCAACCTACCCCGGGATTCATAAAGAGGATGATCCAAAAGTTGAAGAGAGCAAGGAGACATCACAAGAAGCGCCCCAATACTAATGGGGATTTGCATGCACAGAGTAAGGGTGACGAACCCTTGTGTGTTAACAAACTCGATAACTCCCCCTCTACTTTGAAACAATTGTGTTCATCATGCTTTCAAGTTGTAAGTAAGAGGAAAACTTTTATTCATGAACCCCCATGAGATAAGAACAGGTACGTCAAGCTTAGTGACATTAAACAAGAGCTTCTTCAGAGGCAACCCAAGCATTTACTGTTTTTCTAGGTTTTAGTTTAGTACTTGCATAAATAAGAGCGTTAGTGTTGGTGTCTTGATTTTTACATGCTATTGATGTGTTTTCTCATGGATTGTTGGTGTTTTAGTGTGCTTAATTGTGATTAGCGAAGTTTCAGGTCATTTTAGCATGTGTTCATAAGTCTTTGGTCAAGTGTTCAATGTTTATACAGCCGCCGTATATGCATGAGCATGCAGGAATCTCTCTACAGAGTTTGTAAATTTTTCTAAGTCATCCAGAGAAGACACACGGCCGTGTGGAATTTCTACACGGGTGTGTGTTTCCATTCAAAGCTTAACTTCTCTGTCCCGAGAAGACACAGGGGCTTGTGAATGCCCCTATTAGTGACCTTGCGATGGTCACACGCCCGTAGGTAATTTCCACACGGGCGTGTGGATCTCTGCAGAGTTCTCAAACTCCATCCTGAGAAGACACAACGGTGTGTGAATGCCGCTATGGATGACCCTCTGAATGGCACACGGGCGTGGCTAATTTCCACATGCCCGTGTGAAACTCTGCAAAGACTTCATCTCCTTCACGAGAGCACACAGGGGCGTGTGAGTGCCCTGTGAGTACCCCTGTGAGCATCCACACGCCCGTGTGGAATTTTCACATGGCGTGTGAAACACTCAGAATTTTTCTCAGGAGGACAGAGAAGCCACAAGGGCGTGTGGGTGCCCTTGTGGGTCTGGCACACAGGGGTGGGGAATTTTCACACACCTGTGTAGATGCGTTCAGAGGCAAAAAAAGGATATCCCGAGAGCACCCAGGGGCATGTGTCTGCCCCAGTGAGCAACCCTGTGAGAGTCACACAGGCGTGGATAATTTCCACACGCTCGTGTGGATGCACAAAACGTCAAGAGGCACGATTTTTCTTTAAAACCTACTCACACCCCTTCATTCTATAACTCCCAAATGCTAAGAGAACGCCTCTCTTCACCTTCCCGACCATTCACCATCTATTTATAGAGATTTGAGTGAGTTTTCCAGCCGCATTCGAAGTTTTTCATTCTTATTTCGTCAATAAGCTTCCTTCTTCTATTTCCTTCACCCAATCTTGATTTCTTTTGATTATTCTGCTGATTTTGCATGTATTTTATGTTTAAATGGTTGGTGAGTGCATTTAGAGTGATTTTATAATGGATTTTTGATGTATTTTCGAGATTTTTGCAACCTAGCCGTGTAGCTTTCAAGCCCTGAAGATCCACACGGGGAGTGTGGAATTTCCACACGACCATGTGGATTCCTGCAGATTGAGTTTTTAAAGTTTAATTTGATTGTTTTCTTTTTTATTCTTGTAGGTATGGCTTCCAAGTCTAAGAAAGCAGCCTGCAAGCGTCCCTAAGAGCCCTCACCTGAGTAGTTAGAGTTTTCCATCCCCGAGCATCAGGTCCATTTTGAGCGACTATCGAAGCTCAAGTTCGGCCAGACACGGTTCCTAGATTTGAGAGCACTTAGGAAGATTCATTTGGAGGATGATATGCCTGATTAGGTAGAACTGCTCTCCATGGGTAGCTGGAGGCGACTACTTTTTATTCGAGAGCCAGCTATCTGAATGCTCATTTTAGAGGTGCTTGTGTCATTTGAGTTAGACCGCTCGTACTCCTGCTTCGATAGCGTCGATGCCATCCAGTTCAGGGCCTTCAGACAGTATCACAATATGAGCATTACATAGTTTTCAGTCCGATTGGGTCTTTATGATGAGGTGTTCATTGATATAAAGGAGTATAAACAGTTGCCGAATGATTATCCCGGCAGTTTGACACCGCAGCGTGCCTACAGGACGTTGTCTGAACAAGGGCAGTATGAGCCGGGGGTCTCAAAGGTGACATGCCATTCTCGACCCGCTTATCGATACATTGATGTCAACCTGAGCAGATCAGTGAATGGCCGTGGTGATAGTACTGGGATTTTGAGCCGACAAAAGTTGCTCTATCTCTATTCGATGGTACAAAGCGAGCCGCTCTATCTTGGACACATCCTGGCCGAGTACTTGCACCACTAGGGCCAGTACGCAAGAGTCGGAGTTCTCTTCTCGGGCCCATACATTACTCGACTCATTATGAGGGTGAGGCTGATGGAGGCGATCAGAAGGGCCATAAAGATGATTGTACCATCTCCCCTCGGCTTGGAGACCATGCGACTTATGGGGATAATCCACGGATACAGAGACGGCATCTACGTGATGATCATGCCCCTACCTAAGACACCCGAGGGAGAGGGAGAGATAGTAGAGTGTTCACAGCCTCCTTTCGAGCCACAGCCGGAGCGGAGGGAGACGGAGGCACCCATGCAACACAGGAGCCACGTCTAGTGTAAAATTTCTCTCTGACTCGAGCCCATGATCATTTTGAGAGGCTCAATAGTGCGGTGGGGGTGCTACAGTCAGATTTAACTAAGGTTCTCGTGACACAGGCTGTGAACCATACAGAGGTGATTGCGCGTCTCGACATCTTACAGCAGATTCACGAGCGAGATGCAACTTCTCCCTTTGTGATGATGAGACCCAGCACTTCTCCAACATTTCCAGCTTCATCACCACCACCAACAGCACCAGTTGATCCACCAGCAGCAGTTTCACCAACAGAAGCAGAGACAACATCACATGACACCGACGTTTGAGGCGTCTTTACTTTACTCTGTCTTTATGTTTTGTTACTTTATTTCTGCATTTTATTAGGACTTGTACCAGTCAAAAAGGATCTTTCTTCTGAGTTTATCTTTTATTTTCAGTTATTTCGAGTTATATGTCAATTTCATATCTTTATAGACTCGATTTTATTTTATTTTTGTTGAGCTTCACTAAACCCCCTTGTGTATATGTGCAGATAGTCTTGTGAGTCTGGAATGTGAGGAATAGTCATAAACACGGCCAATGTGGTATTCACATGGCCGTGTGTGCTCCATCAAACGTACCATTAGGAGTTCAGGGGAGTATTGTTTCAATTGCCCATTTGCACACATTGTTTTTTATTGTTATACTTCTTTAGTGTGCTTGCACACGTGCATTGAGGGCAATGTACATCTTAAGTGTGGAGGGAAGGTCACATTACAAATGTTTTTTACTTATACTTTCATTGTTCTTGCTCATGTAGCCAATGGCGGTTCACCTCAGTTACAATGGTTGTATTCTTAAGTTTAGAAAAATTCTTAACATTGAATACTATCATGGTCTAGTTTTTACTTGAATTTTTAGGAATTTATGTCTGATTAACACTTGTTGCACAAAATATTCACTAAACCTTGTGGAAACTCAAGTTCAACGTTTAAGGGACTGTTTTTAGTTTGAAAAAAAAATGGATGAATGAATGAAAAAAGAAAAAGAAAAAAAATTATGTGTTTGCTTGTTTATGCATTGGGGGTGGAAAGAGCCATCACATATGAAGTATGAAGCTACTCTCATAAGTTGGATACTAGTTATTCCCTAATGAGAGAAAGAGCTATCTCATGGGATAAGTGAAAGCTACTACCCCGGTAGAAAGAGCTATCACCTCGAAAGTGTGAAAGCCACCTTGGCGGCCGCCTAGGAAAAGGCTACCTTGGAGGATGTAGTGAAGCTACTACCTTCTCTTTTCCTTTTGTACATAAATAAGTCCCTCTCAATTAGAGCTTTGAGTAGTACATTTTTGGGTTAACTTGAGTGCGTTTACACACACTACACAATATCGGGTTTGTTGTCCTTTTTTATTCAAGTTTTTAGCTAAAGCATTGATTTCTCTTATTCGGTGTTGGAATTTTTCCTCACTTGTGAAATGCTTCTTTTGCATGCTTTTGGTGAACCTAAGGCCAAGCACTTTCAAGTTTCCTTCTTAAATGCTTTAATGCTTTATTTTTGCTTGATGACAAGTAAAAGCTTAAGTGTGATATAGTTTGATGAGTGCTTGTGTATAACTAATACGAAGTATTATTTTCTTACATTGAGCATCACTTTTATCAAATTTTATCGCTTATGCATGTGTATTTGTGTTATTTTGTGCATTTAGGGTTGTGGAGACAAAGTTGGATGAAAAAAAAAAAAAGCAAAAGTAGATCGTGGATCCAATTGTTGATGAAGTTCTTGGGTTGAACAAACGTGAATACACAATTTGTGCTCAAAGACATGTGGGTGTGTGCCAACCTCCATTGTGCTCAAGTGAATACATATAGAGCAGAGACACAATATCAGTCACACCCATTTGTTCTGACTTGTGCAATACTAGCAAGAGCTCCGTCAATATGGTTTCATTGAAGACACGACCAAAATATACTACATGGATGTGTGCCCATTTATGTGGCCTCAATGAAAAAAGTGGAATCGGGAGCATTTTGGCGGAGTGCTATAGCAGTTTAATGTAGCAAAATTACTATAGTAAATACTATTCACATATCGCAGGAAATAAGTTCTGGAAATCCACACGGCCGTGTTGAAATTCCACATGCCCGTATGGATGCCCGATTCCAGCCTCTACAAATACTGTGTTTTGAGAGTTATTAAAGGATCTTTTTCCCATCTTTTGCCCACTTTTGGAGGCGCTCGCGGCTAGGGTTTCGAGAGGCTCTGCTTGAGTTTTTGGAGCGGCTCTATGGCCTTCAACATCGAGTTCCTTTGGAAGAGAGTTATTGGGGGAGCTTTCGTCGGCATCGATTCAGCGAGGTGTCGTCAGCATCGATTCAAAGATCTTTGGAAGAGAGTTGTTGGGGGAGCTTGACAAGGGAACCCTTGGAAAAGACGAGGCGGCTCCACAAGACCATTGATACAGACTACAAGGGGGTTTTATCTATGGATTTCTTGCATTTACTTTCGATTTCATTGTTGATTGTGTATAGCTCCATGGAGAGCTAAACCCCTAGTGGTTGCTTAGACATGTAAACCCTAAGATGATTTTGTTTCATTGACTCTTATTATGCTTTTTTAATTGATGTTTTAATTGAGTTTCAACCTTGAATGCTTGTTGTATTGATTTTCCCTTAGAGTGACACTAGGGTTGAGGATCTATCTTGATAATCCTTGTGGATGAGTGACACTCCATTAGGATTAGACAAAGCAAGGTTGGAGAGGGTCGAGAAGGTGAGTCGAGAGGTAGCAGAACGTCTCTTTTCTCTTCTTAAGTGATTTATCCTACCTCCACGTTTCAAGAGTTCTTTACCATCATGATAGAGTGAAGTGCCAAGAGACAAACTCCACTAGGGCTTACTTGTGTAAGCAATAGAGTAAAGTGTTGAAGTAATCCTTAGTGTTGGGGTTTAATTGTGACTAGGGGTCTTTCGCCTTGACTAAAGGGTTAGATCTATATTAGAAAATAGGGTTTATCACTTGGAGTCCCTAGAGCTTTAAGCAACTCTACACAGTGTGAGGCGTCGAGAGTATTCCTTTCCGCCGGGGCATAGTGTAAGGGTTAGTCACGGTTGACCTCAGGTTTGCGACCTTGTCACTTTAGATTTCCATGACTCATTACACGTCAATTAGGAGGTATAATGATTAGTCTTGCACTTGAAACAATAGTTCTAGGGTGAGTAATATCCGGGTGCCCCATCTTTTTATCGATTGCCTCTCCTTATTCCTATTGCGTTTTCTTTTCTTTCTTTATTTTCATTTGCGTTGATATTATTCACACAACTCATCAATCATTTTCACTATAGTTAAATAGCAATACTTGTGTTTTCGAGCACTATTCCCTGTGGATAAGACAACCCACTCACTGAGGTATTTTATTACTTTCACGATCTGTGCACTTGCGGTACACACACGCAAGAGGTGTGTCATCAGACCACTTCCCCCACTTCCACCCAATTCCCCCTAAATGAATGCCTAGTCATTAAACAAGGTTTTAGCTTATGCTTGTAATTAAAGTAAAATCTACTTGAGTAGTTAATGGTCTTATTTGTTGTAGTTATTAAATTGAATTTTATATTTTAAAGGATTTAAGCAAATCATGTTATCATATAAATAAGTTTAGATCAAACCACGTAAAATGTATTTTAAATTTTCTTTGCATTATGTTTGAAGAATTAACGTACCTAAATCTTTGGTTGGCATTCATTTCTTGATATTCATACATGAATGCATGAATGTTATTTGGGTCTTCATATAGTTTTAGCACACATCTTTTGGAATACATGTATAATAGCATGGACTTTGGTTGTCTCATTAGATTCGGTTAGGTCTGGAGACTTGGATTGACATTATGTGACATGCCAAAGAAGATGACATGGCAAAGTGAGATGACGTGGCAATTATGACGATGTGACATTGGTTATCTCATTAGATTCTGTTAGGTCTGGAGACTTGGATTGCCATTATGTGACAAGCCAAAGGAGATGACATGGCAAAGTAAGATGACGTGCCAATTATGACGAGGTGACAAAGATGATGATGTGGTAAGTACATGGTGACATGGCATATAAAGACATGAGAAATAGAAGGTCATGATGGAAGATTATGTTTAGAGAAATTCCTCTCATTGGTAAACATGAAGAATAACAATTTTTGGAAAGAGCATAATGGAAAAGGATCTCTCCTAAAGAGTAAGTTTTATCTTAGGTATGATTTTATCTATCTTTGGTAAGATCCGAGATGATGAATCATATCTTTGGTAAACTCTTTTATGATAGGTCTATTTCTAAAGAGATGACTAATTAATTAATTGGCAAGACCATCATAAAGATTGCATGGAGTATAAATTTGAATGAAGGCTATTTATGGGCAGAGCTATTCAAGCTTTCAAGCCATATATGATGAGATGTGATTGAAGATTTGAAGCCCCAATCATGGATGATTGAAGATCATGCTTGGAAGATATTGAAGGCTAAATTTGGATAAGAGGAGATAAAGTTTAGTAATAATATATTGATGGATCAAATGAAGATCATAATTGAAGACCAAACTTGGACCAAGTTTGGAAAGAAGATTAGGATATCTTTTGTGGCCATCTTTGGTGAGATGGTTGTTCGCACCTTGGTGGGTGCGACCCTCCGGAGAGGGGTTTGCTAAAATGACGTGAGGAAGGAAGCAATTATAGGCAGGAGGAGCTCGGGACGAATTAACTCCTACGAAGTGAACTGAAGGAACTGGGAGGGTTGAAGGTGTCACAAGTTCGGTTGTAACTGGGCTAGAACTCAATCAAGTTTAGGAAGGTGAGTAGTGTTGTAAGTCCGGTTGCAATTGGTATTACAACATTTAACTTTGGAAGGTGTCCAAGTTAGGAAGCAGCGGCAAAGTCTAAAAGAGGAAAATCTATTGGGAAGTAGGTGCATCCATATAAGATACTATGCTTGAAGATTTAAGATGAGCCACGTGGGGAAGACCCCAAGGTGTGTGGGTTGAGGAGAGTGGGTATCAGGTAATCTTAAAAAGTTTTTCTTTGTAATTGTGTAAGTGAGAAAGTGTGTTGTACTCTTTATTTTTTTACCTCTTTTAGTGGATTATTTTGTTCGAGCTCTGCACCCCATATATAGGCAAGGTTGTGTTAAACTGGGTAACCAACTTATGTGTCTTTCTACTCTTGCATGATTATTGGTTATGTGTGTTTTACTTTCTTGTAAGATTAAGTATTTATTTTACACACACCTAACCTCCGGTATTAGCAATTTCAATTTTTCTTATAAATAGATGATCTCTCACCATTTGATTTACACAACCACAAACATAAGCCTGTTTTAAAGAGTTAGTGATATTAATGCATCAGGGATTTTAGTTGAAAGGTTTCTTATTTCATTTGTAATTTTTTTTTTTATGATGATATATTCCTCCTCTTTTTACTAAGGATGTAGGTATTAAAGCCGACCTATGTAAATATCTTTTGCTGCTTAGTAGCATTATTGTCTTATCTTAACAAACTATAGAAGATATATATTAAGGAATTAATATAAGAAATCATGATTAGACGTGTCTTTCTCTGTAACATCTAAAGATGATGTTTTGGGCGACGGATTCATGGGTTGCATTCAACCATGATATCAAATTAAAGGAAGATAAGGTCAAGTGTGAGTTTGTAATAAACGCATTATTATCTTCAAAAGATTTACTACTATGTTTAAGCTAGATATTTAAAAGAATAACTAAAATATTCCCTTTGTTCTTTTTCATGATATCAAATTAAAAGCAGATAAAGGTCAAGTGTGAGTTTAGAATAAACGCATTATTATCTTCAAAAGATTTACTACTATATTTAAGCTAGATATTTAAAAGAATAACTAAAATATTCCCTTTATTTTTCGATGTGTTTCTTTCTTTCTAAAAGCATTTGTTGTTTCATTTTATATTCATTTAGGATATGTATGAGACATTAAATAATTGCTTCTAAGTTTACACTTTATTTATAACGTAAATCATGTGTGACTATTCTTATATTTTCTAGTATGAACGTTTCTATTTTTTTCAATAGTGGTAGAGAAAAGGAATGAAATAAATAATTAAGGTAGACCAGAAAATTAATAGAAGTTTGATAGATTCTTAAATGAAAATAATTTTTAAAATTTGACATATTTTTTATAAATTTAAGACTATCAATTAATTTAAACTAATTTTTTTAATTTGTGTAAATCGATTAAATTGATTCAGCGAGACTAAAATTATTAATGTAGTAAAAAATTGTGCAAATTCGTAAAGATCTTGAATTCTCTATCATAAGTGAAAACACAAATAATATCCTATCAATTGATCGTTGTCTGTTGCCAACGATCTCTTGGTTTATTGGCACCAAACTTTCTGAATAGAGCGTTCGTATCTTTACTGAAAAAACAAGTTTGAACCTCAGCTCAAGTAGGATGAAAGCACATGTATGTTGAGATAGTAACTCCCATCTCTGCGCACCCTTGACATGTTTTATCCACATTTCATAAAAAAAAAAAAATAAGAAAAAAAATAAGAAAAAATACACAGCTTATATTCTATAGTTTGCATTTGCATAAATAAATGTCACAATTAAGATGCAATATAATGATAAATAATAATCCACAGGAGAGTTTGAACACAACCTACAAGTAAATCAAAGTGCCAAGAGTTTGCAAGGCTTTCTAGTTCACAGAGGATGAATAAATCAACAAGAATCATTGAGAACTCAAACCCTTTTCTTTCCAAGTGAAGGGAAGCATGACATAAAAACCATAGTGCCATTTATGTCTAACCAACATCACTCGGCAATGCATCAAGCAAACTTAAGCCTGTCTTCTTAACCAGACCATTTTTCCGAATCCTCATTCTCAAAGTCTCAGCATGTTCAAACTTCCCAACTGATGCAAATGCATTTGATAGCTGCACAACATGGCCAGAATCCTTTGAATCCATATAAAACACTCTCTCTGCCGCTATTTCTGCCAATCTAATGTCACTGTGGATATTCGCTCCGCCAAGCAATGCCTTCCAAACATTAGGACTAACTCCATAAAGTTGCATGTTCACAATATTTTCAGCTTCTTCTAATCGCCCAGCCCTTGAAAGCATGTCGATTAAGCACGCATAATGTTCTTCTCTAGGCTCAACCCTCTCGTCTTTCAACATCTTATTCAAAATAATCAGTCCATCGTTCACCAAACCGGCATAGTTGCAAGCCATCAACAAGCTTAGATAAGTCACACAATCCACTTCTTGCCCGCATTTCTCCATGTTCTGAAAGAGAGCCACTGCTTCTTTTCCCTTTCCATTAATTCCATACGATGTGATCATTGCATTCCAAGAAACTATGTCCAGGCAAACCATCTCCTGAAAAACTCTGAACGCAAAATCTGCATTCCCACATTTCCCATAAGCTGAAACAAGACTGTTTTGTATTCCTTTGCCATGGAGCAAGCCTAATTTCAGACCACAAGCATGGAATTGCTTGCATGTCCTGAAGCTCGCTGTCTCACCACATGCTGTTATTGCACAGACTAACACTACTGAATCAAGACTAAAACTTTCTAAAGATCTCATTCCCATCACCAATTCCAATCCTTCTCCAGGCTGTCTATTGTAAACGTATCCTGAGATCATTGCAGTCCATGACACCAAACTCTTTTTAGATACTCGATCAAATATAATTCTTGCAGATTTTGAATCTCCACCTCTTGAATACAATTTTATCAGAGAATTCATAACAGGAAGCTCTGTTCCAAATCCATGTATAATTGCTTGACTTTGAGCACATCTTCCCATTTTTAAATCTCCGGTTATTGCACATGCACTGATGACATATACCAATATTATTGTATCAGGCTCAACTCCATTAGCTCTCATTTCACTGAACATATATAGAGCTTCTGCAGCACATCCAGTATCCAAATAAAAACCGATCATCATCGTCCAACTAATGACATCCCTGACATCCATCTCACTGAAGAAACACATCCCACACTCTAAATTTCCAACACTCAAGTACATCTCTAAGACTGCATTCATCACAGGCACATGCGAACAAAGCCCGAGCTTAATAATGTCTGCATGTACACTGCTGCAAAATTCAAACGATTCATAACCAATGCAACTCTGACTGATCTTCAACATGGTTATAGAGTTCGGCATGGCACCCAACGCCCGCATTCGCTTAAATAGCAACAAAGCCTCCTCAAACAAGTCATTGAGCACAAATGCAGAGATCATCCCATTACATGAAACCAAACTCGGGCTATTCATTTCTGAAAACACACTATATGAATCAATCACATTTCCACACTTAGCATAAGCATCCAACAATGCAGTTCCCACAAAATGATTGGATTCAACTCCATATTTAATCACTTCTCCATGGATGCACTCTATGAGTTTTGAACTCTGCATGCCAGCCAAAGCAACAAAAACAGCCACAAAGGTGAATGAATTGGGACGAATGCAGCACCTCTGCATGTCCAGAAACAGTTGAATTGATTCAGTGAAGAAGCCATTGGTTGCATAACCATAAATCATCGTAGAGAAGGACACAATGTTCTTTTGAGGCATTTCATCAAGCACCTTCCTTGCAAGTTCGACTGAACCAGATTTACAGTAAGCATTGATGGTTTTGGTGGCAGAGACCAGTTGGGTTTGGGGGAAAGAGAGACAATGGAAGAGCTTGGAACTGGACCTGTTAGCTATGAAGGAGAAATATGGGAAACTAGTGAATGGGCGCATAGAAGAGCTGGGAGAAGAAACACACAGGTTTGTGCATGGCGAGCTCACAAATTTGAAGCTCCTTCTTGTATTATTTTATATTTTTGAATGGAGACAAGCTACAGTTAGAACTCACTCTCATCATTGGGCCGGGCCGGGGTTGACCAAATTTTTAAATATGAAGCCCCTGGGCCAGTTCATGGGTTTGGCTTGTTGAATCAATTATTGGATCGGACTAGAATCGACCCATTGGACTCGTCTCAAATCAGCCCGTCGCTATTTTTTTAAAAATTTTACTTAATTAATCTTTGTGATGATTTAAAAATAAAAAAAATAAATAATTTTATTAATTAATTAGTTTTATTATATTTTTAGTTGAGAAAAATATTGTATCACTAAAATATGATAAAATCTCAACTAGGTTGGCACCTACTCATTCATCAATTATATACATATTTTCTCAAGTTATAATGATACAATAAATAAAATTACAAAAATAAAAATAAAAATAAAAAATTAATCTTTGGAAGAACTACAATCCTTAAATTCCATGCTACATAAATTTAGTTTTTCCATTCTTCCTTCAATTCTTCAATTTTTTGTACTTCATGCATTCTTTTACTTGCTAACTCCCAATCATTAAGGCATATTAGTGCTTCAACTAATGATGGTGCTAAGCTGCTCCTTGTCTCTGATAAAAATCTACCACCTGGACTAGATTATGATGCTACTGTTAAAACTGGAATGGTTAGTATATCATGAGTCATAAGATGTAGTACCGGATAAGTATTTTTGATACATTTTCCACCATTCCAAAATATCAAAAGATTCTGATCCTTCTATTGTTGGTAATTCAACATAAGTTTTTAAATCATTAGACAAAATATTTGATGAAGAATCAATTTTTCTTTTTTTAGAAATCAAGGCAATAACATTTAATTTTGGTGGTACTTGACCACTTATTGAAAAAACTGAAGAAGACGTAGATAGAGAAGATTGAGTAGAAGAAACTTGAATACTTTGAGATTCAATTGATTGTTTATAAAAATTATATATTTCATGTAATTTATAATCAAAAGAAAATAAAGTATCATTAATTTTTTAGAATCACTATCAAATATTAAATCTAAATAAAAATCAAAATAATGATTTTTATATCTAGGATCAAAAAATAATCCAAGTAAAATAGCAATATGTAGATCTCCAAAATATTTTTAAAATTTTTCTTTCATTTTTTCAAGAACAAGTTTAAATATTCTATATTAGAATAATTATTAAACATATAACAAATGTTAAGTAAATTCGGAATGACATAGCAAATACTAGGAGTATATACCGTATAAAATTTTTTTGTTAAGGTATTAAAAACTTGTAAAAAATCTCAAACAATATTTGCATATGTCCAATCAAGTTCATCGGGTTGTTCAATATTACAATAGTGAGAGTTATTGTGCAATTTAACACAATAAAAATTTAAAACATCTTTATATGTAGTTGCTACTCATAACATTTCATATGTAGAGTTCCATCTATGTGGTAAATCAAGTTTAAAATTTTTTTTTTTGTAATTGTTTACAACATTTAAAATACAACTCATGTCTAGCTTGAGAATTATTAATTTTATGAATACTATTTCTAATTTTTGAAATAGAAAAAAAAATTATTGATAAACAATCTTGCACAATTAAATTTAAAATATGAGCACAACACCATATACAAAAATCAATACAGAAAAGTGAATGCAAATAATGAATTAAAAGGGTAGGTGCAATATCATTATTACTAGCATTATCCAATGTTAAAGAAACAACTTTATTAACAATTTCCCATTCTTGAAGTCCTTCTAAAATTGTATTTCCAATGATAAAACCAGTATGAGGAGATTCAACTATTCAAAAATAATAATAATAATTTGCTTACACAATTTCCAATCCGTATCAATATAATGTTCAGTCAAACAAAGAAAACCAATTTGATTACAAGAAGTCCACATATCAGAAGTTAAACAAATTTTTCTTTAAAATTTGCAAAAAAAGATTTTAAAATCACTTTTTTATAGAAAACTTTTTCATAATATCTCCTTTCACAATAGAAGTATAAAAACCTTCATATTGTGGATTAATTCCTCTTTAAATAGTACAGGTAAAATCATATTTATCAACGAAAGTAAATGATTGTTCAGCTCTAACTATATAATCTACTATTTCAGATCTACCTATTCTTTATTATAAGAAAATGTAGTTAAATTATCCGATTGATCTTTACCTAATTTCATAAAATTACGTATGTCTACATTATGTTTTTGACTACAAGATCTCATATGCCTAAGAAGATGACTAGTGCCATCTTTTGAAAGATAATTACCACATATTTTTCATTTTGGCTTTAATTCAATTTTTCCATTATCTAGTGTTTTTTCTACCCTTTTCAAAATAATCCCATACAGATGAAAATGATCTCTTACCACTACCACCCCGATTTTGTCGAGTAACAGATGTACCTCCACCTTCATAAGTAGGTAATATTGATTGAGAATCAACTACTTCGAAAAGTGGAACTTCGTCATCCATGGTTTCGGGGACATGAATATCCTTTTCATGAGTTGTAGTGAAAGAGCTTGAAAGCCTGAGATTTGAGAATCATAAGAAATGAGAATGTGATTGGTGTGAAAACATGAAAATGAGAACGGTATTTATAAAAAACTTTTTAAATTAAAAATAAATAAATAAATAAATAGATAAAAGTTAACTGGGAGGGAGGAGTCGTTGCTCCCTCTTCCAACAGCCAAATTCTCTCAATTTCACTCTCAACCTTTTCCATAATAACATTTTTTTTTAACTTTATATTTTTATTATAAAATAAAAAAAATAATATAAGATGTGATAATGATACCATATAAAGTATATTTTGAGAATTGATTATCAAATTATTTTCAAATATTCTTTCTCTTAAATTAGCTCCTCTAACTATGTCATTGTATATTTTGTAATATGGCAAATATTTCAAATCTTTGTAAGTTAGGATCAAAATATGTTCTTTTCTTTTTAGATCATTCTATGATTCTATCAATGTATAATATATGGCCTATATATACTTGATTGATCATTCTATTTCTATCATTGTATATTCTTTGTGATATTTTTAAAATTTTTATTATTAATATTTAATAATAAATCGAATGGGTTAGCTCATGGGCCAGCTCGTTGGATTAGCCCAAAAAAAAGTCCAAAAGGCAGGCCGACCCGTCATTTAAAAATGATATCCTTATCCAATCCAAAAGTTTGTTTGGTAGGGCTTAGGCGAACCCATCAAATATTAACTTTGGATTGGGTTTGGATCGAGCTTAGGCAGGCCTTAGGCCAGTCCGTGGGCCTTGGGTCAAATGATGAGAGTGAGTTAGAACGTAAATATACCTCGTTTTCTCACTTCAGAGTGGAGATTCGATTCTTTCTTCCTTGCACAGGTGTGCACTCAGAAGATCTAATTAATAGCCTATAAATGAAATTGGCTTTTCCTTTTTTGGAAATTTGCAATATGAACTAATGCTAAACCCTAATTCACTCTCATCATTTGGCCCAAGGCCTACGGACTAGTCCAAGCTTAGCCCAAGTCAGATCCAAAGTCAATGTTTGACGGGCCAGTGATGGGCCGGCCCTTTTGAATTTTTTTGGGCTAATCCAACAGGCCGATCCATGATTTAGCCATTGGATTTATTATTAAACACTAATAATAAAAATTAAAAGAATATTACAAATGATTGATTAATTGAAATAAGCCCATCATACAAGAGAGCAACCTAGCTAATTCAAGGCCGAGCCTAGCCGACCTAATGATAATAGTGAACCCTAATTACTTAAGATATTAACTTAATTAGTTAAGTTTTTGTATTTAAGTATTAGTGCATCTAAGTCCAAATGTGTAGATTTGTGTATGTTATTGCTTAGTCTTCTTTATTATAGTGTTTGTGGTTTATAACTAAAGTAATTGGATTTTTATAAAAGTATTTGTAAGTTCATATTTAACCAAATGGTTTTAGATTTCTGTATCTATGTAGATGAAGTTTATTTGTTTAAATTTCTCTCTAGCGCTGGTTAGACTTCTATATTTAAGCACTTATGAGTTTAATACTCATAATTATGTGTTTTTGAGTTCAATTATTTAGATTTCTTTTAATTAAATTGTTTAAGTTCAGAGGTTTAGATTTATGCACGCAAACATCTAGGGTTTTTAAATGCTATCGATTAGTTTGTTAAGTACTACATTATAGTATATATATATATATATATATATATATAATAAATTTAGGATTTATTTTTAGTTGATTATGCATTTTCTCATATTTTTTAAATGAATTTCACTCTTTTAGTTCAAGTTACTGTTCTTTATTATTTTGCATACAAATAAATGGAGTTTGGATTTTATTCAAAATGAGAGTGACTTATAGTAGCTACCACAACCATTACTCGTGGTGCAAAAATTCAAAAGACTCAAACCCTAGAAGGAGTACAACTTGCTCGTGCTAGCTAACATAACCGTAAATCTTTGCCGCCATCACAACCCTAATTTAACCCTCTTCGATATAAGGCCAAGAAAGAGGATTTCCAGGGAATCTTTTGGCTATAATTTTATTGTACTTAATGCTTGTGAATGAGTTGTGCCCCTCATATTTGCATAATTTAAGACACCAAGAAAAGGACCGAAAGTTGAACTTCAGTGCTAGAAGCCCTAGAATTGAACATGAAATCCTATATTATGTTCTTGAGTATTACTAGATATTATAGAACTTAAAGGATTTAATAAGATTCGATTACTACAAAATTAGGAGTTGTTCTAAGTTAGATACCGCACTATATTCCGAAGAAATATAATGAGTATCCTAGGATATTCCACCTTCAAAGTAATTAAATTTAACTAGGAAAGAGTCAATACAAAGTTTTTTATCTATTATTGAGATGAACTTTAATCCTAGAAGCCCTTGCATTTGAATTAATCACCTAGGACGTTGACAGTTGTAGTTTTGTTAGTTTTAGCTTTCATTAATTATCATTTCCACAATTCGCACGCATATCGATTCGCCAAACTAACTTTAATTCCAAAAATTGGTAGTTAGTAACAAAGTTTTAATGAGAACGATATTTTATTTACTACTTCAACAATATTTGCGCTTGCGGTACACATTATAAGCATAGCCCCTTACATATATAATCCCTTCTAATCTCCACTTCCCACATTTGCAAGATAAGATCATTTCCATGGCTAATTACATAAATACAAATTTTCATCGCATACACTTAAAACATGCTTTTTTATCTCATTTATCTACATATTTACACCTCATCACCAATCCATACTTCATGCCTTGCTCCAAATTAAACACATAGACTAGTAGTGATGCGATACATGTGAACATGATCTCCTATCATCACAAAAATATCTCTCCCCTCCTCAATACCTCCTTACATAATTATAAACATGTCATACTTCACCCACAACCTCACAATTATGAGATAATTCCATTTTCAAGCTTGATTACAAGGATATAAATCTATCCTAGTGTCTTACTCATATATATCATGTTCTTTAACATATCCAAACCTAAGGGGCATTCATTTCGCCGTAAGTGGTGGGAAATGGATTGACTTCCCCCACGTCTGATATTCTTTTCCTTTGAAGTGGGTTTTAGTTAAAACCCACTTCAGAATTTTTTACATTGAAGTGGGGGAAGTGCGCCCCTTATAAAAGCCCACTTCCATTCACTTCCAAAACTATTTTTGAAGTTACTGAAGTAGACATCGGCCATCTCCCATCTCCCCTCCGCCAGGGCACACGGTGCTTTCTTCCCCAATGACCTGATATGATCTCCGGTAATAGCTGAAACTCTTCTTCGATAGCATCTGAATCTCCTCTCCAGCAGCGGGTGAATCTTCCCTCCGGCACGGCTAGATCTCAAGCTTTGGGTCCTTATTTTCTGGATTCAAATCCACACAAAGAATCACGTGAAGGCCATTCCCGAAGTTTTCTTTCGATCTTTGAGGTTCCCTTAGAGAAAAGAGAACCTTTCCTGCCAAGTGAGATCTATCATCCTTTTTTGCTCTTTTTAGCTCCAATCCTCCATTCTCATTTCTCAACTGAATCACCAAGCATTCTTCTATTTCTTTGTTTTTTTTTTGTTTTTAATCTTTTGTGTGTTTTGAATTTCATTGATTTGATGAGAAGTGAGTCTTTATGGCTCTCATAGATTTGATCCCGGATTGGAAATGTGAGTGTTTGGAAGTTCATAGTCTTGTTCTTTTTGAATGCTTGACATGATTTGGGGCTTTTTCTTTTGTGAAATAATTGGAAAGTTTTGGGATTTTGATTTTGTTTCTTTTGTAGGTTTTCTTTTGTAAGTTTCTTTGATTTATGTTTTTTTTTCTTTTTTATCTATGGAAATTCAGTATTAGGTTTTCATTTTGGTGACTTATGAGTCTTTAATGCGGGTCCAAAAGGGGATAAATATAATATTAATATATATTGAAGAAATTTCTTTCATGTTTCTCTTTGTTGTTGAAGACTTGTTGTTTTATGTGGAGGTTAAATAAGATTTGGACTTGTGTATATATATATATATATATATATATATATATATATATATATATATATTCTTTTGGGTAAGATTTAATTCAAAATGGGAGTTTTGATAGTAGTTACTAATAAAGTTACACAGGATATCAATTTACCATTTAATCTGAAGCTCTTGAATTTTTATAAGTTTTTTTTATCTAGTCATTTATCTCAAACCATGAGTATATGGGAAAATTGATGTGTTGGATCTAGGACAATTGTTAACAATGATAAAATGTTAAAACTATAGAAGAATTCACTTTAACACCATTGACATTTTTGTTAGGCACTAAATAATTTTGTTTTTACATGAAGTCCTGCCAAGTTTGGAGCTCTTTGTGTACCTATGAACAACTAAATTTCTAGTGATTCAAATGTCTTTAGACTGGTTTGCCAGCATAATGCTGTGGGGACTGAATAATGTTGATGTATAGATTTGTGTAATTTGGGGAAATGAGACTTGTTTGCTGGCAATTGAAGACAATTAACTGGAAGTGTTATCTCTAAATGCACTTTTTCATTACTTGCCATTGTTGTTTGTGTTGTAAAGAATTCTATTTCAAAACTATTGACTTTTCATTTGATGTTATTATGAACTGCAATTGGAGCAGGGTTTATCCTTTTTTTTTAGTAATTCTCCTTGCAATTGTTTAATTCATTGATTAGTTCTATATGGTTGCACTCTAATATGCTTTGATTGCTTATTAATTGTAGACATACGTTGTTGAATTTGACTTGTGTTTTCAAATTTAAGGCAGCCAATGATAATATAGGTTTAGAGATATTTAGTGACATTTTTATAAATATGAAATTTATGATAATACCCTAAAAAAAATATTTCTATGTTAATATAGGTTTATAATGGCCAATGACAATCTATCTGAATTAATCTACATCGACACTCCTGTGTTCATAACCATGGCCGTCATTTTAGCAATGTTGTCTAACCGACAAAGACGGCAGGTGCTACCTCAAGAACCTTCCTTCATTAGAGATATTCATCAAAATGCACACATGGCCACAATATTAGATGGAGGTATTCATAATTGTGTTGAATACATACGGATATCCAAGGATACTTTCCTCAAACTTTGCACTATATTAAGGGAGATTGGCCACTTGAGGGATACCATCCACGTTGCGGTAGAGGAACAAGTGGCATTGTTCTTACACATAGTTGGGCACCATGCAAAGAATAGGGCAACGAAAATTGATTTTGTTAGATTAGGTGCGACGGTGAGCAAATGTTTTAATGATGTCCTCCAAGCTATTTGTAGCATCAAACATTTGTTTGTGAAACAACCAAGCACATCAATACACCCTAATATAGAATTCAACCCAAATTTTTATCCTGTCTTCAAGGTGTGATGTATTTCTTTACCATTAAATTCAAATTAGAAATTATTTTATCCGACCAATCTAATTAAGTTTTAGATCTCAGGATTGCATTCGACTTGTTGATGGCACTCATATAGACGCAAGGGTAAGTGCAGATCTAATGAATAAATTTGTGGATCGCAAGGGTATCACACAAAACTTTCTTGCCGTATGTGATTTGGATCTAAAATTTACATATGTTCTTACCGGTGTTCACCAAATAACTACTTAGTTTTGAAAGATGCACTATCATGACCACCGCCATATGGATTGCATATACCTCCAGGTTTAATTATACAACACATGTTATATATTTCTCATATATTCTTTTATAAATTGAACTCAATATCTTTAATATTTAATGCAAGGTAAATATTACTTTGTTGATGCCGGTGTTAGGAACTAAGAAACAACGGCAAGAATAAAAAAAATAAGCAAAAAGAAAAACATAGAGATTTACTTGGTTCACCCAAAACTAGGTATACGTCCACGGCCGTCAGTTGATTTCACTATTTTTCTTCACCAACAAAACACCTTTTTTACAAGGATGAATATATATATATATATATATATATATAGGGAAAATATCTGAGAAAAAAACTAGTACAGTGGAAATTTCCAAAAAAAAAAACCCCTCAAAATTTTCAAAAAAACAAATCACAACTAAGTGTTTAGTATAATCAGGCTCCACACAACTCAGCAATCTCCCACTTGGGGACTAATCTCATCCAAGTTCTCAAGCTTCAAATCTTGAAAGAAACACAGCTAAACAATAGACCGGCGACAAAAACTTCTAATCATCAGGTGCTCAAACCAGCTAAAGCTTTGCATAGCTTTAGTTTGTCAACAATAACTACCTTGGTTAACATATCAGCTGGATTTTCACTGCCTGGAATCATCTCAAGAGCCAACACTTTATCTTCTAATAAAGTCCGAATGAAATGATACCTTAATTGGATATGCTTGGTACTTGAATGAAATGCTGAATTCTTGGTAAGATGAATGGCACTTTGGTTGTTGCCGTACAAAATACTATTCTCCTGCCTCTTTCCCAATTCTACCAAAAAGTTTTGTAACCAGATTATCTCCTTGCTAGCTTCTATAACAACAACATACTCTACTTCTATTGTCAAGAGAGTAACAACTTTCTGCAATTGATAAATCCAACTAACAGCAGTGCCATTCAATGTATAAATGTACCCTATAGTACTCTTCTTGTTATCTGTATCTCCAGCAAAATCAGCATCTACATAACCCTACAATTTCAAACTTGCACCTATGAAACAAATACATATATCTGACGAGCCCTTCAGATATCTTAGAATCCACTTAACTACTTCCCAATGCTGTTTTCCAGGCCTAGTTATGAATTGACTCACAACTCCCACTACATGTGCAATGTCTGGACTTGTACACACCATAGCATACATCAAGCTGCCAATAGCTGAGGCATAGGGCACATTCCTCATGTAACCTTTTCTTCTTCTGACTTTGGTAATTGTTCTTTGCTCAATTTGAGATGACTATCCAAGGGTGTGCTTATAGATTTAGCTTCATTCATATTGAATTTGCTAAGAACTTTCTTCACACACTCCAACTGTGAAAGCTTCAATATACCACTAGCCTTATCTCTAATGATTCTCATACCAAGGATTTCATTTACAGCTCCCAAATCTTTCATTGTAAATTTTTTTAACAATTGTTTCTTCAGATAATCGATCTCCTCAATGCTAGACCCTGCAATGAACATATCATCTACATACACCATTAAGATGATATAGGAATTGTCAAAGAACTTGATATAGCAACAATGATCAGCTTCACATCTCTTGAACTCAATTTCATGCATAAAACTATCAAATTTTTTGTACCATTGTCTTGGAGCTTGTTTCAGGCCATACAAGCTCTTTCTCAATTTACAGACTTGATTCTCTTGCCACTGAACAATGAACACTTCCGGTTGAAGCATGTAAATGTCTTCATCCAAGTCACCGTGAAGAAACGTTGTCTTCACATCAATTGCTCAAGATGTTAATTCTTTGGAGCTACAATTCTAAGCACCAGTCTAATCATTAATATCTTCACAACTAGATAGAATATCTCTGTGTAGTCAATGCCTTCCTTCTGCTGGAACCCTTTAATTACTAATATGGACTTTTATTGTTTGCTACCATCATGCTCATGCTTTATTTAGTATAACCACCTGTTGTGCAAAGCCTTCTTAGTTGCTGATAACTCAATTAGTTCCCATGTTTGATTCCTCAGCAAGGAATTCATCTCATACTTCATGGCTAACTCTCACTTGCTTAAATTCTTATCTTGTAAAACTTCATCATAAAACTCTGGTTCACCACCATCAGTTAGCAAAAGATAATTTAGTGATGGTGAATAACGTTGAGGAGGTCTAATGTTCCTGGAGGATCTGCGAACTTCAGCTACTGGTGTACTCTGATCAACCTGTGAATCCGCATTCTCCTTATCATCTTAACTATTTTCTGAACAGTATTTTCAGCCAATTCATATAAGTTGACAAACTCAGATTTCTTTTGATACGTGACATCTGACAGTACGGTTGACCTGTCCTTGTACATAGCCCGTTCATTGAAAATCACATTTCTGCTTCTGACGATTTTTTCTGTTTTGTTCATCCCAAACCTATAACCAAATTTCTCATCAGCCAATGAAAAAAAAAATATCTTTTAGACTTTGCATCAAGTTTACTTTGAGCATCAGAATAAATGTGAACATAAGATACACACCCAAAAACTTTTAGATGTGATAACTTCACTTCTTTACCGCTCCAAGCCTCCTCAAGAATTCTAAACTCTATAGGAACTGATGGTCCTCGATTTATTAGGTAAGTTGCAGTGCTAACAGCATCAGCCCAAAAAACATTTAGCAACCCAACATGTAGCCTCATACACTTAGCACTCTCATTGAGAGTTCTGTTCATGCTCTCTGCCACACCATTCTGCTGTGGTGTCCCAGGAATAATCTTCTCCATCTTAATTCCTTCTGCAGCACAATACTCACTAAACCCTCCATCTACGTACTCCCCTCCACTATCTAATCTCAAGCATTTTACTTTCAAGCCTATTTCTGTCTCAACCATGGATCACTACTTCTTAAAAGTCTCAAAAATATCTGATTTATTTTTCAAAAAATAAACCCACACCTTTTTTCTTGAGTCATCGATAAAAGTTACGTAGTACCTTGAACCTCCAAGTGATGCAATCAGTGAAGGTCCCCACAAATTAGCATGCACTAATTCCAATTTTTCAGACTTCGGAGTCCTGCCAGTTTTTAAGAACCTCCAAGTGATGCAAGCCTAAGATGCAACTTTCACAAATGTCAAAATCAATAGACTTTATTTCTGGTAGCTTTCCTCTTGACAACAACACCTTCAATCCTTTCTCACTCATGTGACCAAGCCTGCAGTGCCATAGGCTTACATCAGTCTTGCTTCAGTAACTGCAACTGTATCTCTTGGACATGAGGTCATATATAGAGTGCCAGTCTTTTTTTCATGAGCCAATACTATGGCTCCCTTTGTAACCTTCCAGGTACCACCAGCAAATAGGATTGCATGCCCTTCATCATCAAGCTGTCCAATAGAAATCAGATTCCTCCTCAAGTCTGGAATATGTCAAACCTTATTCAATGACCAGATTGATCCATTGGGCGACGATATCCTGACTTCTCCCACACCCACAACATCCAAGGCTGAAACATCAGCCAATTTCACCTTCCTAAAATCACCTGCAGCGTAATTTTATAGGATTTCTCATTGTTGAGTGGTATGAAATGAAGCTCCTGAGTCCAAAACCCAATCATCAAGTGGACTGTCTATTGCAAGAAGTAATGCATCATGTATCTCTTTTGTTATAGCATTAGTGGAATCATCTTCATTCTTCTTTTTAGGGCTTTTGCATTGGTTCCTGAAAATGACCCGTTTTCCCACAATTCCAGCATTGTACTGGATGGTCTGAACTAAATTTACTTCTGTTTTGATTGAAATTTCAAGATTTTGATCTGCTCTGATTTGAATTTTTTATATTGTTTCTACCTCTTGTATCAAGATTTAGAGTAGAACCAGATCCTGAAGTTTCACTTGCATCTCTCCTGAAAATCTTCTCAGCAAAAACTAGATCTTGTATATCATTGTACTTGAGTTTTTTCCCCCTAGAATTGCTTACTGCCATCCTATTTGCTTTCCAACTGTTCGGTAAAAAAGCCAAAACGATCAGGGCATGAACCTCATCATCAAAATCAATTTCTACAGACAACAATTGATTTGTGATAACGTTGAGCTCACTCAGGTGTTGTACTACTGATGCGTTCTCTACCATCTTAAAATTGAACAATTTCTTCATCATATACACCTTGTTATTTGCCGACGGTTTTTCATACATACCAAACAACGCCTTGATCAGATCTGATGTGGTCTTCTCCTTTACAACATTATGTGCAACAGACTTAACAGAGTTAATCTGATAACTCCTAGTACCTGTCTATTAAGAAGAACCCAATCCTCATCCTTTATCATCTCAGGTATTATTCCCATGAGAGGTAGATTAAATTTCTTTGCGTGCAGATAGTTTTCAATCTGCATCCTCCAATACGCGAAGTTTGTGCCATCAAACTTTTCTACTCTAGATGCCTTTCCTGCTTCCTCTGCCATTGCTCCCACTCAAAACTAAAAAACCTTGCTTTGATACTAGTTGTTAGGAACTACAAAACAACGGTAAGAATAAAAGAAAACAAGCAAAAAGAAAAACACAGAGATTTACGTGGTTCACCAAAAACTAGGGCTACATCCACGGCCTTCGGCTGAT
This sequence comes from Dioscorea cayenensis subsp. rotundata, assembly GCF_009730915.1. Classification (NCBI taxonomy): domain Eukaryota; kingdom Viridiplantae; phylum Streptophyta; class Magnoliopsida; order Dioscoreales; family Dioscoreaceae; genus Dioscorea; species Dioscorea cayenensis. The sequence goes on along the minus strand of NC_052481.1, from coordinate 16,504,081 downwards.
TTCACTATTTTTCTTTACCAATAGCACGTCTTTTTTACAAGGATATATATGTAGGGAATATATATATATATATAAGAGAAAAAAAAAAACCCTAGTATAGTGGAAATTTCCAAAATTTCCTCCTCAAAATTTTCAACAAAAAAACATAACTGGGTGTTCAGTATGATCAGGCTCTACACAACTCAACAGCCGGGTACACAACAACACATGGCTTCATATCTCCATAACGAAAAGTTAGATATCATTTAGGAGAACAAGTAGGCTGTAGACCCCAAAATGCGAAGGAGTTATTCAATCTTCAGCATTCTCAACTTAGAACAAGAATAGAGCGTTCGGGATTTTAAAAAATCGATTTAGGATTTTAGATTCAAGGTCATTCTATCCTTTCAAAACACAAGTGAACATTGTTCTTGGTTGTTTTGTGCTACATAATTTTGTAAGCGGGTTGATCCGGACGACATTATGATGCAAGAACATATACGAGATAAAGATGAATACTCATACATGAGAGGTCTAACATATTAGGCAAATGACTTGAGACACAAGCTCAATGAATGGAACTCAGTGGGAAAATTAAAGATAAAATGTGGCATGATTATGTATCACATGGTCATGCCTTTGGGGCACCACTATGAAAACTCTTATTTGGATGTATTTGTTACATTTGTTTCATTTCATGTTGTGGTAAATTTTTGGGATAGTAAAACTTTATGTTTGTATTAAATGGTTTTCTTACTCATTACTAGGTGGATGAATTTTTTTCTTTGGTTTGATAATAATGTCTATTTTTATTATTATTGTAGAATGAACAAAATAAATGGATAATGTCTTGATACCATTACTTGCAGATATGGCAATAAGTGACCTAAATGTTGACAAATCCTTCAAACGCCAGGCATTTGTAAGCAGCGAATGTAGTGAATAGTAGGTTCCTTGCCACTTGTATGGATGCCGATAATGTGGAGAATCACATGCACACTTTGAAACAAAAATATCAAAACATTAAAAAGCTTATGAATCTCAGTGGTGTTGGATGGAATGACACGGAAAAGAAGTTAGTGCTAGAAGATGAGACCTATCGTACATATATAAAAGTATGCTTATTTTATTTATTTATTTATTATGTTTGACATGATTATTAACACTATTATTTACTTCATTATCTTTCATTTTATACAGGGGCAACCAAAAGCCAAGGAGTATTTAAACAAGCCTATACCCTTTTTTGATGAGCTACGTTTGGTTGATGGAGATGATCACGCTACTGGTGATTATGCACGGACCATCTTTGACCAATTTAGTGGTACTCCTAATGAGGATGAGAGTGCACCTCCACCTAATGCACCATTTGACGGTGAACCTATGGATACAGAAAATAAAAGACATGAAGCACTAAGGTCTTCTACGAGTGAGAACACTGCTAGGGCTACTTGTGGAATAAGGACCAATGGTCAAAATGGTTCAGGAGAAAACATTGGAGAAAAGATAGGTAAGATGGCTGCATCAATAAATAGGACCAGAAAGAGGACATGGAAAGAAAAACTTACCGATGCGTTGTGGGACATGGAGGGTTATAGTGATGATGACATGGAAATGGTCTTCAATATGTTAATCGACAAAAAAAAGAGGCCAAGAACTTCTACTTGAGGAAACCATCTCTTTGGAAAAGATGGATAGATAATTTTATTGCATCCATGAGAAACTCTAACCCTTGAGGAAATCATCACTAGGTATGTATTTTTTATTTCAAGTCATACAACACAAATTGTTTTATTTAAAACTTATGTACCTAATGAGTTCTCTATCGCCTTTATCATGAATGCATATGTTATTCTTTGGAGTGGTGGATGGCAAACTTTTTTGTTGAAAAAAGTGAATCTTGAATGAGACAATTATTATTTTGTTATGTATTTCAAGAGTGTTGTATGGATTTTATGTTTGACATGCATTGTTATGGTATTTTTGTATGGATTTTGTGTTATGTACTTGCGAACGCAAAAAAATTCTTGTGTTGTTTCTTGTATGTTTTTTTGTATGGAATCATGCTTATATTTATTTTTTGTTTGGTTGTCAAATGAGATTCTACTCAAAATTATATCAGTTTCTCTTGTGTTGTTGATTATACAGATACCATTTACATTAGCTTCCATGCAGAGTTGTTTCACTATTTATACTTGATTAAGCATTATAAATAAGTTGATTTTTTTCTTAGGATTGTTTTCTTCATTATCATTATTTTTATATTTGAGAATGTTTGATTCTTGTCTTTCCTAAAATTCTTTTTAATTTCTCTCCACTCAAATTTCATTTTTTTTCATCATAATAGTGGAGTGTGTATATATATATATGTATGTATGTATGGGAAATAGCAAGTGCTAGAGGGAAAACAGTAGCTTAGGCATGTTTAATTAAAATACGTAAATTTATATTTAAAATAAATAAAATTAAAATATTTAAAAAAGAAAATCATTATTAAAATTTAATTTAATAAATAATGTTTAGCATCAAAATGTATCAACGTATACAATTATTTAAACTTGTGGGTTTAAAAATTAAAATAAAATATAAAACATAAAAATTCATTTAAATTTAAAAATATTTGATTTTGTAAGATATAGAGTTTTAATCCTTTTTAATTATAAATTTATTATAATATTTTTTTTTTATACACTTCCCTCATTTTCATTGAAATGAACATGTTATGAAAGTCATTGTAGAAGAGACACCACTTACACTAAAATAAACACCAGAAGTGGGAAACTGAACACTTCATGGAAGTGACACTTCATACAAAATGAACACATGGGAAGTGGTGGAAGTCAGATCACTTCCACCACTTCAGGGAAGTGCCACTTCTCCCCACTTATGGTGAAATGAACGTCCCCGTCCCCCTAAGTAAAGATAAAGATATATCTATATATAGATATGTGTATAAATATACACACACACATACTTATGCAAGCCAATCGTTACGTTGCTTTCTCTCCAAAGCAATTTTACTAATTGCATTAAGATACACATGCATTTGCAATATGCATGTGTGCACATTAATGTAAGCCTACTCACTTTACTAATTCCTATGAACTATTTTCATCATAATTTTTCTTAAACTTCTCCCAATCACATAAGCCTTACTTCAAAAAGAAATAGACACATAGGACTTCAATATATTAAAATTTTACATTTTCATGAGTTCTCCTGATTTTATATCATCAATTTGAATCTCATACTCTTTTTGCACATTAAAAAACGAGATATATCTCACTTCCACACACATAGCTTTAAACATATACTCCCAAATGTAGAGATATTTTATAGGTTGAAAGTTAATAAGAAACACTTTCTATAGTCAACACTTTGCCTAATTTCTATTTAGATAATTGTGAAAATACTTATAAATATGTAGGTCTTGCATAGCACTCTCTCCAAGACAAGTCCAAGACAAAGGACATATTGCATAGAATATAAACCTAATGAATATGAAATTTGGCAGATAGTTAGATTAAAGAAAGTATTACAACTTCCCTACAAATTCCACTTTAAAGCCTTTGAATTTTAGGTATCAATTCTGGCTAGTTCATTGTCATAACTTGAAAATTCACCCCTAATAAGTGTATGCATACCCATGCTCGATTTAAATTCCTCACGTCTTTTCAATTACCTTCACCTTCATTGTCTTACATCATATCCTCGTTTTTACATATAGGCATCCACACTCAAGAAAACGTAATTAAAACACACCGTATGAGGTATAAAATAAGTAAAACATAAGAGCATGTTCATTTCCCACAACTTAATTAATTTTCACAATCAACCCTAGGCCTTCATACAAAGGTTCACAAAAATTGAAAAACCATCTCATCATCATCATCATCATCTTCTTCTTCTTCTTCTTCTTCTTCTTCTTCTTCTTCATAATCTAGATCCACAATCCTCTAATGCTTCTCAGGCTTCTCCTACTTCAGCCTTATCTTCTGTAAAGTTTTAATTCCACTTCTAAACCAAATCAAAGATCAGTAAATGCAAGAAATTTCCCAATGCTATAATAATTCTCTAAGGTAATTATTACAATAGTATGCTAGATTGAGCTATAGTAACGGGCTTCAATATCTACATTAATAAGTTGCAAAAGTAAGGATATTATAATAAAATTATGAATAAATTATCAGTATACAATAGACCAAAAGGGTTAATTCAGAAATACAAAGGCCATTGGAACAAGGAGTACACAACGTCCAAGTAAATAAATATTTTATAAATCTTTTATGTTCTTGTTGGTTCTATAAAGTTGAATATCTTTAACGATGAAAATTTCTTTCAATTTTCAGTTGCATGGTGGAGTTTATATGGAAATTCAACGTTTAATTTGCAACAACTAGCCATCAAAATTTTAAGCTTAACTCATAGTGAAACAGATTGTGAATGCAATTAGACTGTATTTGTATAATTAAGTTGTTTATTTTTAAGAGTTTCACTTTTTACATATATTTGCTTATTGTTAAGAGCTTTTATATTAGCTATTTATGTTAACTTCTTAAAAATTCATACTAAAAGGTGAAATAAACTAGAGCATCAAATATTACATGATTTAGTCTACATTAAGTATAATCAGAATCTTAAAGGTCATTTTGAGATGTGAAATCTTATTGATCCCATCTCTTTAAATGGCATTGATGATTGTAATGAACGGCTAGTTAGTTGGAGAAATGAGAGCTAATATTAATAACTTGGCTCCACAAGATGTTGAAAATGAGTTGGTCTTTGAAGATGATGATGACATGGGCATGGGGTGATGTGGCTAGGCAACTGAGGTTAGAGAAAAGATGAACACTAGGCCACAAGCCATAAGAGAAACTGAAGAGCTGGAGCTTTAACTTTTAGACAAAAAATTACAGAACAAATCAGAGGAGGAGCTTAAGGGCTATAAATCTAGTGATAGAGTTGAAGTTAGCTTACATGATGAGGATGATGACATTGTAGAAAAAGGTGTCTAATGAAAATAAAATTTGCAATATAAATCTTGAGTAGTTTTAGGAAGTGTTTAGCCTAATTTTATGTTTTTTCTTTACTTGTCTTTAATTATTACATTTTATTATGTCTATATATTTTACCAAAAATTATATATATATATATATATATATATATATATATAAAAGTACTTATTAGCTAGTTCTTCACTTCGCTCGGGGACCACCTTTTGTATGTTTATAATTACACTTGTTTGTATCGTTTAGAAGTTCCATTTTAACATTGTATATTAGAAAAAAAAATACTAATTTGTACAAAAGAGAGGAAAAAATTGTAACCAAACAAGTCTTTCCACGTAACACAAACCAACAATTTTTATGTGATGCTAAAAATGTGAAACAAAAACAACACAACCTATTGACGTAATTCACAAGTACTCCCTCGTTCTTTTTTATCTGCCACAAGTTCACATTCTTTTTTATTTGTCATTTGCTAACATCAAGAAGCATTTATTATTTTTTCCCCCATATTATCCTTAACACTCTATTCAATTCTCTTCCTAGAATTAAATATGAAAGATAAATGTGAAAATATAAATTAACGTAATTTTGAAAAGTTAACTATTTTTGGAAAGTTAACTATTTTTTTTTAAAATTTTAAAAAATAATTAAGTTTCTTGATATGTAAAATTCAGTTAATTATGATAAATAAAAAAAACGAAGAGAATATTTACCAAGTTGTTATCAACTACAAACCGAACCTTTTCTCACCCAAAACAATCAATGCATGACAAATGAAAAGAACAAAGGAGGTTCCCATTCGACGAGATGCTTCCGTTAAGAACAATGCTTCTTCCGAAGTTGCTTTAAATTAAGAAGAGAACACCTTTATAAAAAAAAATGGCTCATAGATCAAGGTGAAGCTTGCTTTAATATTTTCCAGCTCTGACATTTCAGATCTGACAATTCACGCACAGACAAAGATCAATCATGGTTTCTATAATTTAATCATAAATGTACAAATCATAATTGAATGTACTTATTCACAAAACATCAAGCAGAAACTCACAAGAGTCTTGTGATGCATGATACCATGACTCGCACTATCTTGATTATTTATGCTTTAAGTTGTCTCATATTTTATTCGATTTTTATTAATTTTATATTAACAGAAACTACAGAACAACGTCAATTTTTATTTTATTCAGATTCATTCAATACCTAAATCATGCATTCATGCCTCTTAACATCAAAACAAAGTGACACCAGGGTCATTGCATTCAGCTTTGTAATCATATTTAATTTATCAAATAAAAAAATTAAATTTAATAGAAATTATAAGTTATAAAAACATTAAAAATGCTATATTTATATTTAGGGTTATAAATTATTAACAAAAAGCAACAAGAGATCCCTCAAATATTTCTAATTTGAAAAAAAATTTGTACATTTTTCATGTCTGCAACTAGACATGGCCACGGTTCAGGAACCACCAGCGATGTTCTCGAACCGCGGTTCCGCTTCAAGAAAGTTTGAACCGGAACCCGAACCTCCCTAGCAAGGTTCTTGGCGGTTCGGTTCCTGGCTCCCAGCGGTTTTGGTTCAACTGTTCCGGCTTTGACTTTGCTCATACTGATTCGGTTTTTAACTAAATAATTCAATAATTCAAATTAATTAACACAAAAAAATACAAGAATTAATTTAATACTAATATAAGATAGTAGGTTAAGTTAAGTAGGTATACCAGTATACCCAAGGTTTCAATGTTTTTATTTATTTTTGTTGTTATTATTTTTTTAATGTTCATGTATGTTATTTGTTTTTTTCTTTAGGAATTGTTTTTTTATTTTTATTTTTTTCCTTTTTTTCTTTTGATTTCTAAAGTATACTTATATAAGTTGCATAGTTTTACAAATTGAAAAATCTTTGGGAGTTTTATCTATATATTGAATATCTATATATATATATATATATATATATATATATATATATATATATATCTATCTTTAAACGATCAACAAAAATCAGGAAAATTGATATATATACACATATATATTCATGTTTATTTTATTTTATTTATTTATATATTTTTTTAATGATTCAAATGTTTTACATGAGAGCATTTTTACTCAAGATATTTTCATTTATATAAAAAATAAATATAATTTAATATGAACTATGTTAATTTTTGTAAGTTTCAAAAACCAAGATATATAAAAATCTAGTCTTTTGTTTTTTTATATTAAATTATAAAAAAATAATATGGAAATCTACTAAAAAAATTGAATATTTAAGTACTTCTCGTTAATTAAATTATTTTAATAAATCCATATTTAATTTGTAACTAATAATTTGTGGCATAATCAATTAATTATAACTTATCCTCTCGCATTTAGAGAATAAAAGTTTCGCATGGCGATAAGACATATAAGTTGGATCGAATGTCACAAATTGTACCTAATCGGCTAATCAAGTATTCGTAATCGGACCTAATCAATAATCAATTTGGTTAATATCTTTAATTAATTATTTAAAAATATCTTTAAACATGCAATTACTTAATTAATTACTAATTAATGATATTAACAAAAATAAAAAAACCTAATCATAAATGACGTTATTTATATAATATGATATTATTCATATTATATTTATATAATATAATATGAACTTTTGTTTTGAACCTTTGGTTGAACAAGATGTGAATCGCCGGGTTGAATCAAGATATGGAACCACGGCTGGAACCACGGCTTTCACTGGCTTTTTAAATTTTGAACCGGAACCGAACCTTATATGAAGGTTCCGGCCCAGCTTTTAGGACTGCTACGGTTTTTTTCCCGGCTCCTGGCTCGATTTTTTAGGCTCGGTTCCACTGCTTTTCGGTTCAAAATGGCCACGTCTATCTGCAACTGTACCATTATGTTCCTAGTGTTAGCTGGTAAGAGAGATAAAAAAAAACTCATTAACACATTTGTCGAGTGTGCTGGGGCAAAATTAGTCCTAAACTAAAGGGTTTGCCCCTCTGCAAATAAGGAATATGAGTTTTGTGCTGTTGAGGTAGAGATATTTTTGGTATTATAAAAATTTATAAAACAATAAAAATTAAAAAAAAATTCAAAAACAAATATTTTAAATTGTTATAAGAATTTCTTATACCCACTCTCAAATCATTTGCTCTGACTTGATGGGAAGTTATTAAATTGGGAATGTTTTCCTCTTACTTCAAATGTTGATTTGTTTGAATGAAAAAATAATGACACTAGAGAGTAGAGATAATGGCCATTGACCAGTTAACTTTGTCCAATAGGCCCAACCCGTCCAGTCCAATGCACTGATCTAGATCTGGCCTGCCCTTTAGTTGGGCTAGATGGGCTAGGTTGGCCGCTAGATCTGTCAATCTGACTCACCCAAAGGGTTCAGCTGGACTCAGTCTAGTTCATTTTACAACCCCTAGGTCCGGGTGTGACCCGTTTGAATTGGTGGATTGATGAATTTTTTTTCTCTGCCCCCTTTAAAGTAGGCCTTCCTTGGAAGTTCAACACTTCTTTTGATTTAATCTATTCGACTTTATGGTTTCTTCATTGACATCGAGTGAGCAAGATATAAAACCTCATTTTCCCATCTTCTATAATCTTTGACATATATATATATATATATATATATATATATATATATATATTATAATGGTGATATTGTTTTTAACCACTTCACTTCAAATAATAGTTATTTTCACGTAGATTTTGACTTGAGACTACTCTCTCCGTTCTTAAATACATGTCGTTTTAAAAAAAATAAATTTATTTCAAAATAATTATCAGCAATATTTGTTATTTTTTTCAATTTTATTTATTTTTAATTTCTTAAGTTATATAAACAAAGAAAGTAATATTTATACTCTTAAAAAAAATATATAATTTAAAAAAATATATAGTTTAATAATTTTATATTTTTTATGTTAAAATTTAGATAATTTAATATTATTTTTAATTTTTATGTAACAATTTTAAACAACATGTTTTTTTATACCGGAGAATACTCTACATCAAATCATCAAGTTCCTCACAAATCCCACCAAAAACAATCCATTATTATCTTAAAATATTCATTTAATAAAAGCACGTACAAATGGAGTAATTCATGGTTATAAAGCCGATAAAAACAAAACAAAACCAAACAAATATATATATATATATATCAAACAGTGTTGTTGTTTCTATGCTTGACCCTGACAGGCAAGCCACCCTTCATCCTCATGGTCATGGAAAGCTGTGGCTCCCCACGCTCCTCCACCACCTCAATCTCAAACCTCTCCAAAACACAAGCAACCACTGCCTTCATCTGAATATACGCCATCTCTTTTCCAAGACAAACTCTTGGCCCTCCATGAAACACCGGATACTTATAAGAACTCACCGGCCGGTAAACCCCATCCACCAACCACCTCTCCGGCCTCACCTCCATGCAATCTTCCCCCCATAAACTCTTCATCCTCCCCATCACATACGAGTTATACATCACGTACCACCCCTTTTTCACTCCCGTCCCATCCGGCAACACGTCATCGTTCACTGCCACCCGCAGCAACAACGGCACCGGCGGGTACAACCTCATCGTCTCCGACAACGCCGCGTGCAAGTAATGCATCTCTCGTAACTCCTCAAACTCAAAAAACTCATCTTTGTTGTCGTTCTTCTTCTCTCTTACTGATTTGATCTCCGCCAAGATTTGTTTGACTATTTTTGGTCTTGAAGATAAGATCCAGAAAAACCAAGTCAAGGCTGTGGGAGTAGTATCACGGCCGGCAATCATGAAGTTGATGCTAATATCAAGTAACAGTTCATCAGAATTACTAGGATCATCAGCGAAACGAGAAAGAAGATCATCTTGTTTCCTTCTTAACCTCACGAACTTAGACACCATCTCATTTACTATTCCTTGCGATTGTCTGAATCTTTTCTCGGAACCAACATTAAGAAGCTTCTTGATTTGCCAGGGAATGGTGCTGCCGGTGCGTTTGACGACGATGTGGGAGGCTTCATCAAAGGCGTGGAAGAATCTGAGGCCCTCGTCACTGGTACCGGCGAGAGACTCAGGGTTGTAGCCGAAGGCAAGGTTGCAGATATTGTCGAAGGCGAAGCGTTCGAGTAGGTCTTGGAGATCGAGGATTTTGTTGGTTGTGATCGAGTGATCGAGGATTGGGATGAGGACTTGGATGGTTTCCCGGAGGACTATATCGAAGATGAAGGAACGGATGGACTTGGTGTTGAATTCGAAGCTGGCGGTCTTGCGTTGGAGACGCCAGAGAGGGCCGTTGGAGTTGAAGATGCCGTGGCCGAGGAAATCGTGCATGGCGGAGGAGACAAAGCCGCCCTTTGGGTAGTTGTCGAAGTTGGAGTGGAGGATGTGTTGGATGTTGGAAGGGTTGGCGGTGAAGATGAAGGGGGAGACGGTGGAGGTGAAGGTGGGGCTGAGAGGGATGAGATCAGAAGCCCAGTCGAGCATGCGTGAACGGTTCTTGAAAATGTGGGGGATGTTGCCGAGTATTGGGTAGGGATGGAGTGGGGTGAAGTTGGTTTGGGTTGGAGACGAGTTTTTCTTATGGAGGATGAGAAGGATTGGGAGGAGGAGGAAGAGGAGGAAGAGGAAGGAGATGTCCATTGGTATTGATTTGGTTTGGTCAAGTGGCATAGTGTGAGTTTTGTATATATATAATTATTTTAAAAATATTAATAATTATTATTTTCTCATTGGCTTTCGTTGAAATAATAAAAGAAGTATTTTATTTTTTTAAGATTTTTTTTTTTAAAATTTATTTTGGATCCATGAGAGTGTCAGGAGAACTTTCAGTAAGATTGGAATCCAGCTATCAAGAACAATAAATTCACCTTCTAAGAAAAATTTGAAATTAACTAATTGTTGGTTTTGCTTTGGAGAATTTTTTATTTTTTTAATTATAATTATCTATTTATTATTATTTTTCTGTGTGTCTCTGTCTGTGAATTTTTTTTAATTATTTATCATTTTTAAAAATTATATAAATATTATTTTTTCTAATTTTTTTTTAAAAATATGCATATTAATAAGAGTAAATGACTCTAATATAAATAAAAATATTTTATTATATATATTTTTTTTAAAATTTTAAAATTTTTAACTATATTATAATATCTGTACAAAATTTAAGCTCCATAAATAATATGAAACTGAGAGAGTAAAATTTCAAAAATTTAAGCTTTCAAGTGCATCGAGTTTTCAGTTTTGTGTTGAAATTGGTATAATTACCAAAATAATCCCTGTATTTTTCTCTCTCTTTCTTTTTGGTCCCTCTACTAAAAAATGCTTTCGACTAGTCCCTCTACTTTTGAAAATATCTGCTTAGTTAAAAACTGCTCACTGAGGTCCTACATTTTTTTAAAGAGTAATGACCCATTGGTAGATGGCTGCGTTTAAAAATAGAGGGCTGTTTAACGTTGTAAAGCGTTTAAAAGTAGAGGGACTAATCAGATTTCGAAAGAAAGTGACCAAAAAGAAGAAAGAAAAGTAGAGATCAATCAGGGTGATTATCTAGTTGAAATTAAACACTCATCCAGCACAAACTATTGCATTTAGGAAAATTTTGAAATTAGGATTATAAAAATTAATTAATTATTATTATTATTTTTATTGTGAACTCAACTGTTCTCGAAAAATCAAGCACATGCTCCCCAACAAATTTTATTGGAAGAATCCCATGTTTAGTTCCGGTAGTCTAATTATATATATATATATAAACAATAAGTCATCTGGGACGTTAATAGAGTATCCCCAGATAATCCCCAGATATTTTAAAAAAAAAAAAAGAATGAATGAATGAATGAGAGACGGATAGAGATGGGTATGGAAAGAGAAAACACAGTAATCAATGAATTGTACTAGGGAATAGGTTGGTGTGTGTACTTTTTTTTTTTAACTTCAACTATATGTCTAATAGACATTGAATTCAACGGCTATAATAGATTATATTATTATGCAATTATGAGTGAACGGTCCTAATCAATTATGTATCCTATTTTTTTTACTGTACTACTAGTTATAAATACAATAAAATAAATAGAAATTTTTGTCACTATAAGAACATAATAAAAACTGTTAGATTTTCATCCAATGATTGAGGATAAACATTCCTAAATTTTAAAAGAGAAAGCATCAAAAACAGCGTATGGTTTAGAGTTTTCTGAAAATAAGGAATGAGGAATCGATTCTATGATATGTGGTTTTAGATTTTCGAAAAAAAGGAAAAAGCAGATTATCAGCGATTAACGGTGTTAACTCACGAGGGCAAAATCGTCATTTTATTTAAAAAATCAACTTATATGACATAAAAAAATATTTTTTTAAATTTATTTCTCTTCTAAAATTTCACTAAACTAGAAAACTTAAATTCCAAAAATCAAACAAAAATCAGTATTTGAAAAAAATCTTGTTTTTTTAAGTCACATAGTGATTTTTTTACGTAAATAGACAATTTTGCCTCCCTAAAAGCTGGAAAAGTTAATCCTGGGAAAACCACATATCGTAGAATCGATTCATACATTCCTTATTTTGCAAAACTCGGAAACCACATGGGTTTTTTTTTGTACTTTTCCCAATTTTGAATCTACGAACGCTTCTCACATAATGAAGATCATTGGATTTCTATCCAATGGTTGCATATGAGACGCGGTCTCATATATATATACATATATATATGAACATGACATATTTATATTTATTTCTAAAAAAATTATCTCCTCTGATATATATTTTTTCTCAAATTCAAATATAGTAAAATTATATATTATATATTTAAATAATATATCCTTATGTTTTACTGATCTCCTACCTTAAAGGAGAAAAGGTTTTTAAAATATGAAAACTTTTGTTATGTTCAATTTTTTATAACATTTTTTTTATAAAAATTAACTTAGATCAAAATAAAACTTTTGCATTCTTTTAGAATAAACATTGGAACACATTCCCTCTTCTCACACATTATTATTCAAATGAAAATAATATAATAATAAAATAATATGTTACCAAACCCAAAACACACCATAGTAAGAACATCATCCACAAATACTTATAATCAAAATTATGGAATACTTTCAAGCATCAACAATTTTCATGTATCACAAATTCTAATATTCATTCTAATACAATAATCCTAACTCAATGAAACAAGTATTATAGTAAAAGTTGAAATGAGCCTCTATGCGTTGGCCAACCTAAACAATAAAGTGCACTATTAACGTTAGCCAGAAATATAATTATGTATTCGTGAAAAATAGGAGGCAAGGGATGAGCTAACGGCTTAATAAGTATTGTACTACATATAGAATCATATAAAACAATATAATCAAGCAATTAATAACGCCAAATAGATCATGCCAATTTAATTCCTAGAAGTATAATTAAGCAATTGATAGCAAAAAATTGTTTATGAAAATTTAAATTTTCATTTTAAGAAATATAATCAAGCAATTAATACACAAATTGATCATGTCAATTAAAATTTTCAAATTATTTACCCTATTCTCCACTACCATCTGTTAATTCGTTTTATTTATTTGGGCAACGCTTAATAAGCTAAGTATGCCCAATGATCTAATGGCCATATCTCATCCAAGGTATGCATTAATCTTATTGATCCCAAATGCTTTGCTATCGTTATCTATATAGACACAATACCTTGACACCCCTATTGTCACTTATATGGACATATGTCAACATCTTATTGTCGCTTGTATGCAAAGGTGCTACTGTGATCACAATATATAATATCAATCTCTAGACCAAAAGATATACCCAATCTAGATTAGCACTTATCATCCATTACTGCTCATTATTTCATATCTCATATCGCAATATCAAACCAAATAAGTTCTAACACATATATCCATTATCTCGTTTCAGTCACATCGATACTTCTTACAAAATAATGTATTCTAATCAAATGACAACACAAATTTTAACATGTCATTAATCCAAAAACATCAACATCATACTCAATATTCTCACAAGATATGTACGCAAAATAATCACTCAATCTAATAAACTCAATCATATATATATATATATATATATATATATATATATATATATATATATATATATATATATATATATATATATTCACATAATCAAACATAGATTTACATACAAGTAAAGTATTTACCTCTCACCCAACAAAACACACAAGCATGTTCAATCTTTGGTTGACCACAATCCTACTCACCTATAGTTTAATATTAACACCACTAACCCTCTGGAATCTTGTTTATCACCTTTGGATTGAAAACAATTAGTTAGGCATCTTGAAGGATAGAAGCAAGGAGAATGGAAAATTTTTAAATTTTAAAAGAAAGAAACTAAAGGCTGTATGAGAGAAAGAAAGAGAAACACTATATATATATATATATATATATATATATATATATATATATATATATATATATTCACATTAACCCCTAAATTTTAGTTTCATTTTATATCAGCCTCATGACTACTATTTAAAATACCATTACTCAATAATTATACTACTTTAATATAAACTAGGTATTTTCTCCGACTTTATATCGGAGATTTTAAAATTTTATGACGAGTTTTGAGGCAATATCATATATAAAATAATATAAATAAACAACTCCTACCATAGAAACCATTTTATATCTTGAATTTCAAAGGTTTTATGGACATTTATTACATAAATAATTATGTGTAATTAATATTTTTCAATTATTAATATTATAAATAATATAAATAAAAACCTAAATATTATTAAAAAAATTAAAATTGTTCCTTAAAACACTCTCGGAGTAGACATCTACTTTAATAGTATGTATAGATATGTAAAAATAAATAATTGAATATGTACAATTGCCATTTAGTACGAATTTAACTAAAGGTTTTAATTAAAGGATGTTATTAAACATGGTTTAAAAAAATTAAATCGAAGGGGTTACCCAGATATCCCTGTGTTAATTTAGAATATTAGTTTTTATCTTTATATGAGCCAAAAATATGAAAAATTTGAGATTCCTATTTATATAATTTGCATTTATAATTTTACTCTTTAAAAACAATAATTATTCCATAAAATCACAAATTCAATGAGCCAAATATTTTGAAATATTACCTACAATATTAAGCTTGATGTATATTCAAAGAATTATTTTTAAAATAATATTTTATTATTTTAAAATAATTTATGCTTTTAAAAAAAATTGGATAAACTGGGAATCAATTTAGTAAAAAAAAGACCACGGGCGCAACAACGGATTATAATGCAATTGTCTCCCATAAATATAATTGTGAATTTAATGTATGTGGCATGTGTGTGAGTGGTGGTAAAAAAAATAATCATTTTGAAAAATCATCCTTCTTAAATAACACATGACGAAGGACATATCCTCTAGGTTGATCTTTTTCGGATTAGATACTTTAGGGGAGTGGTTGGACCCGGAACATATTTTACCTTATATATTCAAAGTTGGTTTTGTTGAAAAATATTTATTGGATACTAATATATTACTAATGGGGTTGTTTGTTTGCAATGAGTGGAATTGCGGAGGAATGAGATGTGAATAAAAATAAGGGGGAATGGATTAGAAATGGAAGAAAAACTGTGTTTGATTTGAGGGCATGAGAGAGTAATTCATTGGGAATGGAAAAAATAAAAAAAAGAAATATGTGAGAAATATCTTTTATACCCTTATATATATATAGTAAATATTAAATAAATAAGTATATTAACTAATAATATTATTTTATTTATAATATGTTATTGTTATAATTTAAAATTTTTTATTTTTATAATTAATTTTAAATTTTAAAATTGTTATCAGAAAATACTTATTATTATTATTATTATTATTATTATTATCACAATCAGAAGAAGATCACGAGGATAACAAATCTAATAAACAAATAACTTCCTAAATTTCATTTTAAAAAATTATAATAATTTAAAACATAAACAGAAACACCCAAGTAAAGAAAAAAAAATTAATGATAAAAATAATTTTCATTGGTTTGTAACGGTGTTGATTTTCATAGTATCCTATAAGGTTTCCGACACCACGGTCCTCACCGGCTCCAACTTGCAACGCATGAGAACCAGAACATGAGAAGAAGAAGGTGAAGAAGGAGACAAGGAACACATCATCATCATCGTCATCTTCTTCTTTTCTCCATCTCCATTGCTTTCGATATCCTCTCCAGCAGCCATGTCCGGCTGCGCCGGAACCATTGGCGTCGGCTCAGCTCGGTTGCGTGGCGCCGATGTACATCTCATCAACAGCATCACGTTTCTCGGCAGTGTCGCTGATGGCACGAAGACGACGGACGGTGCGTGTTTTGTTTCTCGGATGGAAAAACAATGAGGTTAAAATGGTCATTTCATATTCCGGATTGGGCATTCCTCAAGAATTTTGGATGAATGGCAATCAAGGTTCTCCCCCCATCTCATTCCTCATATAATCCTTTCTCATTCCCATGTCTGCCAACCAAACAACGGATTAGATCCATTCCCAATCCATACCCAGCCCAATCCTTGCAAACAAACAGCCCCTATATTCAAAGTTGGTTTTGTTGAAAAATATTTATTGGATACTAATATATTACTAATGGGGGATTTGTGTATGAAAAGTTGAGAGAAAATCACTTCAAAAAAATCACGGATTATGATTTGTTTATGTGCTCATACCTAAACAAAATTATAAAATTCGATTAAATCTAGACCACCACAAAACTTTTTTTTTTAAACCAATATATTTAGCAATTAATATTAAATTATTAATATTATTAAATACACATTATTTAACTAAATATATTAAATGAATGTATAAAAAGATGAAGACAGAGCTTGATGCACTAATAATATAAATTAGTATTAGTGGCAAAAATCCGGGTCCAGACAAAACCGGATCTGAACAACTACTACTATAAATAAATAAACTTGTTTCCTGGACCCGGCCTAGTTTTAAATCTGGACAGACTTAACTTGTCCGGACATGATTTTTTTTAAAACCGGGTTGTCCGGATGTCCGAATTTTGTCCGAATCTTATAAATTACATTTAACTTCACTTGAATATTAAATTATAAAAAATAATTTAATTCACATTAAATGCAAAAAAAAAAAAAAATCCAACAATCCAAAACTCAAATTAAATCATACAAAATTCCAAGTCTTAATAAAAAAACCATATAAGTTTGAAGTTTTTGGAAAATTGGGCATAAAACAATTGGGCTCATGATTTGGGCTTTTAAAATTTTAGAGGTACAAAAGCCCGGTTGTCCGAATTTCTTTGTCCGGACCCGACCCAGATTTAAATTCGGACAATCAAGAATTGCTCAAACCCGGCCCGGATTAATACAACTTTTGTCCAAGCCCTTTTTATTCCGGGCCGAACAAAACCGGGTCGGCGAGTTCGGACAAAATATTGCCACCACTACAAATCAGGCAAATTCTCTCACTCTGTATATGGGTCTTTATAATTTTAGGACTTTTGAGTGTAAACATACAGTAGAAACTCTAAGCTATATATAATTAATTAACTCCCTACAATGGAAGTAGATTATACATTTACTTTAATAATATGTATAAATATTTAATATTTGTTCTTTTTAAAAGACAAGTACATATAAAAAAATAAATAATTATAAATTTGTATCAATATCTATTTTAGATTTATGGTTTTGTTAAAGTGTGAAATGAGCACTACAGCCGAACTTTAATTTTATCCAATTTTTTCCAACTATTTATTCTAATTAAATTTTATATTTTTGATTTTATTAAATAGTATTCAATTATGTTTCTTCACTCTTCCCAAATTCCATTTTTATGAAGTATTTAAGCATGATGGGATGGGCTTTTAGAAAAGAAAAAACAAAAATTATGTTTTTTTGTCTTTTTTTGTTGAAGCAATTTCGAATAATTGTTTTTTATTTAGAATTATTTACTTAATAAAATAAATAAGTTTAGGAAAAAAAATCATATCCACATGGTATTGTGGATTGGAATGGGCTTTGCATAGTTGGACTGGGCCTACATTACACAGACCAAATATGATGCATGGATCCCAATGCTTAAAAGCGATAGATGGCAACCTAATTCAACGACTCCGGCGTGTTCGGCTCCCAATAAATTATACAAGTCAAGGAAATTTGGAAGTGTGGTTTCTATAAATCCCTGGGTTTGGTTAAATATGAAAGTATATGCTTGTATTTCATGTTTTTTTTACTGCCAATACTTCGATTACTATTAATTTTGCATTATGAAAGCCAGGTGGCTAGGGAGACAGCTCTCCCAAAACCTGAGCTGAGACATAGCACATGCTGCCCTAGCCAAAGCATTAGCAACACAGTTCTCTGAGTGACGAACATGAGTACATCTTACATTGTACAACTGTGCTAATAAAGAAGTACAATCATCAATTATTAGGCCTAGTTCAGAGTGCAAAATATCACTATTGTTGATAGCTTTAACAACTACTTTAGCATCAGATTTTAACATGACATTGCTATACCTGAATTTTGCCATCCATGATAAGGCCTCTCGGATTGCCATAGCCCCTGCCAACATGACATCTACCCTTTATGGATTGGAATACCTTCAGCAACTACCACCAAATTATCAGGGTTGCATAAGATCCAAGCCAAACCGGCTCGGTTCTTAGCATGTTTCACCGCCGCATCAGTGTTTATTTTCAAATAGCCCTATGGTGGTCGAGTCTATGCAAGTTGCGATTGTATCTGGGATGTGGATAGTAGTTGGCTTCCACCTCCCTTGCATCTTGCCATCAATGGAGAAAATTGTTGGCTGTGAGTATTGTAGTTGTTGCCGGTGTGGACGTCCCCTGGCATAAAGCTTTGTTACGACATCGCCAGATAACCCAACATGTCATGGTGAAGAGTTTGCATTGTGGTTTACTGGCTTGCTGAAAGATCAAAGAGCATAGTTCTCTTAGCAAGGACGGTGATGATGATTGAATTGGCAGCCCCACCAACGACCAACAGTCCTGAGCATAGGCACAATCCCAAAATAAGTGGATATCTGTTTCTGCAATCTCCCGGCACAAGCGACAGGTTGTTTCATCCAGGATATATCTGGTGCTTAGCCTTGTCTTAGTCGGAAGACAGTAAGACAAAGCTCACCACAACATCTCTTTCACTCTTGGAGGTACGTTAACTTTACATAATTTCCTCCAAACCTCTGCCATCTCATGATTATCTCCCCGTAAGTCTTGATTTGTCAATAAGTGAAAGGCATCTTTAGCATTGTAATACCTGAACTTATTCGGCCACCAGCATATGGCATCCTCCACATTTCGAATACTCAACTGGATGTTAAGAATCAAATCAACATCACGCCTATTGAACTGTGCTAGTTTGGCAATATCCCAGCTCTTTCCATCCTCCATAATCAAGTCGGCCACCATCAAATTCTCAATTCCTGCACCTTGTGCTGAGGTAATTTTTAGACATTGCACATCAGGAAACCACGCTGAGTTCCATACCCAATTGACTTTCCGTCCCCAACCCGCCATCTCGTCCCCTTCCAGATCAACTCCTGAGTAGACAACAAACTACGCCATATATAACTTGGGTTGTTGCCCAAACTAGCCTCTAGAAAATAGGCATTTGGGTAATATCTTGCTTTGAGGACCCTGCTAACAAAAGATGTAGGCCTTGATAGAAGACGCCATGCCTGTTTACCTAGTTGTGCCATATTAAACTCATGGAGTTGCCTGAAGCCCCGACCACTGTGCTTGTATTTAATGTTTGGTTTATGAAAGTGAACATCCAAAGTGAGTTCAATTGCATAAGTGATTTATTTATTTATTTATTTATTTATTTATTTATTTATTATGCAAAGATTTTCGGTGAGTGGTTTTTTTTCCTAATACTTTTTCTTTCCTTTTAAATTATCTTGTAAGAATTAGAGCTTTAACAATATATATATATATATATATATATATATATATATTTATTTATTTAATTATGTGTTAGCGCATTTTCACAATTATATATATAATATCTATAATCATATTAAATAATACAATAGAAATGAAACTTTTTTTTTTATATAAATTTGCTTTTATAACATATTACATAGAATATATAATTTATTTAAATAATGCAGAATAATGCCCCAAATCCTAGAATCGAATGGACACTTTAAGAGCAAGTGGTCCATGATTTTCACCACTACATGGCAAAGTATACAAGTAGTTGTAAAAGTTTTGTTGTAGCTGCATTTTGCCAAATGATCTATAGTTAAAATGTTGTTATCGAAGGCAAGCCAATTAAAGATTGTAACTTTGAGAAGGTAGACCCATTTTTATAAGGATTTGCTAAGGGACATCTAAGTCTACTGTTATTCAGGAAGTTGTAAAGCGACTTGGTTGAGGAATTTCCATTTTTGTTCCAATGCAAAGGTCATGAAATCCACATGCGCCCTCAATTAGCGTTGTGGATAAACGCCCATGGAATTCAAGAAAATTATTAATGAGGGTCGTTGGAGGTAGCAATTGGAATTCAAACATCGTGAGATAGGAGTTTTTACCATTCAATAATTAGATTGGGTCAAACATCTTTGGGTGCTTTACTATCAAGCCACTTGTCAAGCCAAAACATGATAGTTCTTCCGTCTTTGAGGATCCTATTAGCACCTTGAAAGAAAGCATGCCAACAATCAAGAATGCTCTTCCAAAAGAATGGTTTTCTAATTAGAGAATGTGAAAAAGAAGTTATGGTTGGCCAATCCAATAATAGATGAAATAGATCATTGGAGACTAATATGAGGTATTATTCTAGTAGGCTTCCATCACCATTTTCCAAGAAGGGTGTGATTGAAATCTTGCAAGTTTAATACATCCCAACTCCCTTATTCTTACCATTTGCAAATGTGTGATCAAGAAACAAGTCAGCATTTTGAGCTAGCGAGTTCTCTACCTTTCCATAAAATGTGCCTGTGTGTTTTTTCAATTTTCTCACTTACCCATTTTGGAAGCTTGAACACAAATATCATGTATGTGAGAATAAAGGAGAACACTGAGTTAATTAGCATTAATCAACACCAATAAACATGTATTAGAGTTTCTATAAGGCAAGACAAGCCCGGATTGTGTGTGTAAGCCTTAGCCAATCTTGGTGGCAAGGGCTTTTGTCTGAGATGGGAACATCTTAGTAGGTGACCAGGAGTTGGTTAGCTATGCAGTTAAGAGTGAGGATACCCCCTGAATTTGGTAACCTACCTCATTTTGAATAGTATAGATAGTTTTTCTGGAAGTTAATCCACAATCTAGATATGTCTTCGAAGAGGTATAGGATCAGTTTGAAAATTCTTAGATCTCCAAGTCTTCTAGTTATGACAAGGAGTAGGTTGTCTGTGTATTACAAATAACATATCTCCCATGTTTACCAACCGGTCGGACGCCGATCAAGGTACCTACCTCGTGCACATCATTTAACATTGCACTAAGCACATCAACTAATACGAATGGCAATGGAAACATGGGGGTCGCTCTGCCTAAGGTTGCGTTGATGCTGAATGCAAACCATAAGGGTTATGTTTATTAATATTCAGGCCTTACATTAAGAATTGCCATGATCCATGCTATCTAGTGATTATCGAATCTGCAAGTAGTAAGTAATTCTTTGAGAAACTCCTAATTATCCATATCAAAAGCTTTTGAAAAGTTGACTTTGAAGGTGTTGCCTATCAAGTTGTATTTTTGGATGCTACAGATTAGTTCCTCAGCTGTAATGATAGTATTACCAATGTTTCTACCTTTTATGAAGACCAAATGGGTGTAGTCAACTAGATTACTTGTAACTCAACTTAATTAGTTGGCTAGGGTCTTTCAAATGATTCTAAAGGAGGAGTTAATAAGGTTAATTGGGTGGAAGTCAACTATCTCAACAACTGTAGTCTTTTTGGATATCAGGGTAATGTTAGCTAAATTTAAGCGCTCTCTTAAACTATGAAAATCCTCACATAAGTGTTGCAAATTAGGTTAGATTTTCAACGATGTTTTTAGAAAAAAGTATCCAGAATCCATCTAGGGTAGTTCTTTATCTGCACTCAGCTCAAAAGTGGAGTTTTTGATCTTGGCAAGAGAAAACAAAGCTTCAAGGGCGGAAAGGTCAACAATAGGCTTACATGCAAATAGTCTTGACCAATTGACTTGAAAGCAAAAGTCAATTTTTCTTCCAAATTAGTTATAGAAATAGTTGGTGAAACCTACACCAATCCTATTGTCTCCCTTGATCCATTCCCCCTTAGCGAAGAAGCTAGTTATAAGGTTGTGGTTGCAATGACCATTTGCTATCATGTGGAAAGACTTTGTGTTAGCTTCCCTTTCCTTGAGCCATGCAAACTTGGATCTCTATTTCCAATATAGTTCTTCTTGACAAATAGTGGATGTGAGATTTGCTAAAATATCTTTGTTTCTATGCTCAGTTCCTTAGTAGTTAACTGCCTCACTTCTTTTAGAATATCTAGGGAGTTAAGTTCGAGGAGCAGTGAGTTTTTATGTTGAGTAACTGAACTGAAGATTTCTTTTGCCCAGTTGCAAAGATTGCAATTAAGGTAGTACATCTTTTTACTTAATTAGCATAAAATCCCTACAATTGGAGAAGGTGGATGAAAGTCACAAATCACATCTCAGATTATTGAAACTATCTATGGTTTCCCATGTGGCTTCATAACTGAAAGAGTTGCGACTCAGTATAGGAGGACCTGCTTCAAGGCAAATGGGGACATGATATGATCTAAATCTCAAAAGAGAAGTTTGGAAGCATCTAGGGAACAACAAGGCCCAATTGTGGTATGTTAGCAAGTGATCTAGCCAAACTTAAGTGGGATCCATTTCATTATTAGACCAAATAAATTTCCTTCCCAAAAGCAGTGGGTTTAGAGCAATGAAGGTCATGAATTAGATAGTGGTGTAGAGAGACTTCAATCCTCTAGGTTCGACATGCCCTTATTCTTGTCCTTAGCAGGAAAAATAGCATTGAGGTCCCCAAAATGACTCGGGGGTGAAGGGATTGCCCTTTTCTTATCCGAGTCTCATTATAAAAGGAAGGTTTCATATAACAGTTGTTTAGGCCATAGATGGAGATACAGAGCCACATGGACTGGTTAAGACAAGGGAACTCAATTGAAAGGCAAAAGTTCCCTTGAAAGATGAGCTATCCTGTTGCTACTGAATTATTCTAGGAAATAATGATCTCCAGAGGAACACCTTATTAGAAGGCATATGAAGTTGTCAAGCTGGCCTCCTCCAATAAATCTCAAGAAGGTAAGGGTTATGTCAGATAGTTTGGTGTCTTGTAGACAACAAAAAACAAAGTTGTTTGTTTCTAAAATATTTCTAACAAGGAACTATTTGTTAGGCCTATCTAGGCCCTTAACATTCCATGATAGGATTTTCATAAATAACTAGTTGTACCCGTGTTTCTAACTTTCATGGAGGTCTCCGCTTTGTTATTGATTTGGCTTGCATGTTAGGCTTTGGAAGTTCTAATTCTATTGAGATAGTCTAGTTTATTGTCACGCCCCGACCAGTAGGCCAAGCATGCTACAACCTGAGAAGGGATACCCATGCCACTCAACCTTCGAGTCGGTGCAAGGCTAACAAAGTACCTAAGATGAAACAACCCTAAACAGAATTCACCAATTCAAAATAAAAAAAATAAGGAACACCAAGATACATAGGGGAAGCAACAAACCAAAAACCTGATAATAAAGTTCAAAAAAGCATGCTCGTCACAAACACAATAAGGTTTCAAGAACTAGACAAGCATACAACCATGCAAGTAGAGTTCAAATATACTAGTGGATTACTGTAATTATACAAATGCTTATGATCAAAGTATAATATACATAAAACTAGAAAAGAAGAAAGATAAACAGGACAATGCTCAAAACTTTGTTTTCCCTCCACACCACTAAAAGCTAAAGCTTGGAAGGAAGAGAGAGGGTGACTAATTAAAGTCACTCAGTGCATGGGTTGCCACAACTTTAAAAGAATATAAAAGCCAAATCAAAACATTTCGAATTACCAAATTTTTACCATAATACATATAGCTTGGAATAATTCAACTAGTATATATATATATATATATATATATATATATATATATGAGAAGCATAGTTGGCATAAAGATTCACTTGGCTCAAACAAAAGTTTCACATCTAAAAATCATACTCAAACATAATACGAGTTTTAAAACATTTGAATATGAAATCGTTATTAAATACCTTTTTTCTTTCAAGATTAAAATAAGAGATCACATCTCAAGCATTAAAACATAAAACACGTCACAATTCGTCACCAAATCAATTTTCCAAGGAATATAACTTTATGAGAGACTGCCCTCTCAAGAGTGAAACTGGGCTCTCCCCTCATCACAATCCAAGATAACATGAATCTTTTTCAAATACAAAATTTACATCTTAATCAGTCAATCAATGGTCTTGAAAACTCTCTAAACTCCAGGCGTGGCCGTGGCTAAGTTCAGAGCTATCGAGGCTCTAATGTCCTTGACGTTGACCCACCAGTTTCGTATGGTGACTCTAGCCTCCCGATGGATCTTCCAAATCAAGGTTCAATGCGTCACCTGAAGAGGACAAAAAAATGGGTCCTCCACACTAAGGGTGTATTCCAGCCGAGCTTTTATGTGTTTAAGCTCGGCTCGTGACTAAAAAGAAGAGCTCTAACTCGGCTGGTAGCTCAAATCAAGCCCAAAATATTGTTTGAGCTCGATTCGTTTGAGGAATTACTGGACTCGAGCTCGACTCGAGAAAGCTTGTTTATTGGCTTGTTCAAGCTTGAGTTCATTTAAATGCTCGTTTATAAGATCGTTCGGGAAGCTCATTTACAAAGCTCGTTTATGAAGAATAGAACCTATATATTCACAAATAATATAACTATGCATTTTTTACATTAAAATAAATCATCAATTGCAATAAATAAACTGAAAATATGAAATGACAAATTTAAACGTAATCTTGAGATAAACAACAACATAGAATCCAATACAAGTAATTTATCAATATTGAAATAACAAGCATTTGGTCCATAATCACTTAAATAATAAAGCATAAGAACACTTGAGCCTTCCTTCTAAGAAAACTCATCATACTCCAGACAAACTCACAAGTCTAAGCATCTTGACAAAAGCATAATTACCTAAAAACAAAAGATAAAATAGTGTTAATCACAAATACAAAATATAAAATTCAAAAAAAAATGTAGTCTCTTACCAATATTGATTACTAATTGTCTTCTTGTTAAAGATATCTTCATTTCAAAGGAAATTAAAGGACTTCCTTCTTCTCCTACAAAATGTAAAAAATATTAAAAATGGTCTTACATATAATTAGCTTAGAAAAAATAGAAAAACATAAATTATTTCTACTTACTTTTGTTTTTCTTTGAATCCCTGATAAGATCTCAACCAATCTCCACACACATCAATGCTTCAACCGTAGCCAGTGCTAATGAAGCATGATGTGACTCAATAACTCTTTTGGCCGTACTAAAAGCTAACTCAGAAGATACTGTGGTTATTGGCATGGATAGAACATCACAAGCCATCTTTGACAAAACCCAAAACTTCAAATAATTAGCTTTTCACCACTCCAAGACATCAAATGGAGGATCAATGCTTTCATTGTGTAGGTGAACACCTTCTTCCAAGTAGACATCCAATTCTAACTTTACTAATTGAAAAAAAACCCACATTTCTAATGAAATTATCAAATTCAACCCTTCCTCTTGATCTACCAACACTAAGACTGGATGAAGAAGAAGTTCTAGTTGCAATTGATACCAACAAATTATTTCCCCCCAATATTTATCAAACTTTCTAATCATTCTTGCTGCCATTTTGCCTCATAAAATGATTATCACCATCCATATTTCTAGATAAAGCTTTCTTCACAGTGGTGAGTTCAAGGAGAAACAAATTTGAAGTATGATACTAACAACCTGAAATGACATTTGTAACATAATGAAGTTCTTCAAGAAATGTGCAAACAGTTTGGACTTTACTCCAATCTTCCTCGGATGGCAAGTAATGGTAGTTTGAATCTCTTAGTTGATATCTAGGAAAAACATCCTTTAAATCTAAAGTAGATTGAAGCATGTAATATGTAGCATTCCATCTTCTGCAAACATCAAGAATTAGCTTCTTATTTGACAAATTCAATTTCTTAGTAATGTCACTAAACATAGTAAGGAGAGGCACACTTTTACTGATATGTTTCACACTTTCACGCATATTGTGAACTATATTACTAATTTCACCTAGCCCATCTTGAATGAAGAGATTTAAAATATGTGCACAACATCTCACAAGAAATAATTTCCCATCAAGTACAAGTGCATTCTAATTGCTCAAATTCAGATTAGCTTTCAACAAATTCACAGCAAAATCATTATAACTATCATTATCAATTGAGACGCACGTCAACTTTTTTTCAAGACCCCAATCAGCTATACATCTTGATAACTCATCACAAACAACAACTCCAGTATGTGGAGGGACAATAGTATGAAAGCATAACATACGTTTTTGCAATTTCCAATCAAAAACCAAAAAATGACAAGTAACAACCATATACTCTACATCTTGCATTGGAGATGTCCACAAATCAGTAATGATACTAACTTGATCAACTTCTTTCAACAATTAAGATACACTTTTTTTCTCAATGTCACAAGCAGATATACAATCTTTTTTTGAAAGTCCTCTTTCCCAATTAGGGCTAAAAGTTTTCAGAATATGATTAAAAACTTCATTCTCAGCGAATGAAAATGTTAAATCATGCACTAAAACCATATGAGAATAGGCTTGCCGCACCTTTGTTTGGTCATATTTCCATGTTTGAATTGCATTCACACTTTCAGATTTTTTCCAAATTTGTTGAGAAAGTCAGTAGCTTTTGTCCCTTCAATCCAAATTGTTGTCTCATGCATACCTTCAAATGGCGAATAAACTAAGTTGTTGTGCCCAACTTCAATAGCACAAGTTGATGCATGCCATGTACTCACTCTGCCTTCTTTGTTCCATCTAAGAGAGTAACTTTTTTAAATTCATCCCAAACTTTAGAGGTCCTCTTTCTTTTCTTGGCTGCAAATGGATTCTCTTCTACTTCATCATCTTTAACATTGATGGGTGATTCACTAACTTCAACATTATTAGCCTCATTAACAGTATTATCAAAATTTCCCACACTTCCAATAGAATTAACATTAACAGATGATTCATCAATTGATGCAGGAGTAGACATTATGCAAAAAATCCAAAATCAAAATCAGAGATGAAAAAGAGAGATGAAAGAAGAAGAGGATGAAGAAGGTAGACTTACCTTTTCTTTTTTTTTTTCGAATGAGAAGTTCATCAATGCACTCCAAAGCAATAGTTCTCCGGGGATGAAGGCTGGCCAATGATGAAGAATGCAAGAATAGGTCAAGGGTGGGTGGTGTATTAGTGTGGCAGCTTAGGTTGAAAAGGGTTGATGAAAAGAATGATGCTTTTATGGTTTGTTCTGATTTTGTATTTTTTTTTTTTTTGGGGTTTTTTGTAAAACAAATTTAAAATTCCATTATGGGCTCGCACCCTTGGACTCCTGCATGCGACGCGGTCATGTATCGTTAGGGCGGATACATCATTTAAATGTATTATTATTATTATTATTTTGTATGGGATATCCTTAAATTTTTTTTGGCGAAGGTGACAAGCGCCACAACTCCACATAATTGATACATTAGTCATATCTAAGAGCTAACTTAGAATAACAAGCAGGAATGACCAAATATTACAGAAAAACTTAAATAACTAGGCGCCAACTCAGAATATCAAGCAGGAATAACCAAATAATACACAAATTTAAATAACTAGGCGCTAACTCATAATAACAAACAAGAATGACCAAATATTACATAGAAACTTAAATAACTAGGCGCAAACTCAGAATTACAAGCAGAAATGACCAAATAATACACAAAAACTTAAATAATTAAGCCAAATAACTTTAATTTAAGTTTCTGTTTATACATCCTATATTATACATACTTATTATTCTAAGTTATTCCTCATTATTGTATGTTTATACATATTGTTATATTATATAATCTATTTCTTATTAATTAAATATTACAATTTACAAGTATGTGACTCAAGTAAAAAAATAATAATAAATAATAATAATAATAATAATAATAATAATGACAACAACGACATAGTCACATATACACCTTAATATACATGTATATATATATATATATATATATAAATGAGTTCACAACCGAGCTTATAAACAAGCTTTTAAATGAGTTTGTTCATGAGTTTTGTTCACGAATATATATATATATATATATATATACATATGAGTTCACAACCGAGCTTGTAAACAAGCTTATAAATGAGTTTGTTCATGAGTTTTGTTCATGAATATATATATATATATATATATATATATATATATATATATATATATATATATATATATATATATATATAAATGAGTTCACAACCGAGCTTGTAAACAAGCTTATAAATGAGTTTGCTCATGAGTTTCGTTCACGAGCTTGTTCGCAAGCTATGTTCATGAGGTTGTTCGAAAGCTGTGTTCGTGACCTTGTTCGTGAGTTATGTTCATGATCTGTGTTTGCGAGCCAAAACAAGCCGAGCTTTCGGCTGATCAAGCTTGGCTCGTTAATTAATCGAGTTTGAAAATGAAGCTTAAGCTTGGCTCATTTACAATATAAGCTGAACACGAACGAGCCCTAACAAGCCATACACCGAGTCGATCATGAACTGCTTAGCTCAAATACACCCCTACTCTACTCACCTCCAAAATCTGGTCCATAGGGATCCCTACTGCAGTAGGCGGGTGACAACCCTATCACCATCAAAATCAATCAATACATGTATATCTCATCAAAGGGTCCATATTCAGGACAATATCTCTATACCAGTAATGAAAAATCATGTCCACAAGTATTGATGGCAAAAGCGCAATAATATACAAACATAATTTAATATATCAATGTCACAAGTATAACATGTATACAATTTTCAAACTTCATTTCAAAGAAATATACCAACATAGTCATAAGTAGTTTTATAAAACAACAAGAGTCTCATTTACAAAATGGAAGGCATAGAAACTCTTTCTAAACCGATTAAATCATCAATTTAATATGATAAGCTCAAAGGTTACTTTTAAATCATAACCAAAGCCTCATTAATAATTTCAACTCAAAATACAAGTATAATCATAAACATATTCACTCAAACATCAAGAGTTTCACATATCGATCAATAGTATAGAAATTCATTTCCAAACCAATCAATAAACATGAGTATTTTCATCAAACATCAAGAGTTTTCCAATATAAATCAATAGCAAGTAAATTCTCTCCAAATCGATCAACATATTAATTTAAATATGATAAAACCATGACTCGATTTCAAATAAAATAATGAAAATATTTCAATCATATTATACTAGAAATGTGCATTAACTTAACCCACTCACAACTTAGGTTATTTAAACCATGGGTGCGCTATTCCTCCGCTAGCTCTTTGCCTCAAGCTGAGCTCTCACCACCTAACCAACCCCCCACCCACAAACACACACACACACACACACAAGAATGAACCATAGGTTCAACCATGCAATGCAACCCTAACAAGACTTAGAGTTGGCTCAAAATTGGGTTTAAGGGTTAACAAACTATTGCCCATAGCTCCTACAATCGGGGCCTATGGTGGTGGGAGCTGTACTTAACCACATGCTACCAAACAGTACTCTTCCCACCTCTATGCTCACTAGTGGAGATCAGAGGAGCTTTAACCTTGTGAAAATATGATCTAGGTGATTTAAAGAGGCCACTTCTTGATTGGAATGGTGATCTGATTTGTTTAGCAAGAGAGTAGATTAGGTTAGAGTAGCAGCTGGAGCAGCTGCAATCACTGATATTTGGTGGTGTAAAGGATAGAAGTGGTCAACATGCACCAAGTATTGTCTTGTTCCCACGAGGAATTCCTTCGCATGCGGGAAGGAGGTTGAGAGCGAAGCCGCCCAAGAACACAAGAAAACTTTAAGGAGTCCATTGAAGTATTTGATATAGTAATGATGTCTCCCAACAACTGCACAATTTTAAGGATAAATGCATGGCCCGGCAATAAAGTCAAAGGTTTGATAGTTTGATCCAACAAGCAATGGAGGCAGATGATTCAAATGTACCAATCTCAGGTGTGTAGTTCACCAAGTTGATGGAGCATCAATGTGTTTATTGTTGCGATGGAATGTTCTAGGCTCCTCTACCATGTGAATCTCTTTCTCTGACTTGAATGAAACAGAGAAGTGCCTATTTGCAAAAGAAGTAATCTTCAGAATGTGGGAACCATGGATGTTCTAAAGACCGTCTAGCAATACTGACTCTTATGTTTGACTTGTAAAGATTAAAGCAATGGAGAACCTGGTTAGGTGCTTCCTAGCTCTTCGAATATTTTTCTGTGATTGACATGGAAGTAATTAATTAGGGAAGACGGGAGGGGACAATGTGCTTAGGGGTGGCAATATTCTGTTTGTGTCTGTTTGCCCTGTTTTGTCTGACCCATAATAAAATGAGCCTAGACAGAAGTTGTGCTAATATAGGTTAGGTTAAGTTATAGTCTGGTTATCCGGATTTAAATTCAGGTCGGGTCCTGGCCAGAAAATTCAGATAACTTGATCCTTATACTTTTAAAATTTTTATATACACAATTTTAAGCCCAATTACCTAAGCCCAAATTTTTTTTATTACTAATTAAATATTAATATAATTCTTTAAAATATAATGAGAATACATTGAATTGTGATTTAAAAATTCTAAATTTAACTGTTTCTGGTGCTCCACATGCGTGCCTTTCTTTCTTGACCATTGGATTCAATTGCAATTGGGGTTTTGAATTCTGAAAGGCTGAAACTCAAAGCTCCATTTTCATTCTCCCAAGCACTCATGGACTCACATCTCCGGTGATGGTCACAACTCTAGTGTTTCTAGGTATGTTTCTCTTTCTCTTTATCCGTATCTCTATTTATTTATCTGAATATCTCTTTCTTTGTCTGTCTCTTTTCATTTCTATCTCTCTCTCTTGTTATTGCTATATGATAGTATTTTGCTCAGTCCTAATCCAGCTAGTTTTAGCCTTTTGTTTAGACATTCGAACACCTTCGATGATTTCTAAAGTTCATTAATTTTTAGTTTAAATTCTATGTTTGTTTCACCATTCATACTCTACATTATTGTTTTATTTTTAAATTATTTTGCAGAATTTGAAACATATCATCCACTGAAGAAATTAATCAATCTTGTAGTGTAGTTGAAACTCAAGGTAATAGGCCAAGAAAATATGCATCTAGTGTGTGGAATGACTTTGTTCCTCTTTCCTCCAAATCATGCTTTAGATGGTGATAATTTAAAAAAGGGTTGAGTGTCAGCATTGTCATATTGTAGTATTAACCAATAGTAGCTATGGAGTTAAGACAATTAAAAGTCATATTTCGAGGTGTCTTGAAAGAAAAATCATGATGTGAGGAAAATATTGATGTTTATATCATTTGAAAGGGGCAATGTTGAACTTAGGCATACAAAGTTGAATCAAGAACAACACCGACAGATTTAGTAATGTCAATTCTTTTGCATGAGTACTCATTTCAGTTTGTAGAGCATGGGAGGAGAGAAAAAAAGAAGTTGTTTGATATTTTACAATTAGTACTTGGGATGGTTAGTATTACATCTGATTTATAGGCATCCATTACGATTGATAATTATATGTCTCTCACCACTCATGTTGTTAACAAATATTGGGTATTACGAAGAAGGATTTTAAATTTCCGTCACATGCTTACTTCACACACTAGGTTTGCAATTTTTCAAATGGTATCTTCTTTTTTGAATGAATGGGATTTGGAGAAGAAGTTGTTTTCTATAACTTTGGACAATATTAGTTCCAATGATTCATTTGTTGATTTTGTTAAAAGTTATCTTTGCATAAAAAATGCATTGCTTCTTGATGGTGAGTTTTTTCATGTTCATTGTGTGCATATTTTGAATTTGATAGTTCAAGAATGGTTAAAAGAAATTGATAGTGGTATTTACAAAATTTGAGAGTGTTTAAAATTTATGAAGGGGTTACAATCTTGAAAGAAGATGATCCATGATTATGCACAATAAACGAACATCTATTGTAAAAAAGGGTTATGTCAAGATGTTAGCACAAGATGGAATTCAACATATTTCATGCTAGAGTTGGTTTTACATTATCAAGATGCATTTATTCATCTTTCATTGAGTGACTCTAATTATCTTCATTGTCCTACTTTAAAAGAATGGAATCTCATGGAAAACATGGTCAAGTTTATGAAAGTGTTCTATAATGTGAAGAATATTTTTTCGTGCACCTTGTATCCTACTTCAAACTTGTTCTTTCTTAGGATGTGGAGGATCCAATATATATTTCAAGAAGAAGCAAGAAATCCCATTCTTTTTAGAAGTTCATGGTCAAGAATACAATCAAAGTTTGACAAATATTAGGGAACTTTTAGTGCTATTTTGGCTATTGTGGGGATTTTGGATCCTCACTATAAAATGGATATTGTTTAATTTACATTTATGAAACTCTATGGTGATGATGAAGGCAACAACAAGGTGAATAATATCCGTGAGAAGTTTCAAAAGCTATTTGGAGAATATTGCAATATGGGTTTACAAAATCAATGTAGTTCTTCTACAATCCAATCAACTCAAGACCAAGTCATCGAAGGAGATTCAAATGATCAATTAATGGTGAGTACATACTCATGATCAGTGGCGGAGCCAGAAAATTTATGATGCGAGGTCAATAAGTATAATATTATCATCTGTACTACATGCAAACATGTTTATCTATATATAACAATCATAGTTAAACCATTATAAGAAACACAAATAAACAAAAAACAAAAAGTTTATAATTCATACCACATATATTACCTAAAAGTGCATAAAAAATACATCATTTTCTCATTTGCAGTTATTTACTCACAATCTCCTACATATAACACATATGCTTAACAAGTAGCAAGTGTTGTGAAAATTTAAGCAACAATAAGTCATGTCTCTAACCTCTTTTGGTATTCCTAAAGCAATGATTTCATCATACTATCAAATGACAATGAATACATAGGAAATATGACCATAATAAACAATTGTTTTCAACAAAATTTAAAGTTAGGACAGACAAAAATTTACAAATCCAAAAACAGAGGTTCATAGCACCGTAAAGTGCAATGGAATGAGAGAAGATGTCCAAACTACAGAGGTCCAATACCACTATAAGAAGATATTGTTTCTGACTTCTTCCTTCAACATACTAAATGCAACCTAACAAAATAAAAAGTAAAGTTGTGTAGAGATAGTAAACTAAAAAGTTCATATGCTCCTACAATAAGTCTCTTAACATAATATTTTCTTTTATAAAACAAGAAAATCATTTATATATTTATAAATATAGTTAAATAATTATAAAAAAAATACAAATGATAAAAAAAAATTGTTTCGCAAGCTTATACCTATTATTCACATTTGTCCACAATGAGATTTCATATTTTGAAACCGTTGGATGATTTTTTTTGTTATCAATGTTGTTGAATATATTTATGTCAATATATGTAACCAAACAATCATTCATCAAATTATCTCCCACATGGTTCCTTAGCCGATTTTTCACAATTTTCATTGCTGAAAATGTCATTCCTACACTTGAAGTTGCAATAGGTAATATTGAAGCCAATTTAGCTAATAGAAACATAAGTGGATAAATAATATTCTTCTTTGTCCCCACCAACTTCTCAACAAGTTGACCAATCTCTTTAATACCCAAAAATTCAAGATTAGCGCACATATGGATAATATAAGTTTCAAGTTTACTGTCAAGCCCCATAACATTCATAGCTAAAAATTCAGGAGGATAAAAACGAGCAAAGAGAATCAAATTTTCTTTATTAAAAGTAGAAAAAGAGTCACTTGGGCTGAGACATGTTGCACAAAGAAGTAACTCTGTGTTAATCTCGGTGAAACGGTTGTCGAGCTCTTGAAGTTGTCTATCTATAACAACATTAAATAACTCAACTCGATAATGATGCAAATTTGAGACATCAACAGCTTTACATCGTGATCTTGCAGAAGGTGCATATTTGTCATCCATGCTAGGAACCAAAATGCTATATTTTCCACAAAAAGAAAGGATTTCATTTAATAAAGGATCCCATCCATCATCTCTCATCATTTGTAGCTTTTGTTTAGATATTTTAACCATCTCCATAGCATTAACTATGTCTTGATCATTTCTTTGTAAAGATTTTGACAATTCATTTGTAATCCCTAGCACATTTCTCACCAAATGTAAGTTGAATATGGAATCAAAGATTGAAGCATTTGCAATAAGAATTGTGCTTTCACCCTTTGCTATAAATTCAAACCATTCTCACCAAAATTTTCAAGTACATTAATCACAGACAGGATAAAAAAAAATTAATTTTAGTAATGTTATATAATACGAGCCCCATCTAGTATCACCAGCGCATTGAAGGCTAATTTCTTGGTTTAAGCCTTTTTCAATTGCAAGCTCATCATTTTTTAGTGCCTTGGGTAACTCTAGCAACT
Source organism: Dioscorea cayenensis subsp. rotundata (assembly GCF_009730915.1). Taxonomy (NCBI): domain Eukaryota; kingdom Viridiplantae; phylum Streptophyta; class Magnoliopsida; order Dioscoreales; family Dioscoreaceae; genus Dioscorea; species Dioscorea cayenensis. The sequence goes on along the minus strand of NC_052481.1, from coordinate 16,469,384 downwards.
TGACTTTCTCTAAGAATATCATACCTCTTACATGAAGCTCCAACAACATTAAGTAAACAACAAACATTCTAAAAAAGTGAAGCAACAAAATCCTTAATTTTTGCAACCGCTACAAGAGTTAATTGAAGTTGATGTGCAAAGCAATAAATATAGAAGGCAAACTCATTTTCCTTTAAAATCAAACTTTTCAAACCATTAAATTCACCCCGCATATTGCTAGCTCCATCATAACCTTTTCCACGTAATCTTGATAAGCTTAATCCATGCTTAGAGAATATAGACTCAATTGCTTCTTTGAGTAACAATACAGTAGTGTTAGAGACATGAACAATAGCTAAAAAGCATTTAAAAATACAATCTCTATTATTTATGTAATGAAAAACAAGAGTCATTTTTCCTTATTTGAGACATCACATGATTCATCTACTAAGATTGCAAATAAATCATCTCCTAACTGATTAATAATTGCCTTGGTTGAGAATCTCATACAAGTATTGGGTCAAAATCTCTTCCAACCAAATCCTCCTATGATCGCATTAAGTGTCGGGAAATCTCTAATTAGGATCAAACACAATATTTAGATTCATCCATAATAGTTGGAGGGTTACAAATACCCGAATCCCTCGGTATATTGGTACATGAATCCCTTTCAAGCTATGTGAGTCTAATACAAGGGCGTATTGCATGCATCCAAGTACAACCTAGAATTTAAACCGCAGAGTTCTCTTGCAATCCAAAACATCCAAGAACACATATTAAGAACCACAAATTACAAGATTCTATTAAAAAAAAATCCAACATCCAACAATACATCAACAAAGATGATTATTTTCAAACCCTAGAGTTCATCATGTCCAAACCACAAATAAGGTAGTTCCTTATGAAAAAGGAACACTCATACAACTCCAAGGAACAACAAACAAGAAAAAGAAGCATGAAAAACTCGCTCTAACTTTAGATCACCTTGGATGGATGAAGATCTTGAGAGTTGGCGAGATCTTTCCACAAACAGCACCTTGATGCCTTGGATCTTCCTCCCTATCTCCTCATCCGATCTTTGCCTCCCTCTTGGTGAAGCTCATATAGTAGATCACCGGAAAATGGCCCCAAGAAAGGTGGAACGGCAGCCCAAGATACCAAAGAAAAAAAGATGCCCCAAAACAATGCCCTAACCCCTCTTTAAAGGTCTTCTCGGGATAGCTTCACGGTCTAGCTTACATGCGTGAGGATGCTCGAAAGCTCCTTGGGATTTCTGCCAATTTTTCAGCAAAGTGCTACAATACCTGCTATAGTAAATATGCTACATTATAGGTACACAATTTCTCTCGTACAATGCTTGTCACAATGCTTGAGGCCCTAAAACGCCATTTTTTGTGTAGACTTCCCGTATGCGTTCTTGGGCTCACCTAGGCTTCTTCTAGGCTTATAACACAAATAGAAATGATTAAACCACACAAAGGGCATCAATTCATCAAAATGTTCATGAATAGTATAAAATATATACATATCAAATACATACATTTAGGCGTTTATCAGTAATTACTTACTTGAAATTTGAAAATAGCGGTCTAACAAAATTGACATTTGTGACACTATTACATAATTTCCATTCTTTTCTATGAATATATACTGTAATACATTTTTTTCCTGGAAATGCATGCATTGTAAATTTGTAATATTGTATGTTCATCCATTATCCATAGTCCATAGCCATATTTCATAGAGAAATAGAAATAGGGGATGGAATCATCAATCATGGAGATTATGGTTTTACCTAGGATTAAGCCTTTGAGATATGGATTGTGGAGAAGCCGGAATTCCTGAAAAAGAGGCAGACAGTGGTCGGTGCTGCACTACCGATGATTTGGTGGAGTTGTCTCAGTTGTGGAAAGATTTTTATTTTGAGAGCTTGGAAAGTTGGAGTCGGAGTCTCAGAGATATGGCCAAGAATCAAGATGGTGGAAAAAAAAAAGAGAGTCTTGTCATGCTGGTGGCTGGAGAGAGATGGAGAATTGGGGATTGGGGATTGGGGATTGGGGAAAGGCAACATACTTTATAATGTGTATTATAATATTATATCATTATAATGTTATTATATACATATATATTATATATACTAATATCATATTCATATATGCTTTATGCCCAATGTTTTGATTCTCAAAAGTCAGGTTGACCCCAATTTTTTGTGGGTCAACATTGTTTTTTTAAATTAATATATAAATATATATGAAAGAATTTTTAAAATTTTTAAAAATATTTTTGGGGTCATCTGATCCTATAAAAACCTACACAGCTCCGGCCCTGACCATGACCTCCAATCACCTTGCCAGGAGCATATATGCCATTATTACATGACACTATTGACCTCGATAAAATTTGTGAGAAAATTTTTATCACCGAATGTTTTATTACTGATTTTGTATATAGAATAATTTCTATGGAGTGTGACGATTCTATTAAAAAAAAAAAGTCTTCCAAAATATTTTAATTTTTACTTCTTATGAAAGATGTAGTTCATTCTCTCCTCGAGCATTCATAAATCATGTCGTATTTGATAAAGATGTGTCATATTTGGCCAGGTCTAGTGCCATGAAGAACTACATAATAATAATAATAATAATAATAATAATTATTATTATTATTATTATTATTATTATTATTATTAATTCTTAAAATTATTATTTATCAATGTCATCAACAATATATTTTAGAATTTATTTTTTTTTAAAATAAGAATTTAAATATAATTTTAAAAGTAAAAATTTCAATATATATTAATAATTTTAAAATATAAATTTTTATTATCATATTAATTTATATAAAAAATATTTTATTGTGATGAACTAAACACTCATTTTGTCATATTGAAATTGACAAAATTTTTTGGATTAATCATTCCACTCTCTGCATAAAATTGTATCATAATAAATTACTCCCTCCGTTTCTTTTTATCTGTCACAAATCCATGTTCTTTTTCATCTGTCATTTTCTAACATCAAGAAGCATTTAATATTTTTTTTCCAAAATTACCCCTAACACCATATTCAATTCTATTCTTGGAATTAAATATGAGAGTGAAATATAAAAATATAAATTAAGGAGAATTTTGGAAATATAACTAATTTTTTATAAAATTTTGTGAAATAACTAAATTTTTTTTGGCATGTGAGATTCGGTTAACCACAACTAATAAAAAGGAACAGATGGAGTATTTTGCATCCAACAAAAATTTTTTAAATGCCAACTCAATATTTCATAGTTAGGTAATTTTTTTTGTTTTTGATAAATGCCATCATGTTATATAAAAAAAAAAATCAACAAAACATGTGTTGTCAAATAACCTCAAAAATTAATATAAATTGTTAGAAAACCAATAGAAATTGTAATAATTGAATATTTATTTATTTAAAAATGGAAAAAATACCCAACATTCCTTTTATATTCTACTTTGCTTTTAGATAAAATATCATTTCTATCACAAAGTTGGATTTTTTTTCCCACAAAGTTTATAATGCAAACTAATTCAGTGTTTTTTTTTATCTACTTATGAAACTAAGAGCTCTTTTTGTTTTCAAAATTTTTTTGAAGTCATTTATTTTGAAAAATACATAAGGTCTATAATCAAGCTTTATTATGATAAAGATGGATAGAAGGTGAGATTGCATGATGTTGTGATGAATGAAAGACAGTCTAAGATATATATATATATATATATATTATAATACGATATTTCCTTTTATTTGGTTTTCTTGAGTTCAATATAAATTTTTGAATATGAATTACTAAAAGGCAAAGTAAATTTTCTTTATTAAATTAATATTTTAAATAAAAAAGATATAATAAAATAAAATAAAAATAATGATCTATTACTTTAATCGGTTATAATAAAGAATGAAAATAGCAACGATACTTTAGCCTATTGATGCCGAATCTCTTGTATACACTTTCCTAAAATATTGCTTACCCACATTTACCCAATATATATATATATATATATATATAGCTCAAGAGGCAATACTAATTTTAGGGCAAAAAATGAAATAAATTTTGAAAATTTTAATTAAAACTCTTTCCGCCCTTTAAAATAGTTTAATTTGTTTATTACAATCATTTAGTTTGACTACTAATTGAGCTTTTAAAATTTAAAAGGTCTTTTTTAAAAAAAAAATAGTAATAAAAGAAACGGATAAAGCATATACCATAGAGATAGCAGAAAAGAAATTTTATTTTACTTGTATTGGTTGCTAGTCGAAGCATACGGAATACGTCTTCTTCTTGTTTCTGTAGAGTGTTGGCGTACTCCAACAGTGGCTGGAGGTTTTCTTCGATGGCTTCCATAATACAGATCCCATGTATACATTTAATGAGGGTAGTTGACTTGTATCTGAGAAATAACAAATATAATGCTATGATCTCCTCCTTCTCCATCTTACTTCATCATTTCTTTCGCAATGGGGGTATATGTCTTTCTTTTTCTTCCAGTCTATGATTCCTAGACTGTCAAAGTATCATCAGCCATTGCCTTCTCGCTTTTCGATTTTTTAATACTTAGTGGGATCCACAATTTGAATTCCGGGTCCCTTGCCTGCCACTCCACTGATTCCCTTTTTGTAATAATTGTAATAATATATTTTAATATATGGTGGGGTCCACACCAATTCAAAATTCGGCGGCAATTTTAATTGGCCTATCGTATCTTGCCACATGGCAGTACGGACGGGGCAGCCATCAGTGTAATATTAAATAGATGGCCGAAGGAATGTGACTTCTATAAATGATACACCTTTACACACTTATAGATGGACTTTGAGAGCTCTGCACTATTCCAAAGAGTGTAAACCTACTCTAGCCAAAGAAATTTTGATTTAATGCAAAGAACTTATTTCTTACATATCTCTGTTGTTCTCTAACAAAGGAAACTGGGCTCCAGCAACTGTTGGGTGTATCCCTTCTAAGTAACAGAAAAATCATACATGTTGTCAAAGAATTACATGATGATGGCTATACACAGCTACATGTTTTAATACAGCTTGAAGGTCAAGCTCAGGTAACTAATCCAAGATTATTCGATCTTCGTTCCAGTGTTACATCTATCTCATTCCATCCAAACATACAATGTGCAAAATTTAGCTCAGCATATATAGAAAAAGGGGTGATTACATTGACTGGGGTGAGTTTCAGGTTGACAAAAGATCTTCCAGGGAAGGAAGGCATGATTTATCTTTTGTTTATGTTGATGCTTTGAATTCTAAAACTCTAGATAGGGCTTTACAAATTATTAGAGAGAAGGATCCTAGGGCTTTTGTTTTACAGTATCACAATCTTAAATCCAATGTTAAACGTATATTTGCCAGACCTTTGGATCCTTACATTTCTTATTGGGCTTATTCAACGTTCACTATTACACCATGTATGCAGGCATGGCTTGAGCATAATTTTCGAATTAATGGCACTGCATAGCCTGTAGAAAATAATATAATTCATATGAAGGTTGGCTCTTAGTGGCCGATAAGTCTGATCCTTGAGAGACCGAACCTTATTGAGAGGACAGCTTGGGCACGATCTCTAGGTACACATAACTATATTTGTGGGCATCTAGACTTTAATCCTGCCACTTTTCAGAATAATATGTTGTACAATGTAATTGATGATGTGGCACCAAATTATACAAGGCTAAAACATTGCCGAGAGTTGATTAGTGCTCAACGGGATTGACAGACAAATTGTAAGTATGGTAAACCGGTTCGAATTAAAGATGGAATCCCATCTATTATTCTCTGTAATCTGGGACATGATTCATGCTATAAAAGAATACCTAGATCGATCCGACAATGTAGCTTTACATGGCAGGACATTCAAGAATGCGCAATTTGAATTCATAAACATTCCCCTTTATCAAACAGTAGACGACACTAACGGTAACGGTCTTCTTTCTCCCTTGTGATTGTGATTACTGCTTCTACATTCTTTATTCCCTTCAGTTTCATGGATTACTGGATTGGCAACCTTATCACCGAAGGAGAAGATCATGTCAATATATTTATTATTTCTTAGATATGGCCAACGGCCCTCATTAAATGTATACATGGGATCTGTATTGTGGAAGCCATCAAAGAAAACCCCCAATCGTTGTTGGAGTACGCCAATGCGCTACAGAAACACGAAGAAGCCGTATTCCGTATGCTTCCACTAGCAGCCAATACAAGTAAAAATGATGACGACGTGACAGAAGCATACACTATCATAGAGTGAGATGGCATGAAGAAAAAATTGAAATTATAAGATTTAGGCAATATTGGTACCTCCAAAGGTGCCGTATCAACTGGTTGGTGACCGGCGGTCTACCCTACTTTATGTAATATATATCTTTTTAAGTATAATAAAGTATTTGTTGAGGATCGTATGATATTGTTGTCATGTTTATACATATAATGGTAAAGGATAAATAGCAGCGAACCAACCCTTAAAAAAAATTAATACAAGTCAAACTGAACATGGGCCAAATTCTCTACATCGATTATAAAAGTATGAAGATGGCGTACAAAATAAACTACCGCTCGAATAACAGAATTAATTGAAATAAAATCAAAACTTTGTAAATACTACATAATATGACAACAGAATACATGAAGAAAACTGTCACTCAAAGGACGCAGGGTTGTCTAAAATGTGAAAAATAACCAACATTTGTGTAAGTGCAATGCCCGCCGGAGGTTGTAGTTGAAAACGACCTCAATGGTAATGCGGTCCCAGTTGTTGTTAAACGAACAGTCGATATGATCCTTTACACGGAAATACAAAGGATTGGCGAACTCCCAGAAAAAAACCCCAGTATTAGGCTGTGTCTCGGGGATAAGGTTGTCGGTCCGGTATTCCATGAAACCAAAGGGAATGAAGAATGTAGAAGCAGTAATCACAATTAATCACAATTACACAGGAGAAAAAAGACCATTATCGTTAGTGTTGTCTAGTGTTTGATAGAGGGGAACGTCTATGAATTCAAATTGTGCATCCTTGAATGTCCAATCACATAAAGCTAAATTGCCAGGTCGATCTAGGTATTCTTTATAGCTTGAATCATGTCCCGGATTACGGAGAATAAAGGACGGGATTTCACCTTTAATTCAAACTGGTTTACCATACTTACAATTCGTCTACTAATCTCGCTAGCACCAATCAACTCTCACCAATGTTTCAGTCTTAGATAATTTGGCGACACATCATAAATTATGTTGTACAACACATTATTCTGAAACATGGCAGGATTAAAGTCTAGATGCCCACAAATGTAGTTATGTGTACCTAGAGATTGTGCCCAAGCTGTCTTCTCAATACGGCTCGGTCCCTCAAGGATCAGACTTATCGGCCGCTGAGAGCCAACCTTCATCTGTATTATATTATTTTCTACAGGCTGCGTAGTGCCATTAATCTAAAGATTATGCTCAAGCCATGCTTGCATACGTGATGTAATTGTGAACATTGAATAAGCCCAATAAGAAATGTAAGGATCCAAAGGTCTGGCAAATATATGTTCAACATTGGATTTAAGATTGTGATACTGTAAAACAAAAGCCCTGGGATCCTTCTCTCTAATAATTTCTAAAGCCCTGTCTGGAGTTTCAGAATTCAAAGAATTAGCATAAAAAGAAGATAAATCATGTCTTCTATTCCTGGAAGATCTGCTGTCAACCTGAAACTCACCCCAGTCGATGTAATCACCCCCTTTTTCTATATATGCCTTTACATCCGAGCTAGATTTTGCACATTGTATGTTTGGATGGAATGAGGTAGACGCAACACTGGAACGAAGATCAAATAATCTTGGATTAGTTAACTGAGCTCCACCTTCAAGCTGTATTAAAACATGTAGGTGTGGACAGCCATCATCATGTAATTCCCTGGCAACACATATGAATTTTCTGTTATTTGGAAGGGATACAGCCAATAATTGCTGTAGCGCAATTTCCTTTGTCAGAGAACATCGAAGATATGTAAGAAAAAAGTTCTTTGCATTAAATCTAAATTTCTTTGGTTGGAGTGGCATATCTATAAGTAATAGGTTTACACTCTTTGGAATAGTGCAAAGCACTCAAAGGCCATCTATAAGGGTGTAAAGGTGTATCATTTATAAAAGTCCCATTCCCTTGGCCATTCATTTAATATTACATGGATGGTCGCCCCGTCTGTACTGCCATGTGGCGAGATACAATAGGCCAATTCAAATTAAAGTTTCCTATTTAATTTGCATTTGTAATTTAAAATTGAAATTTCATAATAAAAATTTCATTTAAAAAAACTTGGTTCTTCAAGCATAGAGCATTGAATAATACAAACTAGGTAACTAGTGATGAAATAATAGAATTACATAGAATAAACAAAAGAACATTCATTGTACCATTTAATTAATTACTCTAATAATCCTTAATTTGGGATTATATCCATGAAAGCATCAAAATATTGATCTAATAATTGGTGAACAAAAGAACTACCTTTGTATTCTTTTACACTTATGGGTATATATATTACATAATAAAAAGGAGTGAACTAGTGTTTGAAGATAACGAGAAGCAAACTGCGGAAAAATGCTCCACTAAATCATCCTCATATATGTTAATTTGATGAACTACTAGCTAGTTCATTAATATACTGGGCAACTAATTCTTGAGTTTTGATATTTGAACTTGCACAAAACATTAAAACTAAAGCTTTATCAATAGCAAGTAATTGTAGACAACTTGCTATTAGCAAGGTCTTGACAATATATTGAAAGTAATTAAATCTTTGTCAGTCAAGTTATCTGCCAATGTTTATGCTTTTTCCTGCTTATGCTCTAAACAATTTTTCATTTGATGCCTTGATGCTCCTTTCAAACTAACTGATAAAGGATATAAAAGCCTTCGTTGGGAGGCAAAAGACCTATCACAATATTTGTCAATGACTTCATACATGCTTTCAAATATTAAATGCCCCAAATTGAGATTTTCTTTAGACTTGGCTTTTAATATATCTTCAATATTTCTAAGAGAATTATTCAAGTGGTTATAAGAAAAAAAAAGGGTTTCTTTAATCATTAGAGCTTTAGAGACTATAACTGTTGCCATATTCATCAATTTACTTCTTTGCAAACCAAAGGAATTTTTTGTTTCTACAGTAGCATATGTACCATTTTATGACATAAATCTTAGCTTTAACATCTTTTGTCCATCTTATCAAGATAGATTAATTAAGATGATATTTGAAATACATTATGTAAATTTAGTACTTTCAGTGCAAGAACACATAATATGCACACTAATTCGAAGGTTTTATAGTTGCAACTTATAGTGCCACCTAAATATTTGCAAGTCATGGTGCTCTCTTTGCTTGTAGCTTCTCCTATTAACTTATAATTGATAGTTGAAGAATTATATCTAATATATTGTATCACAATCAAGATACTAGCCATAAGTTCTTCTTAGAACTTCTTGAAGATTCTTTCTATGTAATTATTTGCAGCTTGCTTTTACATATTATTTTATTTGAAAATTCTTACAAGTTGACTGTGATTGCAACAAAAATTTTCAAATAATTATGTTCCTTGTCTTCTTTAAACTTTCTTCTTATTTTACGGAACAAACTTTGTCAAAGTTACCATTTTTTGTGTGAAATATCAAAAAAAATTATTTATGTTCTCACTTCACTAAGAATATAAGATATCGGCCAAAGAGGTGTTTTTGCTAAAAGCTGAAGAGATTTTTTCATTATATTTATATAGATTTTGGATCCATGAGTTCTCTTGAAGGTTGTATTTGTTGAGTAAAGAATTTCGCTTCAACTTGAATTCTTCTATTGTCCAACAATCATAGATGCAAGAATTGAAGAGCTCCTTAATTAATATCAACTTGAATATAGTATTCAAACATTCTTAGCAACATTTTGACTAATGTGTCATAAACATAGTCCATGTTGTAAGCTTTGCATGATGTTTCCTATACCATTTTCCATTGCAACGCATTCATCTGAAAAAAATAGTTTGAGGTGATTTCCAATCTATTTCTTCCATAAAGGTCTTAAATGACTAAATAAAAGAGCTTGTAATCTCATGAAGTAAGAATGCATATTCATATTGTATTTGTTTATCCTATAAGTTGTGCCATGAATAACTACATCTCCAAAATAGCTATAATCAACTTCTAATCTTTCATTTCTCTAAAAGAATTTTGTCATGTGATTTTTAGGATCAACTTGTACAAAATAAAAAGAAAAGAAAAGAAGCATCACTAACTTGTAAATTTTGAAGTAGTCAATTAAATGTTGAAATATCCTGCTTCTAAAATATTATTTCCTTTGTTTTGAAAGAAATTGCTCCAATCTATTAGTAGAAACCTAAACATTGTTTACCTCTAAACTCCTTTACCATGTATGAGTATACATCAACAGGTTTTATCCATGCTTTATCCATTTTATCAATTATAAAAGCATATACATCTGAAGTTTTCTGCTAAGTCTCAACATATATCTCTAATCTTCTTGAACTTGCTTATATTTATGCTTAGGATTAATTCTGTAATACCCTGAACCTGTGGATAACTGTTAGAAAATATACTCAGGGTATTACTATAGTGGTAGTAAGATTTTTCTACAGATTAATCTTGTTGAGAAACCCCAAGTGAAAAGAATAAGGACCTAAGTGTAAAAGTTTTTAAAAGATTTTGGGTTAAAGAATAAATGAAAAGGATGGACATGAAATGTTTATGGAAACCGAGGACTGAAAGGTAGGATGGAAGGGATCTTTTTAAAATGTTGTTTTATAATCCAGGGACCACTGGATAATTTGAAAGGACCTTTTGAGAATACTATTTCATAATTCAAGGATCATTTGGGAGTTTTTCAGGGACTGTTGTGTAAGAAATTATGTTTTGAGGGACTAAAATTGAATTTCGGCTGAAAACTTAAGTTGGAGAAAACTCTAGATTTTGATGGTTCATCTTCTTCTCCCTTCATCTGCTACAGAGAACCCGAGAAAAATGAAGAAATGGGAAGAAATTGGAGGTTTTAAGGAGAGGGACTTTGGAGATCGTTGGAGTGAGCTCGCCGGAGGGATGGCTTGGCTTGGTAAGAGGCTTCCTTGTATTGTTTTTGGCATGTATATATATGTATTTATGGTTGGATTTGATGAAAATGTTGATGAATTTGAAGAAATATTAATGAGAATGATGAGGGTGTTGTTTTGAGATGAAATTTGTGTCAAAAAAACCTTGTATCCATGATAAATCAAAGATGAGATTGCCGGAATTACTGTAGCAATTACTGTAGCAACGAGATTAGGGTTTGGTTTGATTAATTAAGTTGATGATGATGATGGTTAGATTGGAATTGGTTGAGTTAGCCAAGTTGGTTTGGTTGGATCAAACCAAGTTAGAATTGATTTGATTGAGTTGGGTTTGGATGAGAATTGAAGTGTTTGGGTTTAATTGAATTAATCTGGTCTGGGTTTGATCAAATCAAGTTGAGTGTGGTTGGACTTGAATGGTTTGGTTGAATTAAATTGGTTGAAGTTGATTTGGGTTTGGTTTAGATGTTGGGCTAAAGGTTTGGGCTGAACCAATTGGAAGAGAATTGGGTTCGGTTGAACCAAGTTGGTTCAATGGATTTTGTATAAGAATTGAGTTGGTTCAAGGCTGGTTCGGTGAATTTGAGTTTGGTTCAATGGAATTGAGGTTGGTTCAGAATGGTCTAGCCCAATTTGAGTTGGCTTAAGTGCAATTGGAGACCAATTTGATTATGCAAGGTCAGGTTTGAACCGATTGGAGTGAGTGGGCCCAATAGAGAGTTGATTATTATTTTTGTATTTTCTTTTGAGTTTAAATATGTTATTTATTTTTATTATATTATTCTATTAGGTGTTGTTCAGTCTTGGGAGGGAGTTCCAGGTCTAGCAAGGAACCCAAGGACACCAGGTGAGTTGGTAGTGGCTATTATTTTAAATAATTGATTAATTATTATTATTTTTGAAATAATTGTTTAATGGCTAGTATTTTTGGAAATAAATGTTTAAGTATTTCATTTTATCATGTTTAATTACAGTATAAGGTCTGAAATATACTTATATTTATTTTTCCTACGATGTGCCATGATAACCGTATTGATACATCGCTTTTTGTATAATTATACGTGATTTGTGAATAGTGAAAAATACATGTATATGTGATTTAATTATTCAATTCTTGTATTTATTTTTGATGGGTATATATGCTTTGATTTGGAGTGATTTGCGAAACCATGTGAGCATATTAAAGATGTTTTATCGGCATTATTAGTAGAATTGGTTTTCATTCCTGGTATAGGAATGGTGTCGTGGATCTGGGCTTTACTGGTGTTATGCATTGTTATACTTTTGGCATTGGCTTTGTGGAAAATAATGTTTATTTCTGTGATGTGAATACTTGTCCCGGAAAAAGGATTTCCATGTTGTTGCTTGTGTTGGGACTTGCAAATTATTTTTGTGTTAAAAAGTTTGGGCTTTGCTTATGTGTTTATCTTGTCCTCGTCAGAATGGTCGAGGTATTCTTGATTTATGATCATGGATGGATATTAGTACTCGAGTGGAGTTGTATTTTATTGTGGTGATTGTTTTGGTGATATCCTATCTGCAGTAGGGCGGTCTTCACGCCGACCTTTTTGAGGTGGGCGTGTCGACCGGGCTGATTACTGAGGGCCGTTCGGGTGGGAGTGTAGAGCCCTCGATCGGATATTCATCGGGTAGCCGGGGTCACCGACCGGGTGAACCGGATGGGTCAACGTTCAGGACATGAGTTCCTTGACGGCTCTCGAACCTAGCTGCCACGGCGAAGGTTTAGAGAGTTTTCTAGACCATGTTATCTTTCGGGTGAGTGTTGGGTATTCGTTTGTATTTTTGAATTTGAGATTTATGTTATTTTTGAATTGTGATGAGGGCGGGTCTCTCACTGAAATTTGTGTTTTCTGAGAAAATCAAATTGATGTTGATCTATGTTGAATTTATGTTTCGAAAGTTCTTTAAAGATTGTATTTTGCTGGAATTCGGTATTTTTGGAAAAAGTTGGAAAAATTATTTGAGCAGTTGGTATTTATATACTTTATATATACTTGTATTTAAGTATTTGAAATTATTAAGCCACTACTGACCAATCGAATGTCTCAGTAAGTCTGCAGGAGCGAGGACCCTAGATTGTCCGGACCGAGTATAGAGCTAGTCGGGGTTGAGTCCGAGGATCGCAGTGGGTCCCCCTTTCTTTATTTCTTGTCATTGTTGTTGTGATCTTAGTAGCGGTTGTACCATAAATTTGAGTTATCAGTATTCATGATATTTATGTATTTGAACTTGTAGTTGGTGTGAAATTGTAAATTGTGATTTGTAGGTCCGATTTTGTTTAAAAGCGTGGGTGTCGGGCTTTCGAGTTAAAAGGGAATTTTTAGCGATGGGTGCCACATTTACCCTCGGTAGAAGGGGTGGGTGTGACATCTTTTTGGTATCGAGTCGTAGGTTGAGATATCCCGGTTTGGTAGAGATCACGGGTTGTGATCCGAGCCTAAAGCTTAGAAGTCAGTGTCTAGACTTAGAGGTTTAGTAGTGATTAGACGGAAAGTTAAGGGCCCAATAGAAGTATTTAGAGTCTCCAATCGGGTTAAAACCTAAGTTGCATATTGGGATTGAGGACCCGATAGTAGGTTTTGACATTTGAGACAAAGAGTCGAGCGAGTGTCATCGTGATCGGGATCATAGGTGAGATATTTGTCGAATTGTTTTTATCCAAAAATGAGTTGACTTGAAGATGCCAAAGAAGTGTGTTTGGCATGTTGTTTGTTGATCGATACATAGTGATTTCATGATGTGATTATTTACTATTGAGCGGATTTGTAGCAAGAGAAAGCAGGGGTCTTGGAACAAGTAAGTGAAATTCGGTGATATCGGATGGATAAATGCTAAGAAATTTCGAGGACGAAATTTTTTTTAAGGGGGAAGGATTGTAATACCCGCAACACGTGGATAAGCTGTAGAAAAATATACTCGGGGGTATTACTATAGTGGTAGTAAGATTTTTCTCATGATTAATCTTGTTGAGAAACCCCAAGTGAAAAGAATAAGGACCTAAGTGTAAAAAGTTTTTTTAAAAAAGATTTTTGGGTTAAAGAATAAATGAAAAGGATGGACATGAAATGTTTATGGAAACCGAGGGACCCGAAAGGTAGGATGGAAGGGATCTTTTTAAAAATGTTGTTTTATAATCCAGGGACCATCTGGATAATTTGAAAGGACCTTTTGAGAATACTATTTCATAATTCAAGGATCATTTGGGGAGTTTTTTTCAGGGACTGTTGTGTAAGAAATTATGTTTTTGAGGGACTAAAATTGAATTTCGGCTGAAAAACTTAAGTTGGAGAAAAACTCTAGATTTTGATGGTTCATCTTCTTCTCCCTTCATCCGCTACAGAACCCGAGAAAATGAAGAAATGGGAAGAAATTGGAGGTTTTAAGGAGAGGGACTTGGAGATCGTTGGAGTGAGCTTTCATGGGAGGGATGGCTTAGCTTGGTAAGAGGCTTCCTTGTATTGTTTTTGGCATGTATATGTATGCATGTATATATATGTATTTATGGTTGGATTTGATGAAAAATGTTGATGAATTTGAAGAAATATTAATGAGAATGATGAGGGTGTTGTTTTGAGATGAAATTTGTGTCAAAAAAACCTTGTATCCATGATAAATCAAAGATGAGATTGCCGGAATTACTGTAGCAAATTACTCGTAGTAACGAGATTAGGGGTTTGGTTTGATTAATTAAGTTGATGATGATGATGGTTAGATTGGAATTGGTTGAGTTAGCCAAGTTGGTTTGGTTGGATCAAACCAAGTTAGAATTGATTTGATTGAGTTGGGTTTGGATGAGAATTGAAGTGTTTGGGTTTAATTGAATTAATCTGGTCTGGGTTTGATCAAATCAAGTTGAGTGTGGTTGGACTTGAATGGTTTGGTTGAATTAAATTGGTTGAAGTTGATTTGGGTTTGGTTTAGATGTTGGGCTAAAGGTTTGGGCTGAACCAATTGGAAGAGAATTGGGTTCGGTTGAACCAAGTTGGTTCAATGGATTTTGTATAAGAATTGAGTTGGTTCAAGGCTGGTTCGGTGAATTTGAGTTTGGTTCAATGGAATTGAGGTTGGTTCAGAATGGTCTAGCCCAATTTGAGTTGGCTTAAGTGCAATTGGAGACCAATTTGATTATGCAAGGTCAGGTTTGAACCGATTGGAGTGAGTGGGCCCAATAGAGAGTTGATTATTATTTTTGTATTTTCTTTTGAGTTTAAATATGTTATTTATTTTTATTATATTATTCTATTAGGTGTTGTTCAGTCTTGGGAGGGAGTTCCAGGTCTAGCAAGGAACCCAAGGACACCAGGTGAGTTGGTAGTGGCTATTATTTTAAATAATTGATTAATTATTATTATTTTGAAATAATTGTTTAATGGCTAGTATTTTGGAAATAAATGTTTAAGTATTTCATTTTATCATGTTTAATTGCGTATAAGGTCGAAATATACTTATATTTATTTTCCTACGATGTGCCATGATAACCGTATTGATACATCAGTTTTGTATAATTATACGTATTTGTGAATAGTGAAAATACATGTATATGTGATTTAATTATTCAATTCTTGTATTTATTTTTGATGGGTATATATGCTTTGATTTGGAGTGATTTGCGAAACCATGTGAGCATATTAAAGATGTTTTATCGGCATTATTAGTAGAATTGGTTTTCATTCCTGGTATAGGAATGGTGTCGTGGATCTGGGCTTTACTGGTGTTATGCATTGTTATACTTTTGGCATTGGCTTTGTGGAAAATAATGTTTATTTCTGTGATGTGAATACTTGTCCTGGAAAAGGATTTCCATGTTGTTGCTTGTGTTGGGACTTGCAAATTATTTTGTGTTAAAAGTTTGGGCTTTGCTTATGTGTTTATCTTGTCCTCGTGCAAATGGCCGAGGTATTCTTGATTTATGATCATGGATGGATATTGTACTCCGAGTGGAGTTGTATTTTATTGTGGTGATTGTTTTGGTGATATCCTACTGCAGTAGGCGGTCTTCACGGCCAGCCTTTTGAGGTGGCGTGTCGACCGGCTGATTACTACGAGGGCCAGTTCAGGTGGGAGTGTAGAGCCCTGACTGGATATTCATCGGGTAGCCGGGGTCACCGACCGGTGAACCGATGGGTCAACGTTAAGGACATGAGTTCCTTGACGGCTCTGAACCTAGCCGCGGCCACGGCGAAGGTTTAGAGAGTTTTCTAGACCATGTTATGCTGGGTGAGTGTTGGGTATTGCTGTATTTTGAATTTGAGATTTATGTTATTTTTGAATTGTGATGAGGGCAGTCTCTCACGAAATTTGTGTTTTCTGAGAAAATCAAATTGATGTTGATCTATGTTGAATTTATGTTTCGAAAGTTCTTTAAAGATTGTATTTTGCTGGAATTCTGGTATTTTGGAAAAGTTGGAAAATTATTTGAGCAGTTGGTATTTATATACTTTATATATACTGTATTTAAGTATTTGAAATTATTAAGCCACTACCGACCAACTGAATGTGCTGTAGCTGCAGGAGCAGGACCCTAGATTGTCTGACCGAGTATAGAGCTAGTCAGGGTTGAGTCCAGGACTGCAGTGGGTCCCCCTTTTCTTTATTTCTTGTCATTGTTGTTGTGATCTTGTAGCGGTTGTACCCGCAAATTTGAGTTATTGTATTCATGATATTTATGTATTTGAACTTGTAGTTGGTGTGAAATTGTAAATTGTGATTTGTAGGTCTGATTTTGTTTAAAGCAGGGTGTCAGTTTCCAGTTAAAAGGGAATTTTAACTGATGGGTGCCACATTTACCTCGGTAGAAGGGGTGGGTGTGACAAATTCCAAATATAATCCATTGACCATCTTCAACATTAACTCCTACTCTTGCATTGTAATGCACCCTAGCCTTTCTTCTCTTGTCTTGACATCATTTTTTTCAAATTTCTTCTCCAAAGGCTTCTCTAGAATGAAAAATATATTGCTTTATTATGGTCCCATCACTTTATCTCTTTTTTTTTTTCCTTTTCTAATGCTAAAACCAACTCTTTGAGTATAATGTTTGTAGTATTGTAAACCTTGTCAAATGAAGTAAAAGTTTTCCAATTTCAATTATTTGATTTTTTACACTATCATAGATGACCTTTTATGAATCAATGCCACTATCAGAAGAATCTAAAGAGTAATTTGTAACCAAATCATCCCTGCCACTTTTGCTGGTTTCGCACAAAATTGAGAAATTAAGAATGTTATACAATCCTTACAAAAATTAATTAATGATTTGGTTAGACTAAAGAGAAGCAAACATATATATTCAATGAGGAATATGATCCCCAGTCAGAATTAGACATATATGTTGCATGAGGACTATGCTATCTAATAACATTGAAGCCTTTCGTTGTTTGTTGTTTGTTTTTATCAAGATTGAAAAATAGAACACAGTCTATAACTTTACAATTCTTAGTCCATTTAATGAGCTTAAATTTATACATATTGCATGAGGATTATGGTCTCTAATAACATTGTAGTCATTTGTTTAATAAACTACTAAAGTGTATTGCATGAAGATAATATTGCCTAATTGATAAGTGTCCAAATACACTATATTTCATTGATATATTTTACTCATTTTCATGCGAATTTCATGACTCCAATGCACTTTTATGTCGTTTTTATGTTTAACTTGTTTTAGGATATCGAAAAATCAATTATTGTACAAAGAAGTATTTTTGGCGTATTTTAAAAGAGAGATCATCTACAATTGAAGTTCACACATGTCCCTAAGCACCGGGCTAAAAGGAGGCGCAGTTTAGAGAGAAATTATTGTAGCTCTCAAATGGCCTGCACAGCTCATCTGGAACCCGTGCGGTCACCGTGTGATCACACGGCATCCACGTAGCATAGGTAGAACACCATGCGGTCTCCATGCGGTCTCCGTGCGGCCACAAGACCCCCACACACGTCACAGGTTGGCCCAACTCTAATCTTTTTAGATGGATTAATATACCCTTAAGGCCCCATGTGGCCACACACTTACCTGCACACCTGGAGGCTTATTTAAGCTGAGTTTAGGGCTTTTACAATAGAGCTTAGCCACCACACATCTCCAAAAACTCCTAGGTCACAAATCCATTGGAGGAGTTTGATTCAGGGGAGAATTGAGGGGGGAAGAAGGTGAAACTCAAGCATAACATCAAGAAGCTCGATGACGCGGATCCGATGATGCTTCATCACCACTATTCGTAGACGGCATAGGGAGTTTGCAATGAATCTTTTCATTGATTACTTGTATCTCTTGCTTACTCTTCCTTTGATGTCAAACTAAACTCCCAAGGGTCACCGAGCTCCGTTGAACCTTGGGAGAAGACTTGCATGGATGATGCTTTAGTTTATTACTGATTGTTGACATGTTTCTTGTTTTGGTTTCAATCTATTTACTTAATGTTCAATCTACAATGGATGGATTCTGTAGGTGTTGATTCATAAATGATACTTGTAAAGCAGGATGCTTGCAAGTATTAGGTCACACGATGGTTAAAGAGCATTAGGGCTTTCCTAGCCAAGACTTCTTGTACACAAAGACATCGTAGGGGTACCTTCCGGATGGAGAAACTTGTGTGGGATTAGGGCTATCTGCGGAAATTTTGGGTTAGTCAACTTTAGAGTCTAGAAGACCAAAACCTAAGCCAACATTATACTTTAATCATCAAATTCATTCATGCTTGTTCATCTTCTGAGGGGATCCTTTCCTAAGGCCCTTCCTTCCCATTGACATTTGTTATCTTTATTTTGTATGTGGTGTGCTTAGTTCATTATCTTATTTTTTTTATTTTATAATAAATAATCACTTATGTTTGGTAGATTAGATAGTGTAGTCGAAAAAGAAATAATATTAGCTCTTAGGACCCTAGGGAATACAACTCTCTCACGTTCGCACCAGAGGAATTCATTACTTGATGACCCTATTGCAGCTCAAGGCAGCGGTGTGTTTGTTCTACATAATAACACGCTCCATTGCATCATCAAGTTTTTGATGTCGTCACCGAGGACATCCAAGACTATTAGGAAAACTCATAGCTCACTACTCTAGTCATTTTTCATCTCATTTTATTTCCCGTTTGTTTTCTGATTTTTGTTTTCTTTGGCTCTAATTTGTTGTCTCTCCTTCTTTTGCAAGGTGATTTGTGTATGACCCGTGCACATCCTAAGGGACTTGTGGAGTCGGACAACGAAATTGAATAGACCATACACAGGAAATTGAGAGAGACACAAGTGGGTTTTTCTTCAAGAATAGTTGAGATTGAGAATGGTGAATTATCCGTTATGCTGAAGAAAGCAGAACTTTGTCTAATTATGAGAGGTCGCAGTTCATAGGAGAAGAGTTCAGTGTATAGACCCTTGCAGTTAATGCAAAAAATTTTGATCTTGCTTGACCTATTTGAATGATACAAAAGATACTGCAGTTTGATGGTTTGACAGATGAAGACTCGAACGAGCATCTATCATGATTCCTACAGATGTGTGCGACCTTCAAGGTTAACAATGTTTCTAATGATATGATTCAGCTCCGATTGTTTCTATTCATCTTATGAGGAATGACATATAGATGGTTGAATTCCTTGTCTCCAATTTCTATCACGACTTGGGAAGACATGGTAGCAAAATTCCTTGGCCGCTACTCCCCTCCAAGCAAGACAATAAAGATGAGACAAGAAATTTCAGCATTTCGGTAAAAGGACCCCATGACACTCTTTGAAGCTCATGAAAGATTCAAAGATATGTTACAAATATGTTCACATCACGGTTTTGCAAAATGCATGATAGTTCAGATTTTGTACAATGGGCTGAATTATCAAATACGAGAACTGATTAATGCTTCAGTAGGTGGCTCTTTGAGTAATAAGTACCCCAAAGAAGTAGAGCAGTTGTTTGAAGGCAAAGACCTCCACAACCTCTAGGATTTCAATATCAACCGTCACTACCAAAGGAGAAGAAATTCTCAATGGAAGAAGTCTTGGCAAAATCTATGATGCTTGCCGATGCTCATTTTGATGTGGTGAACACCACTTTGAGGAATGTCGAAGTGTCACTTCAAAATCTTTAAAACCAAGGTAAGTTTTGAATGGCCACAAGGTAGTCTCCCTAGTAATAACGAAGCTAATCCGTGCAAGCAATGCAAGGCTATCACTTTGAGGAGTGGTAGAGAGGTTAAGGCTCGGCCTAACACTAGTCCACATGCAGAGAATAGAAAAGAACATGGTGAGAGATGCAACTTTCAACCGTATGCGGTATGCTCGTTAGACATAATGACCCATACACTTGTGGCTTGGGCCGCGGTGTGTTCGTTAGACATAACGACATGCGTTGTTGCACCATCACTAATAACATTGAAGTAATAGTTTTGAATAATATTGAAAAAATAGAGAATGTTTTATCATCCTCACTCAATCTAATAAACTTATATTTACAGTATTGAGAAAAATTAATATTTAAACTGGATAACATAGTCTACTTTAAATAAATTAATCATTTATTTCTCTTTATAGAGTTCAAATTAGATACACTAAAAATAAAAAAAATGACATTCATTGTGTGGAGATTATAAAGAAATATCATCAAAATAAATAAATTAAATACTTTTTAAATTCTCATACTGAAGAAGAAGAAGGCATTTTCTGAGCTTGAGAAAGAGAAATAGTCAATGCGCCATGGCGAGAATGGTTGGAAAGTGATGCTCAAATCCTTTTTCAATAGCGAGCAACTCAGCTTTATGTTTTGGTGCCAAAAACAAAATTTGGAAGTGAGTTCCCCCACTTTATAATGAGTTGTCTTTGTATAATTATTTATTTAAAGTTTTCCCTGTATTAACTTCTTTATTACATGTCTTTTGTGCAATGGTTGCCAAGTTTCAATGAGTAAATGGAAGACTCATGCAGCATTGCATGAGGCTAGCTTTATGCAATATTTTACCCTTCATATGGTAGTTGGTTACCCTATTTCCATTTCAACTCTCAACCTATGGTTTGAATCTTATACGTGGCTTGTCCACATTACTCTCCAAAAAATAAAAAATACAAAAAAATACAAAAATCTGAAAGATATTTTATTATTTTTGTGTGTCACAAGATTTATATATAATTGATTAAGCAGTTGTTAGAAGTTTCGGAGGAGAAGAGGACAAAGATGGAGGATTTGATCAACGTGTTGAAGAGATACTTAGAGCTCTAAGGGTTTTAGACTAATAGTGCGAGCGACCCAAGAGAGACGACGTCTAGTTAGGGCTAGTTTGGTGAACTAACTCAGTGCTAGTAGGGGCTTGCCTTCCCTACAATATTTTCTTTCTTAGCCTGCATTCTTAATTTGCAGTCCCTTGTATACCTGTATTTTCACCTCTAATATACCTTAATGTTGCCCTCTTCAGTTTGTTTCACTAATTTTGGTCTATCTTGTAACTTTTTATTTCTATTTCTAATGAATCATGGTTTATCGACTTATTCCAAAATAGTAATAATAATAACAAATAACATAGAAATCTTAAACATTTATATGATAAAAATGATGAACTTCTAATCATTTCCTTGTCTTTATTTAATGAAAGTTAATCCATAAATAAAAAGGTATTTTAGAATAAGTTCTTTTCCTGTGAATTAATTATTTTCTTAAGAGAAATTATGAAGTGGAACTTTCATGAGAAGATGGTAGCTATTAAGATGCCCCAAAACACCACCTTCATATTAAAAGGATGGTAACTCTTTCCCTTGCCAAGTGAGAGGGATTAGCTCCCTCTCACAATAAGGTGAGAGTGGTTTGTCCACCTTATTAAAGAAAAAAAAAAGAAAAAAAAATGGCCCAAACCTTGTCACGCACAGCCCAC
This sequence comes from Dioscorea cayenensis subsp. rotundata, assembly GCF_009730915.1. Classification (NCBI taxonomy): domain Eukaryota; kingdom Viridiplantae; phylum Streptophyta; class Magnoliopsida; order Dioscoreales; family Dioscoreaceae; genus Dioscorea; species Dioscorea cayenensis. The sequence goes on along the minus strand of NC_052481.1, from coordinate 16,447,422 downwards.
ATTCCAATATATGTATTATAATATATATAAGTAAAATATAACCATCTTCACATTAGAATGATGGAAACTCTTTCCCTTGCCAAGTGAGAGGTTGAGGGATCAATTTCCTCTCACAATATTGGTTGATGTGAGTGAATTATCCACCTTATCAAATATATATATATATATATATATATATATATATATATATATATATATATATATAAGGGTTGGTTATTTACAGACCTCCTAGATTTGAAATCTAGGAAACATTGGCCCAATTTTTTGCACTTGCCTTCACTACTAGGTCCCTGTTCCCAATCCCCCATGTCGGCCATTCACAGCCAGGCCTTTTTCTCTCCTTTCGCACGCTACCCTCACCCTTGCTGCTAGGTTGCCCTCAAACTCCAATAGGTGATCTCTTTAGATGAGATCTCCAAGCTTTACTACCTATCCATTACTAAGGATGCTTTCATCCTTGATGATTCCCCACTCTTCTTTTGGTATTGGAATCTAGTGCTCAAGTTCTTTGATTTTAGGGTTTGTTTGGATTCAAAGAAAATTGAGGAAAGGGAATCAAAATAAGAAGGAAATTCTATTGATTGGTATTTAATTTGATGAAAATGTTGAGACTTATTAGTAGATTAAAGATTTATTTTTGCCAATTTCCCCAATTTATCCCTTGTATTGGAAAATTTACTATACAGTATTTGTCTGCAGATAGAGTTATGTCTAATCATCCTTGTAAGTTTGGATTTTTTTTAGTATTGCAATAGAGGGTGAGTCTTCTGGTGATGAAGGGGAGGTGAGAGCTTTTTCCTTTTTGGAAATGGAAGGGAAAAGCTGCAAAATGGGAGAGGCTTGCGAGCAAAGGAGGGGAGGAGGAGAGGCTTAAGTCATGGGAGAGGACTACGGGATTGCATTAATAGAAATCATTAGATGATGATCTAATGGCTACTTTTTTAATGCCCCAAACACTCTAACTATCCTCAAAAAGATCCAGTCGTCCTGGATAACTAATAGTTTTTTAAGTCTTGAAGGCCAAGGAAAGCTAATTATTAGTGCGATCCGCTGGCCCATCTAGATCTAACCAAGTAATCACATTTTCTTTTGCATAACATTATTACATTTTTCATCTATTTACAAAATTAATTATATGCTTACTGCTTAGATAAATGCAACTCTAGACTCTTGAAGGGCAAACTTAAGGAGTCATTTTCGAAGATTAAAAGGTGCCTTAACTTCATGGGACCCTTGGTTTCCACTCCTGGAAGACGTAGCAACTCCCAGAGTGTTCCTCCTAATTCAACCGACTGATAGTGGTTGTATTTACTTTTGTCTATCCATCTATGGTGGATGTGTAGTCTCCATCTTGTTTATTTTTAGCTCTTATGTCTGTTATTGTTCTAACCATTAGTTGTTTCGTTCTTGTCGATCTATACTGCTTTCACTCTTAATAAATTGTAGTTTATCCACCTTTATTAAAAAAAATTACAAAGCATACTCTAAAATTTTAAGATGATGTAAAACTTGATGGCTTTAAATAATCAAAGAAATTTTCCATAATTGGTCACTAAACTATCCACAAGTTGCTATTTTGGTCACTAAACTAAAAAAAAAAATTCTATTTTTGTCACTTAAATTATGAATTCCTTTCAATCTGGTCACTGTCACTTACGACATTAAAGGCGGTTTGACGTGGCTCCGCCATGTCATCAAGGGCTAACCACGTCAGTGCATCCTTCCCAGTTATAAGACTTTTTCTTTTCTTTTTTTCTTTCTTTATTTCCCTTTCTGCTTTCTTTTTCCTTTCTTTTTCAAATCCCTTGTAACTAATCTTCACGTGGATGAAAGGTTTCTAGTGAAAATAATTGGACCGAAGAGTTTCCACATGTTTCATTACATTGCAAGGTATGTGTACAAAGACCTTCATAAGAAAAGTGAGAACTTTCATAAGATGCTTTTTGACAATCTCTTGCTTTTTGTCCGATTAGAAATGATGATGGATGGGTGCACTAATTCGGAAGAGTATAGTCTCGGTGAACAACAGACGGAGTGATCCATTGATTTGCTTTTGACTGATGATGGTGAATCACTTTCATCAGTCCCTGAGGACTATACAAACCAATCCATCTGTGATCTCTATTGTGCGCTTGAAGGTTTTCGGAAGAGGACAAAGTTTCGTAAGGTCATTTGGGCTGACAAGCTAGAGCACTAGGGATGAATTAGAGTTCTTGAAAAGGTGTAAGAAAGCTAAGGCGTTGCACATACTTGGGAACGCCATTGTAAGGGCAAGAAGAGACTCTGCTTTGATTAAAAGGATTGCAATTGATTATATTTAAGCATCTCTTAGAAGAATTTGTAGGGAGAACAATGTGATTTTCCAAATCCCTCATGAGAGTTTGTTGAATGTGGGTCAGTTTTCTATGTACAGTCCCATTCAGTTAATAAGATGTTTCCATGTGTTTCTCTGCAGTGTTTCTTCTCATTTAATCAAGCTCGCCATCTTTTCTAACCGCTGCTAATTTGCATAATTATAAAAGCTCATGGAAAAAACAAAACAACTTTACAAAGTTTTTCGACACTGGTTTTAACAATTGATTCTTTATCTAAAAGCTACCGAATTTGTCTCTAATGTTCACACCATCATGACAAGAGCCACAACTAGTTTAAAAGACTCCCTTCCCACAAAATACTGTAAATTCATTGTTTAGATAAGAATAGTAAGAGTAGTGGCTCTTGTCATCTTCGCTGTTGTAGATGATCATGCATCACATTGCTGTTGAGTTTGGAAAACAAATAATTTAACATTAGAACTAGAAGGACATCTACTCTACTATGTACCCCAATTTTTTTTATAGTGGAGTGAAAGGGAGAAGGTCAGGTTCAAGGGATTTGAGAGAGAGAAAGAAAGGAGAAAGGGAAAGGAAGTAAAAAGAAAAGAAAAAGTCTTTTAACTGGGGGTTATGCTGACTAGATAGCCCCTGATGACATGGCAGAGCCACGTCAAATCGCCATTAATGTCGTAGGCGACGGTGACCAAATTGAAAGGAATTCATATGTTAAGTGACCAAAATAGAATTTTTTTTTTTAGTTTAGTAGCCAAAAAAGGAACTTGTGGCTAGTTTAGTGTCCCATTATGTAATTTACCCAATATTTAAATACGCAACTTTTTTATTATCTACACATACACATTGAGATAATAAAAATTTAAGGGATGTTTGAATTGAGAATAAAAGTGAATTGGACTAAAATATCAAAGGACAGTAATCTTTAATTTTTATTCTTACTAGTGTCTAGGATGGAACAAAAGCATAAAAAGAGTACGAAGTGAGTATTTGGTTGAGAAGTAAGGTGGAAATTTGGATTAACAAGATTTAAAAAAAAAATTGACTTTTTTTTGTAATTTTTGATCCATTCCATATACATTGAGGCAAAAACTAATTATAGTTATGGTTTTTAATTTTTATTATATTAATATTAGTATAAAGCCCTCAACTTATAACTATAAACAATTAAAACACTCTTAAAATCACAAAATAATAGAATGATAGAGCAAAGATTAAAGACTCACAAAATACTAATCACAAAAGAAATACAAGCAATAAGTGCTGAAGGAATGATATCAAACTCTGATTTCAAATTTAGATTATGAATGGTGAAATATATATATATAAATGATATAAAAATAATATAAAAATATTTTTTTTCAAACAAACCTCGTAATCCGGATTAAGCTACTCTTCATATCAATAGCTTGATTCGGATTAGGCTTTTTTATTCACCAAAAAGAGTTTTGAGCCCTATGGATAATGTTGGACAAAATTTAGAAGATTCAAGAGGATTAAGGGGCTTAATACATCCCTTAATCATCCAGCCAAACATCTCTAAATAAATAAGTTAAAAATAATATATATATATATATATATATATCAACATCAATGTTATAGCATATCTACAACAACCACCACCAAAGCTCTTCGAAAATAATAAAATGAAAATTGACATATATGATATAATGATAAAGTATTTTATATTGCATTTCCATCTTTGAACATAAAGTGTTATATTCACGAAAATATAATAATAATATAGGAGGGATATTGTTGGATTTGCTTTCTCTATTTGAAAAGTACTCCAAGTCCAATACCTATTATGCATTTCATTATTTAATATTATCTACACCTAAAAGGTTACAAGAAAAATTAGTTTTTATATAAGCTTATCGTTCAATCACAAAATATATTTATTATTATAATTTACACAAACAACTGCAATGTCACTAGGCATATGAGTTAGCAATATATATATGAGTTAGTAATATATATATATATATATATTACATATGCAACAAGCACAATAATCAAAAGCTTATATAGAAGAGGGAATTGATCTTCCAATCATATACCTTTACCTGGAAGTATTGCTGCCCTCTCCCACACTAAAAATTTTTTTTAGCATCCCCTCATTCACAGTTTATCTTTGTTAATTATGCATTGGATAAAATTTGAATATTAGATACCAATATGAAAGTGAATGCCTTTTTTTCATTATGCTAGCCCAATGTCAGTGATATGTATATATTTCTATAATAATACTTTTCATTTAAAAAAAAACTCAAATAGGTTAAAGAATAAAGGTTGCATTATTATTTTTTAAGTTCTCAGGTCATTTCATAAATAGTTTTATAAAACTAATACTAGTGTATTGAAGTAGGATTGTCAAATAAACAGAGCCAAAACTGCACATTTAATAAGCTAGCCTTAAACTAAGGCTCTCTCTCTCTCTCTCTCAATTCATTTCAAAATAGATCCACATGACATTAAAAAAATATTTTAAATGAACAATTAAAGCCCAAAAGCAAATAAATACTGCACTAAAAAGAATTAGCTGCAAAAACAAAAAGTCATATCCTAAAAATGCTAATAAGAACACGTGGTATTTTATTATAATATTTAAATAAATTGATGAATTTGTTCCTACTAAATATGAAAAAAATTAACATTATTTTTTTTAAACCAAAAAAACAATATATCTAAAAAAATCTCTCTTTTTATTGAACCGGTAAAACCACATTTTTTATATTTTTTTAAAAAATATTATCTTTACTAATAATTTTATTTGCATTAATGACAAAAAGTCAATGATAAACTTTATTTTAACAAAGATTTCTTTGAAATCTTTTCTGGTTAAATGAACCTGTCCTAGATTCCATTTTAGCAAAAGCATTTATAAAAATTTTAGTTCCATAAACACTGAATACATATTAATTAATTTTTAATTTTATATTCTTGCATTATTCAACGAGGATATGTTTGGAGTAAGCTTTTTAGTATTAGAACCATTTTATGGTGGAGATTTCATTATTTGTTTAACATGTTTAGATTTATATACATTTTATTAATTTCATATTAATTATAAGTGAGAAAGAAAAAATTAACCTCAAATTTGACTACCATATTATTCCTCAAAATTAATGAAATTATTCTATGTAAATAATTAAAAAACGAGGAATTTGTTTGTATATCCTTATAAAAGCAAGAAAATACTAATATAATATCATAAAAAATTATATTTATTTGTATATTTTTACAAAACATTTTTATTTTGAAATTTTTAATTGATTATTTTTTATTTCTAAAATAAATGAAGTAAAGGAGATAAAGAACAGTGTTTTATTAATAAAACTTTTAAGCTGACTATTGAGAAGAAGTATACAAATAAAAATATACATGAGTGTGTAATACATAGTCATTATTCACACTTTCCTTAAATAATGACTTATCTTACACATATGCATATTATTTTAACTCAATGTGGACGACTTCTTTTTCATAGCTTTATTCTTCAATGATTATCATTAACTAATGATACTCATAAATTAACCAAGACTTGCTTGAAAAAAGAAAATATGAGAGAAGCCTTTCCCTAAAGTACGAAAAAAGTTTAGTTTGGCCAAAAATAAAAAGCTATGGCTTTTGAGTTATGACCATCCATTGTAGCAATAGAATAAGCATATTCTCATGTCATTAATAAGAATATTCTCATGTCATTTGCCCACAAAAAGTATTTGTTTTTAATCCCTCCAAATAAGAACCAGAATATATATATATATATATATATATATATATATATATATCTTTCTCTTTCCATTACTTTCCTTCCTTTCCTTGTTGTGCTCTAAAAGAAGAATCAAATTCTTGTTTGGTCTCATTGCATGCTAACCATCTTAATTTGACTGTGCATTAGCCTTTCCAATTAATTATTACTTTTTATATTTAATACTTTAATGATAAATTTTAATTGAGTTTGAATTAGTTAAAAAAATTTATATGTACAGATTAATCTGAATATTTGGGTTTTTCAATATTATGGTAGTGCTATGAGATAGAAAAAAAGCTGATGAATTTTGGAGAAGTTGGGAATAATTTGATGCTGAAAAGATATTATGGTCCTTGTACTTGAAACTTCTTTTTTTTTTCTTTTATGTTTTATAATATATAAGTTGTTATTCAATTTTATAACTTATTTTTAACTTAAATGGCTATAATTTAAGTTTAAAGAGTGATAATATAAGGAGAAATTGTTAAAAGGTGTAAACAACTTTACTATTGAGTCAAAAACCTTTTGATTTTTCCAAATCCCTTGGAAGTCCCTTCTTTTTTTCAAAATTACTTTTATATCCAATGGATAGATAATCTCGGATTTACTAATCTTACATCTCATTCAACTTTTAGTTTTGCTTTTTGGTTTTAGTGCTTCATATTTACTATTCTTACATTACCTTAAGTTTTTAGTTTTGGTCTTTAGTTTTTGGTGTATCCACTTATTATTTGATAAATTTATTCAAATTTATGTGTTGTTGAACAGAATTCGAACTTGTAAAGATGACGGGAGGGATGAAATGGAATTAGTTGTAAAAAAGAGGGACTGCAGAGGATAAAATTTTGTCAGAAAGATTTATTGGATAAGATAAAAAGTTCCATGGACTACAGAATAATTTTCCCTAATATAAGAACATATATACACATGTACGATTCACTCTTTAAAAATTTGCAACTACAAACAAATTAGTAAGTATAAGTCTCACATTTAACAAAATATGAGTTTATAAGTTATATACTAGTTATTATATTTCTCTCAAACATTTCTTTTTCATATGTTCATTTTTTAAGACTAATAAAAAAAAAAGTAAATTACTCCCTAATATGCATTCCAAAAATAAAAATTTATAATAACAGGTGAATTCCACTATTTTCAAAATTTTCAATCAAGATATGCTACTATAAAATTTTTAAGAATTAGAGAAAAAAAAATTCTAAAACAAACCTTATTACTACTCCCTAATAAACAAAGTTAACAAACAGAGAAGTGGGTTGGGGAAAGTTAGGCCAGTGATTAATCCTCCCACTTCACAAACATACTTTTTAAAGTTTAAAGAATAAGTAATAGATAAAGAACTTGCATGAACAAATCAAACTAACATGTGTGCATCTTCGCATAGTTTTTTTCAAGAGAATAATAATATTTTAACCGCGCGCAATGAATTATTAAAATCATTATTTTATCTTTGTGATGTTTGTGCAAGAGAATAACTACTAAAGCTTAAACTTCAATTTTTTTTCCTACAAACCACCTCAAAAACCTTGGTTACGCCTCAATTAAGCATTGACACAAAGTCAAATCCTCAACCTATAATAAAAAAAAATTAAATATTTTAACTGTTCGACTAATGTTTCAATGGCTTAAACTTTAACATGTATTTATAATAATAATAATAATATGAAAATAATACTAAAAAATTGAAGATTGTCACAAGACAGGTTAAAACCCCGTTTTATGACGGAAACTACAAGCCTGCTATGAACCCGTCAAATTGTAAAACCAATGGACTGATTCAATGATCTACTTTTTATTAAACGGACTAGTTACGGTTTACAAAAACTCACCCGACCCATCAACCAGACTGATTGACCCAGAAGGCTAGTTTTAATTAATTCTTTTTTTTTTAATTCAACAAATAGCCCCTGAAAATGGTTTTACCATTGAACAAATCCGACTCAACCCGCCTGCCTGATTCACCGGTTGAACTCGAACCGGCCTATCCAGCCAAAGCTTGGACCGGATCCGGTTCACCCGAAACACTAAACCAGCCTTCGTCCTCCACCACCATCACCACCATGAAAAACTTTTGTATCTTTCTTTCTTAGTATGTATATATATATATATATATAAATAGTTGGTTGTGTGTGTGTGGGTGTTAGGTGTCAGTGGAAAGAGAACGTTGAAGCAACGTAGAAAAGGAAGCCTTTTTATCCGGAGGATGAATAAACATTTAAAAGAAAGAAGAGCAGGCTTTTTAGAGATATCAGTGCTCCGTTTTCCAATGAAAAGTTATTAGACGGTTCCACATCGGTGAACCAAATGCTTTCTCTATCTCTCTCTTTCTCTCTCGCTCTCCAAGAAAGATAATATCTGTTTTATTTTGGGGATTTGTGAAATATATATCTCATCAAAAGAAAGTTAGAAACTCCTTTTGCACATAAACATTTGTTTTTGACATCTTTGTGGTTTTTTGCTTGCTTTACAACGATTTTAATATCATATATATATGAGAGCTTAACTTAGTAGGGTGATTTTTTTAAAAAAATAAAAGTAGGGTGGAAATTAATAAATAATAATTAATTATTTTTTAAAAAAAAATTTCAAATAATATCCGAATTTTAATTATTATAGAAAATTTTAATTCATTTCTAAATATAAAATATCAAATATTTAAAATGTAGAGTTTGACACAGTCAAACAATACAATAGTCAATATATATAATTATTATTGGTAGAATTTAAGTTATTTAACGGTTAAATATAGGAGTCACATGTGGTAGGTTGGGAGCTTGAATCCTCTCATGTACTATCAATAATGTAAATAGTGGTTTAATCTAAATTTTTATGTATTCAGTTTATGATATTTTATTAAATTCGGTATTTTACAAAGATTAGGCTCTAAGCTATCCATTGTCAATCTAACTCTTTAAATAGTTCAATAGAATAAAAAAAAGCTTTGAAGGTTCCCGGAAGCATATATTATTATTATTATTATTAGCATAAATTTTTTTAAAAAAAAATGGAAGATTTTATTGAGCTATATGTAAAAAAAAGTTTTTATCAAATGTTAAAATTTTTAAGATTTCATGAAAAAATTTTATGACTAAATTATAAACATATTTGCTTTGTTTTACAATGTAATCACTACGAAATCTAATTTTTAACTTTGGGAGATGGAGACAAGATTGCTAATTTTTATTATAAAAAGAAAAAAAACATAAAGAATGCCACATATTATATTCTATATTAGTAATTAAATAAATTTTTAAAATGAAACTCAACATAGCTATATGTGCCCAATATTGGTGTCAAGTATAATAAAATGAAATTCTAAAACCACAGTAATAAAAAAAAATATAAATATTAAAATGATTCTTTTATTTTGTGTTTTTCACTTTTTTAATATTTCTAATATAAATCTTTCTTTTTAGTCCTTGTATTTGCATATTTTCGTTTTTAGTTATAAAATCTGTCTTTTTGATCATTGTATTTACACATTTTCATTATTTTTGATCCCTCTAATTCATCAGTTGGAAGGATTAAAAAGACGGATCCGTCAATTGAAAGAACTAAAAAAATAAAAATGTGTAAATACAAAAACAAAAAAAATAAATTTTATATTAAAAAAATTAAAAGACGAAAAACACAAAATAAAGAAATCATTTTGATATTAAAAAAAAATACTTTGGGTGTATATCAGTATATGAAAAAAAATCAAATTAGAATCATTAATACTATTCATTTTATAAAATTAAAAATATAGTTAAATCCAATAGATATGGAACAAATCTAATAATAGGTACTTGAGAATCATGATGCCATGTCATCATACATTGTGGGACCCAGAGGTAAAACTAGGGGCTCTATGAAGATAGGTGCTACTCTCTCTGTGATATCTAGTCTAGTTACTGAACATGTTGAGCCAGAACCTAACGCCGTCAAAAGTAACTGGAAACCGTTACTGTTACCGTCCATCCAGCGAAACGCGATTCCAACGAATTGCATGACAAATTCGTTTACTTGCTATATATACACGCACATATTAACATTATAAAATAAGCGTACCAAAGTCCTAGTACTTCACTGATATTGTTCTCACTGTGAAAAGTGAGCATTAAACATGTAAAAGATTTAAAATTTAAATTTTACTGAATACAATTTTGGTAATTAGTTTTTAATGTGATACCGATTTATTACCCAAATATCATGTTATTGTGTGAAATCTCCGATTATCATTTGTAAGTATGAGTTTACTATCAAATCTTATGTCACTAGGTGTGGATACATGGTTAAATGATTATTCCGGATCTGTACTAACCTATAGTTAAAAAAATCAATAAATAATTTTTTACTTATAAGCTCTTTTAAAAATAATAAATTATTTACATATTTTTATAAAAATAATATCTGGTTATACAACTCTGCAAAATATTTTCATTGTCTTGCATACTCAGACTAAAAATTAACTAAAATATTTTAGTAAAACATTAAGTTGTTCTTTAGTTTTTGCTTTTCATTGATTTTATGAAAGGGAAATTATTGAGAAGAAATTAAAATTAATTATATTGTGACCAAATTTGTAAGTTAAAAACATATGAGTAAATAAAAATGTTTTATAAGACTATATAAGAAAATATGATTTTTATGAAAGTACATTAGCAATTATAAGTAAGAAATTTTATTCAAATAAATATTATAATGGTGTCCAATCTAATGTGACATGAATATTCTGCAGTTAATGAGTTCAATATTTAATGATTTGGGCTTATAGATTCCCTTGAAGTGGGATTTACTTAGTTGCCTACAAACTCATTTTCTAGATCTAATTAATGCCAATGACAATAGAACAAAAAAAATTCTAAACACATTTTTTTTTTCTTTAAAATGTTGTTCTGTAAATAGAAAAGCAAAACAACAATATATAAAATATAAAAGTAGATGTTGGTAGTTGATAAGCCATGCGCATGATCAAACTGTTAATATTTGAATAAAAATAAGAATAAAAATAAAATACCAGCCCTTTCTATGTGGGGTGGTAAATCATGTTAGTTTTATATAATTTTATTATTTTTAAATAACTTAATATTTATAGAAAATGTGGAAACTACGAATGTTTACCGGTTATGGTGGCTTACAAACCTTTTAGAAAAATCCTCTTACCTTATAATCATGGAGGGGTAAAACCATTATTTTTTCCACCAAAAATACACCCAGAAACATGAATAATACTGATAAATAGTATTAGATCTGAGTGTACAGTTCATAAACAGTGCAGTGCACAGTACTAACAAGGGAATGATTCAAATTTTTACTCTCTCCTTTAGCACTCTTGTGTCATATCATTGGGCTATTTAGGATAACACTCTCTTTTCGGACATAATACTTTTATATATTTTGGATATATATATATATATATATATATATATATATATATATATATATATATATATATATATGAGAATGAATCATCTGGGAACGTTCGTAGATTTGAAATCTACAAACGTTGCTCTCAACCGTTGGATTTCAATTCAACAATTGAGCACTATTTCATGTACAGTATTACTGTGCTTATAAATAGTAACACAGTGAAAAGTGGGGCTGTAACCCAAACCAAGATTAATTAACCAAGCTAACTCTTTATTATGTCTCACTGTAGCAATTAATTTGGTACTGTGCTCACACTGCGAACGTTCAACGAACGTCCGTAGATGATGTTATATATATATATATATATATAATATCAAAACGGTCCCTCTATTTTGTGTTTCCCGTCCTTTCAGTTCCTCTAATATAAAATCCGTCTTTTTGGTCCTCGTATTTTCATATATTTGTCTTTTTAATCCCTCTTATTAACGGATCTGCCCTTTTAGTCCTTACAGTTGATGAATTAGAGGGACCAAAAAGGATGGAAATTTATAAATACGAGAACTAAAAGAGTAAATTTTACAACTAAAGGATAAAAATGTGCAAATAAAAAGACCAAAAATGCTGATTTTGATAATTATTTTGTTTTTATTTTTAATAATAATAGGTAATATTAAAAAAACTGCATTTAACAAATAATTTTATAAAAAAATAATAAATAAAAAATATCTTGGAAAAGGATATCATGATAAAAATAAAAGGCAATAATGGGTGGATCTTGAGTTCTCTGAGGTGATCATTTGCTAAAGCCACGCCCGTTCATTATAACACTTAAAACACTAAACAGTGACCGAATCATTTGATCAAGACTTATTTTTATGACAAATTATTGCATATATATATATATATATATATATATATATATATATATATATATATATATATATATATATATATACTTGTCAAAGTTTATGGTTTCATGAAAAATATAAGCATGGATGCATTCGGTAAATTAAACAAAATTTTAATAAATTACAATTTATCTGCTACATGTCACATAAAACAAAATAACTATCTTTTTTTTTTTTTAAAAAAAAAACCTCATAAAAAATTATTTCATTTACCGAAATTCCATTTCGCTTGAGGTTCATATCTATAAAAAAAATTATTTTAATCTTAAAAATTTTATAAATATTCCATCAATTATACGTTTATATTCATTTTGTGTCATGCTTAGTATTTGCACAGATTTCTTAATAAATATCATATTTTTCATATATAATTTATTAACCTGATCCATTAGCCCCGATTTAATTATAAAATAAAAGAATATAAGATAATTTTATTATGTAAAAAGTGCAGGTTGCCGGAGACTGGCCGGCCGGACAATAGCCGGACCGTCACACTTTACAATGAGAAAATATTTTACTTTCAGTAAAATATTTTTTTATACTATAACATCTGTATTATGTCATAATTTTATAGTCTAAACTGACTACACAAACAATCATATGGCATAATTCTCATAAAATATTAAATTATGCCATATTGTACGAATTATACAATAATTTTGGGATTATGCTATAATTTTGGGCTACTGAAACAAGCCTTTAATCCGATAAGTTTTTTAAATAATTCCCGGTTTTCTTGCATTAGAAAAAAATTGTTGAAATATTTTTATCTCAATTAATAATTATATTTTATCCACCACAAATATATATGAGCTAAAGCAAGATGAAGTAAACGTTTTATTGATGATGTCCAAACATAAAGAACAATAAAATCATTGTCTCATCAGCTAATACTACCTTAATGATATGAGATGTGTTTTACAAATATTGAATGGTAAATGCAGATAATTTCTGTCAATGTATCAGATAAAATCATATATTAACCATATATTGAATATATATATATATATATAATATAGGCAAAAAGTAATTTAGGTAAATCTCTAAATTACTATTCTCTAGGAATATTTAATTTAAAATTTTTGGTTCATATCCAACGATGGTTTCTTTATATAAATATTGTATATTTTTTTACTTTTTATGATAATGTACAATATTGTAGAACATGTTTTCAGTACTATTTATGATGATAATAATCCGATGGCTACTATAGACGTCTAGGGCTGTAAATGAGCCGAGCCGAGCCGAGCTTTGCCTTGTTCAAGCTTGGCTCGTTACTATTTAATCGAGCTTGAACTCGAGCCGAGCTTTCTTCGAGCTTCATTTTTTATGTTCAAGCTTGGCTCGTTACTATTTTAACCGAGCTCGAGCTCTAATCGAGCTTCTTTCGAGCTTCATGCTCGAGCTCAACTTGTTAAGAAAATTTGAAGCTTAGACTTAGCTAGCTAACTTGATTAAGGCTTGACTATTTTTTTTATATTTAATTTTTTTATTTAGTAAACTTATTTAATAAATCATTATCAAGTGTGATTCAACTCGATTTGAGTTTGATTATATTAATGATTGTTACAAATAAAATTGTAAATGATACTATAAACGAGCTTTTAATTATACAATAAACGAGTTATTTACAAGATTTAATGAGCCGAGTTTGGTGGTGTTCAAGCTTTGCTCGTTTATCTTATGAGCTCATTTAACTTAATGAACTAGTTGACCTGAGCTTTTAATGAGCTTAGCCTTCGAATAGTAGTTTATAGCCCTATATGTGTAACTCAAATTGACAACAATGACATAGTCACATATACACCTTAATATACATATACATATATATAATGTAATATATATATATATATATATATATATATATATATATATATATATATATATATATATATATATATATATAAACGAGCTCACAATCGAGCTTATAAACGAGCTTGTTCATGAGCTTGGTCACGAGCTGTGTTCGCGAGCCAAAACGAGCCGAGCTTTTGGCTGCTCAAGCTTGGCTTGTTTATTAATCGAGCTTGAAAATGATGTTCAAGCTTGACTCGTTTACAATATGAGCTAAACACGAACGAGCCTTTGTCGAGCTGAACACCGAGCTACTCACGAACGGCTCGGCTCAAATACACCCCTATAGACGTCCCTAGATTACCGGTTTTTATATATATATATATATATATATATATATATTCAAAAGGTTTGAAAGGAATTCTATCAATTTTCAAACCGTTATGAAATTATAAATAACTAATTGATTGAATAAAAAATCCAAAATAATAGACATATTTTGCGAGTTTTTTAATTTCATTTCCAACAGTTAATCATTACTTATTGCGCAAAACGAAATAAATATATAAATTTATAAAAAATCTAAATGATTATAACTCAATTGTAAAATATTTAAAGAGATATATACACAGTAACACAGTAACACAAATACCACAAATAACTATTTTGGAGGGTTTTTTTATTTGATTTTAAATTATTAATATTAATTAAAACAAATGCTTTCAATTAAAAACTTTATCACCAACCTAATAGCCTAGTGGTACCGGATCCCCAAGAGTTTCATAGAGGTCGCATGTTCGAGCCTTGCACCACGCGATGCTTTGTGCTTGGGTGAAGGTGCTGTGGAGCGATGCTTTCCCAGCACTGTCCTCGACCGCCTCCAGGTGGGAGGGACCGTGACGCTTTATCGCTACGTGTCAAAAATATCCTTCTAAACACAATATATAAAAAATCAACAATAAATTAAAGTTGTCAAATGATCAATTTTTTGTAACACTAAAAATATTATATATATATATTACAATTAATAATAAAAAATAAAAATGAGTTCTTAGTTTGAATGTAAATCTAGATTTAATTAATTTAAAGTAAATCACCCCAATTTTAATTTAACCTAAATTAGTAGTCTCAAATTTTCTTAAATCAAATTCAAATTTTTACTTAATTTCAAAAATAAGTGAATCCTAATTTTTTTTTTTAATAAATGCGGCTAGTGTTATTAGGAATTAACCGTCCAATTAGTGTGCCGTCACTGATAATGCGGGATTCAGACTAAAAATTAACTATCTACTTTATATGTTTAGACCAGAAATTAACCACGTTGGGTAAAACTTATATGCAGTCTGGATTGTAAATCCAAATTCATAACTCGCTACTTATTGCATTTAATAGAATTTGAATTCAGGATCAAATTCATAACTAGAGAGTAGGAACTCATTCATTGCGTTTAATAAAGCTTGAGTTCATGATCTTTTCAATATTGTATATTGACACCCTTCATAGTAGTGAAACCAATGCCAATGCCAATGCCAATGCCAATGCCAATGCCAATGGGCTCTAAACCTTTTGTTTTTTAGCGGTAAAAATTACTGACACATCATACTCACAACTCATAGATCTTTCGCTAACTGTGGAGCAACCTCACGGAAGGGCCAGAGCGCCAATTCTCTTCAAAGTGGCTGGTTTTTGGTTTCACACAGCTCTATTGAGGACTATCCTCTTAAATTCTACACAGTAAAATTGATTTAAAAAAAAAAAAAGAAAAAAAGCAAATAGCTTAAATTAAATACCTGGATGGTCTTGGCGTTTCCCAAACTCAAACTCCGTCAACATCCTAGCTTGTCCACTTACATGCCAACCACGGTCACGTTCCTTACTACTCCTAAATTCCTAATGCACCTCACAAATCATGAAACACCTCCAATACTCAAAAACCCACCACTCAACTCACTCCACTCCCCCTCTCCCGATTCCATCCATCCATCTATCCATCCATCCATCACCCCACTATCCCCATATATTCCCATTCCACCCTCCCTACTTTTCTCTCCATCCCCAACCTCCCCATGCATCCAACCATGAACCACCTCCTCCTCCTCCTCCTCCTCCTCCTCCTTCTCCACTCCTTCACCTTCTCCTCCTCCTCTCCCATGTCTGACCTCCAAACCCTTCTCGACCTCAAGTCCTCCATGCTCTCCTCTTCCGGCTCCGGCCTCCACAACTGGCACTCCACAGTCCTTCCCCCTGCCCACTGCTCCTTCTCCGGCGTCACCTGTGACTCTAACTCCAACGTCATCTCCCTCAACATCTCCTTCACTCCTCTCCACGGCATCCTCCCTTCCTCCATCTCCAACCTCTCCCATCTCATCAACCTCACTCTCTCCTCCAACCCTCTCACTGGCCCTCTCCCTCCTTCCCTCTCTCTCCTCCCCTCTCTCCGCCTCCTCAACCTCTCTAACAACAACTTCACCGGCCCTTTCCTTACCTCTCTCCCTCCTCGCCTTGAAATCCTCGACGTTTACAACAACAACTTCTCCGGCCTCCTCCCTTCGTTTCTCTCATATCTTCCCTTTCTTCGCTACCTCCATCTCGGCGGCAACTACTTCACCGGCGATATCCCTGAAGACTTCTGCCGCATTGCCAAGCTTCAGTATCTCGGCTTGAATGGCAACAGCCTAACCGGCAAGATCCCTCCTTGTCTCAGCCTCTTGTCGGAGCTCCGTCACATGTACATCGGCTACTTTAATCAGTACGAAGGTGGCGTTCCGCCGGAGCTTGGAGAGCTTTCTTTGCTCATCCGTCTCGACCTTGCCGGCTGCAACCTCTCCGGCCCGATTCCCCCGTCTCTCGGCCGTCTCAAACATCTCGACACTCTTTTCCTTCATAAGAACAATCTCTCCGGCGATATCCCGCCGGAGCTCGGTTCCCTCCCGAGTCTCCAATCTCTGGATCTCTCCAACAACGACCTCACCGGAGAAATCCCTGATAGCTTCGAGAACCTCACGCAACTCAAGCTTTTGAATCTATTTCGAAACCATCTTCACGGTCGAATCCCACCGTTCATCGGAGAGTTTCCGAATCTCGAGGTACTTCAGGTCTGGGAGAATAACTTCACCTTCGAGCTCCCTGATCGCCTTGGCCTCAACGGTCGGTTACTCAACCTCGACGTCACCATGAACCGCCTCACCGGAACCATCCCTCCGGGGCTCTGTTCCGGCAGGAAGCTTCAAACCCTAGTTCTAATGGAGAACTTCTTCTTCGGTCCCATCCCGTCCCAGCTCGGCGAGTGCAAGTCTCTGACTCACGTTCGTCTCTCCAAGAATTTCCTTAATGGAACGATTCCCGCCGGCTTGTTTGATCTCCCGAATGCCGACATGCTCGAGTTCAGTGACAACTTCCTCTCCGGCGAGATACCAGCGACCATCGCCGGCGATAAGCTGGGAATGATCCTCCTTTCCAATAACATGATCTCCGGCCCGATTCCATCCTCCATCAGGAATCTCCCTGCCCTCCAGGCCTTATCCCTCGATGCCAACCGGATCACCGGCGGGATTCCACCGGAGATCGGCGATTTACAGCAGCTTTCAAAGCTAAACCTGAGCGGAAACGATCTCTCCGGCGAGATCCCTCCAAATCTCGCCCGATGCTCTTACCTAGCCTCCATCGATCTCAGCCGCAACAATCTCGTCGGCGAGATCCCATCGGAGGTCAGCTCTCTAAAGATCCTCAGCGTTCTGAATCTCTCCAGAAACCAGCTCTCCGGCGAGGTCCCGCCGGAGTTCCAGAAGATGCAGAGCTTGACCACCCTCGACCTCTCCTTCAATCACTTCTCCGGCGAGATCCCGGCCGCCGGCCAGTACCTCCTGTTCAACGAGAGCTCCTTCGACGGCAACCCAGGCCTCTGCGGCGGCCCGCTCCGTACAACCCCATGTGACCCGAATCTTAACGCAGCCGGATCCAAAAGAAAGCGATCCGGACCGTTCGATACATCACATCTCATCATCATCTGTTCCTTCTTGTTCACGTTAATGATAACAGTCGCCGCCGTGAAGGCGTATAACGTTTGGAACGAAAAGAGGAAAGCTTCAACAGGGTGGAAACTAACGGCGTTTCAAAGGCTTGACTTGACGGTGGATGACGTCATGGAGTGTTTAAAAGAGGATAACGTCATCGGTAAAGGTGGCGCGGGAATAGTGTACCGTGGGAGCATGAGATCAGGGACGGAGATGGCGATCAAACGGTTGGTAGGTCGAGGGTGTGGCGGTGAGCATGATCGAGGGTTCACCGCGGAGGTGACGACACTGGGACGAATACGGCACCGTAACATAGTGAGGCTCCTAGGTTTCGTTTCAAGCCGAGACGCGAACTTGCTGCTCTACGAGTACATGCCGAACGGGAGCTTGGGCGAGATGCTGCACAGCGCGAAGGGGGCGCATCTCGGGTGGGAAGCGCGGTACCGGATAGCCGGAGAGGCGGCGCGAGGGCTGTGTTATTTGCACCACGATTGCTCGCCGTTGATCATACATAGGGATGTGAAATCAAACAACATCTTGCTGGATTCGAACCTTGAGGCACACGTGGCGGATTTTGGGCTGGCGAAGTTCTTCAGAGACACTGGTGCGTCTGAATGCATGTCGTCTATTGCCGGCTCTTATGGTTACATCGCGCCAGGTACGTTGTGTTTGACTTTTCAGCAATTTTTTAATGTTTTTTTGTCGTTTTCTTTATTTTGGTTTGTTCTAAGGGTCAATGCTTTTAAATACTTCTTGTGAGACAAAGTTTTGCCCTTGATCTGCTTATTTTGTGATGCATGTTGTGATGGGGGCCATTGACTGTTTGCTTTGCCTTTCTACTTTATAGTACGTGTACTCAGTAGCTTCCAAATGTTAACTTATTGTGTTGTGCATGTGACCATTAAGAGTCTATTCGGAATGGACATTATTTACGAATGATTTTTTTTTACCCGGTAATATTATTATGGAGAAATGCCCGATAAATAGTTTTAGAGCATTAGTGTGGGACTTCTGTTAAAAAAAAAACATTAGTGTAGGACATTTAAAAATCCTAAATTTAAATTCTATGGGATGCAATAGTAATAGCAAATAGTAGTAACAGATCTTCAGTTGCAGGCCCTCTTGATAGTGTTTCAGATTTGTTAATAAATAAATAAATAAATTGTAAAAGTCGTATTGGAATTGTTTCTAAGAATTAAAGCTCATGAAAACTATGATCTGGTTGAAATTTTAAATTGCCTGTTTTCTTAACTCTAGCAGTTTTGGTGTTCTTATAGAGGCTAGAAGTTTGGTGTTTGAGATAGAAACATTTAAAAAAAAACTTGGTAGAAAACACTTCTTAAGTATTTGTTTTGGTAAGTGAATCCAAATAGGTTTAATATGAATTTATTTATTTTAGTCCTTGCAGTTGAGTATAGTTCAAATACATGGAACATTTGTATGAATTGGCATTGAACAGAGTGTTCAAAACTTACAAATTCATGTAGTTCAGTGTTTCAAAAACTTTCACAACTTTTCGGCCCATGATTTTAATCTGAATTTCTATACACTCTATGTCATGATATTTTTTATTCTTAACTCTTTTTGATTAACTTTGAGATTCAATTACCTCAGAGTATGCATACACTTTGCGAGTGGATGAGAAGAGTGATGTATATAGCTTTGGAGTCGTACTTCTTGAGCTGATAACAGGTAGGCGACCGGTTGGGGGATTCGGGGATGGTGTGGACATTGTCCAGTGGGTTCATAAGATGACAGGAGACCCACCGGAGGTCAACAATCCTGCAGCGGTGCTTGCCATTGTCGACCGGAGGCTTGCACATAACCCTTTGGACAAGATCATGAACCTGTTTAAGGTGGCTATGTTATGTGTGGAGGAGAAAAGTGTGGTTAGACCCACAATGAGGGAGCTGGTCCATATGCTTGATAACCCTACTACTACTATTCCATCACTAGCATCCCCTGATCTCCTTGTCATTTGATGGTGAAGATGAATGATTTTGCTGCTAGCCTGTAGTGGTAATAATAAAGGTGAAGAATGAATGCCTTCATAGCTGGACCATGATGATGGTGTATTATGTATTTTTTAGTCTGCTATGTATGTGTGGTCTTTTGATTAAGCTGTATATAATTTGTACTCGAGTGCTGGTAATGTATATCTAATATTGCACCTGGGTTGTCCTATGCTTTTCATTTTAGGCTGGTGCTACCCTTGTCCAAATCCAATGACTGCTTTTGATGAATTGCAGGCATGTGGTTAGTGTGGCTTAGAATTTATATATATATATATATATATATATTGATTTTTAAAGTAGCACATAAATTTTTCTGAATGAATGTGCTGAAGTTGACTGGCAGGTATTTAGAGACGTTTTGCAGTTTTATTGTTTTGGATATTTTTTTATTAAGAAAAGGACAATGAGGTCCTTATGCATGTTTCGCTTTATAAAAAAAAAAAAATCATTTAGTATTTTCAACTACCTTAGACATTTCATACATCTCAAGCCTTGTTACTATTTACTCTTTTTTCATTTGAATTTATTTATATTTGTGTAAAATTTCTTCTTTGCCATTGTATCCTTCAACTTTAGAGTTGTTAATTTGCCCTGGGTCTGACAAGAGCTTGATTCTTTGACCCAACGAAAACAAGGCTGGGGCTAAAATTTGAGAAATGGGGGTCAGCCAAGGGGTGGGGATGTAAATCCCCGTCGAAGAAGGAGAATACATTCCCCCCGATCTCCAAATATATAATTTCAATATTGTTTATATATACATATTATTATAAGATAATATATTTGATGTATTTAATAGATATAAAAAAAATGGGGACGGGGAATCCCCAAACACAAGTAATCCCCACGGGGACGGGGACTGGGTTGGGATTTTTTTTTTCACAAGCCCGAGTTCGAGGACGGGGTTGGGGATGAGTTTGACAAGTTAGGGTCAAGGCCGAGGAATACATCCTTGAGTGAATGCCGCCCAGTTGACATCCCTATTCAGTTTTATCTTCCCACTGGCCTATTAACCAAGCTCCAAATCTACTCGGGTTTAAGATTTTGTATAAAGGTTTGGATTTAAAATTATGTATAAAGGGTGAATTAAATAGTTTAACATCGAAGGGGGGAAAAAAGTTTTGTATTTATATGTATAACTTAGATTTGAACATGTGAGACATTTTTTATATAGCAAACTGTGAGACTCAACATAAAAATTGACTAAATCTAATAATTTCTTGCATGAGCTAGGTCGAAATGTTATAAATGATATAAGAGTTTGTTCCCCTCTAGTAGATTAAGATAATTTGGTGATTTTATTCTTTGACGTGATTTGTGAGTTGGTTCAAGGATTGGTGGGCCTATGATACCTCGGCTTTGATTCCACTTGGATTTAAGATTGTGCATAGGGGGATAAACTAAATAGTCCCTCATCAAATAGGGAAGAGAAAGTTCATGTACTTGCATGTATAACCTGAACAGGTGAGGCACCTTTTATAGAGCAAAATTGCAAGGCTCGGTATGGGACAAGCTAAAGTGAAATAAACCTAATACAAGCTGGGATTAGACATTACAATACTTGTCCCAGAGAGCTAGCACTAGACTAGGAGCCCTGGTGAGATCGAGTAGAGGTGAGGTTATGGTAGGTTAAGTGTCCTTCAACCATGGTGAACTCCAACAAGCCACATCATGGTTCACAATGGTCTGGTTTAGCTTGGCAAGGCTGCGCCTCAGAGAGCCAAGCACTTGGCTTCAGCGAATGGTGCGAGTTGCTTGAATGAGCTGGAATAAAGGAGTAGAATATATATATATAGGGTGGGGGGAGGGGCAATGCAGTTTACTACAAGTATGAGTTTTTGGGTATGTTGAAACTCTTAGGCATAAAGAGATTTGTTGGAAACTTTTTAAAACCTTTGGATAATTCTCTTTTTTATATAAGATATTATTATTATTATTATTATTATTATTATTATTATTATTATTAAGAAGTTTTTTCAAGACATGAGGAAACACTTAGGGATACAGTGACTAGCTCTAGAGAGAGCCATAAAGTCTATCAATGGGGTAGTAGGTGGGTGCTAAGATACAAATAATTTTATTATAAGGAATAATATATGTTCTATAATAAAAGTCTATATATTTATGTATGTATAATTGTTTTTTTTCGTTTTCCTTATGAGTCTATCCTTTATGATCTGTTAAGTTTAATTTTTAGTTTTTATAACAATTTGGAATGTTAATTTTTTTTTTCTTTTTGGTCGGGGATGAGTTAAGAAGCTAAAAAAAAAAAAACTAAAATCTAAACTTGAATCGGTGAAAGTAGTATGACTCCAACAAGGTAAACCTTGAGGTTATAACAAAAGAAGCCAAAAAGATAGCATTAAGCCGAAGGATAACTTCTATCAATAGTGGCAAAAGAATTGCTAAATATATTGAACTTGCTAGGATACAATAATTATTTTAACATTAGAATTTTAAAACAACGGTTGGTATGTTATAAATCAAGTTTATGATGTAGGTTAAAAGTACTAGGCATGGTTTTTCAATTATTTATTTTAATTCTACCATCTTCACGGAGGTATGTAACAATTATTAAAATGAAATCAATGTGGTTTTGCTGCTTTAAAGATAGATATAGCCAAAGCATATGACATGGTTGAATGACACTTTTTGCAATATACGTATTATGCAACTAATGGGCTTTTGTGAGAAGTGGATTCAGTTGATAATGATGTGTTTTTCTGTCACACTTGCCCCTTCTACCGAGGCAAATATGGCACCCATCCGTTTAAAACCCCTTTTAATTGAAAACAAACACCACTAAGTAACAACAACCATGTATTGAAAAATGAAAGGTAACCGATACACAAATAATATAAAAGATTTTTATTATGGGTACAACTACTACAGGACCACCACAAAAGAACAAATAAAAAGGGACTCTCTACCACCACGGGTCTAATCTTGTTTGGCTCTATACTTGTACAGACGATCTAGTGAGGTCCTGCTCTTGCAACTATAACAAATTTTAGTTGGTTGATAATGGATATTTAATTTCAAATAAAAAATATAAAATATACAAAGATCAATTGCTCAAACTTTTGCTTACCTTCATATTGTAAATACAATATACATATTGTATCATAGCCAGTAGTATAAAGTGCAACCACTGAAATACATAACTATTAAAACATAAACCAATAACAGGGCTAGCCAAAATCTTCTCAATCTTAATCGTGATCACAGTTAAGTCTAAATCGACTAAGGCCTCATTATATATATATATATATATATATATATATATATATATATATATATATATATATATATATATATATATATATATATATATATATTCATATACTCATAGAAAATACTATTTAGGTCCACCTTGGCTTTAACTAATGAGTCCACTTGTGTGGTGACCCACAATGTCTAGGTTCACATAGAGGCGTCACTCCTATCCATCGAGGATTCTCTGCGTCACCGTAAATGGAATCCACTTTCCCCCGGTCATCCACGCGACCTCTTAAACAAGTCTGTCCATGGGTAGACCCCCTACTACAATAAGCCGAGCCCTAGCTTGCAACCATCTCCACAAAAGAGATATGCAACTCGAGAATATTAGGAAACAATTATGCCCTACATTGAAATCTTTGTCGATATAGCTTTTCACCAAAAGGATAATTCAAGCAAGGAAGTCTTTCATTTGCCAGTCAACATTTTCAAAGTCAAAGCATACATAACCTTTAAAATAAATATCTAAAATAAATAATTATATCATATATACAGATATTTTCCATAGCCAAAACTACATATAGTTATACAAAACTGGATGTATTAATACGATTGCTATGGCATAACAAACTGTAAATAAAAGTAAGTATTCGATTACCATAACATAACAAATTGCAAATTTAAAATATTCATAAGTACGCCTTAACAAAATAAACTATTAAACATAATATGATAAAATAATTAAACAATTATTTCAACATGGTAGCCATTAAGCAATTATTTCAAAATAGTAGTCATTATAGCTAGGCCTCCCACGTGTCTGTCGCTAGACCTAGAACTCTCTCCCAAGCCTGAACCTCACCTAACAAGAGAATGAAATAAAAATAAATATAACAGACTAATGACAGAACTGTAACCAAAAGAAAATATAACCAAAATAACCTACTCTAATTGGGTCCATTCACTCCAACCGGCTCAAACCCGACTTTGCATAATCAAACTGGTCTCAAAATTGCACTTAAACCAATTCAATTTGGATTAAACCCTACTGAGCCAACCTCAATTTCATTGAGCCAAATCTAATTGAACTAGTTTAACTTGAACCAATTTTCAAATCATGAACCATGGTGTTTCAATTGAACCAACCTAATTGAACCCCTTAGTCCAATTGGACTTAACCAACATGAATTCAACACAACTCAAATACACATTGGATCCAAATCAAATCAATCCTCAATTAGTTGCACCAAACCAATTCTTTAACCTCACCCAAACCCAAATGAACCCAACCTACTTGGTTAGCCAAACCCAACTGCAAATCTATTTGAATGAACTTAACCAACTAATTTTGGATGAGCTCAACTAACTCCATTTGACTAGGCTCAACCAACTCAATTGGACTAAGCTCCACTATCTCAATTTGAATGAGATTACACGGGTAAATATTTTGAGTGGGTACTATACTATGGTCAATTTTCACTTTGAGCATCAAACTTCAATTTGTATCATTTCAGTTATCCAACTTCAATTTGGTTTCACCGAGCAGATACTAAGGGCTTTCTTGGGAGGAGGTTATTGGGGGTTTTGTAAGGTTGGGTTATTGACCAACCCTTGTTTGGATCCAGGGTTATATAGAGGGTAAGGTTTGAAGGGGTTATTTGGAGGGTTGAGAAACCTCCATTTACCCCATTTTCTCAACCCTCCAAATTGGGGGGTTGGAAAGGTTTTTTTTTCCTGGACCAGAATACCCTTAACCATTCCAAGAAATTATATTTATTTGTTTTAGGTTAAAGGGTTTTCAAACATTCATAAAGGAAACGCCGACAGCTTCACCACAGTGCGAGAGCTTCACCACCGTGTGCCCTCATGACGATTTCCTAGACAGTACACGCGACAACTACACCATCGTCTCCTAGCTCTCCTTCTTCTTCAGGTGAGATCCCTTTCCATCTCCATTGATCTCTTCAAATTTTTTTTTTGAGATGAGTTGTGGAACATGTGGTTTTTTGAGACCTAGATGTTGTGATTGTAGTTTGAAGATGTTGTTTGTGGAATTCTCTTCTTGGAGCTTCAGAACAAGGTATTTTGTTTGTGTTTATATATATAGGTCTAAATTTTGCGATGAATTCTGGTTGAGATGAATTCTGGTTTGGATGATTTTTTTGAGATGAATTTTGGTTGTTTTTCATTAAATGCTATTGATCTTCATGTTTTGGCATAAATAAAAGATCAAGGATTATCACACAGTTAGTTTGGAAGAAGATTATGTTCATTACTTCATGTGACATTCCAACAAATTTAGTTTAGTTGATTTAATTGATGACAATCTAAATTTAGCACTTTGATTGTCAGTGCATTCTGTTTAAGTAGTTAAAACCTACTACCAAATGATGAATTATTTCAGAGAGATGAATGATCGCACAGCAATCCAAAAAGCATACCCTTTTGAATGCTAAAGCCCCTTTTTGAAAGCAAATTCTCATATTCATTGTATTAAATAGTCATTGACCAGCTATTTATTATTGTATTAAATAGTCATTGACCAGCTATTCATTGTATTAAACTTTATGAAATTAAACCTTTTTAGCCTCATTATAACTTTATTTATAAATATATATATACATATATAGGAAAATATCATATTCAATTGATAATCTGGGTGAGAGGTTCAATGCAAGTTTTTTAGTGCTTAAGTGGCTCAATATGGGGTCTTTTGTGATGACTTTGCACTACTGGGAGAAAAGGGCAAAGAAAGTTCCCAGAATGTTAGTACTGGTTGTCGGTTTTAGGTTGCAATTGATGCTTCTTATGTTATAGACAAGTATGTTCTTCTTATTAAGGTTTGTATTTAAGCTCAGTTGGAAATTTGGTAGAGTATCTGCGCATTTTCTTAAATGTTAACAACCAGTAAATTTTCTCTGAGTACCAATTGGTGTTGTCTAGTTTGTTCTTTCACTCTGATATTATCTTTTTGCAATTTATTTTTTTATATATATATACATATATATTTTGTGTGTGTGTTTCTGTCTTGCTTTCCCATTGTGGTAGGTGGTTATGTTTTAATAATTTTTTAATTATAAAAAAAATAGTGAAGAAACAATTGCAGGAGAAATTATTAGGGATTCTATAGCAGCTGAAATGTGGATTAATTACGTTGAGTGAGTTGTTGATGTAATGGATGATGTTGTTTTTCCATTGTTGTTAAATGGATGATGTTGTTAAACGTGTGATGTTGTTTTTGCATTGTTGTTAAATGGATTTATTTTATTATATTGTGTGCCTTCTTGCAAACCTTTTTAATTACATATATCCATGGATTGTAAATAAGTCATTGTTATTAATAATTTTGTGTTCTTATTGATGTAGTTTAAAATGTGTCAAAGAGGAAATCAATTTCAAATGTTCATGATGGAAGTAACACATGTATGGACGTTTACTATGGATGATGCTTTGATTGATGCATACTTGCTTCAACAAACAATGGGAAATAGAGTTGGTGAAACATTCACAACAGATGCATTGGAGAACATAGTAAATGAAGTGAGAAGTAAATTTTTGAATAAGCCAATAGACAAAGAAAAGGCCCAAAATAGCATGAAAAATATAAGGTGAGCATCTATAAGGTGCTATGACATTTTCAAGAATAGAATGAGTCAGTTCACATGGAATTCATCTACAGAAATGTGGCATGCTAAGCCTGAATTATGGCAATATTTAATTGAGGTATGTTTTTTTATTTTTTTTAAATAATGAAGTAATGCTATGTACATTTTGACAACAACATTATTTTACATTTAGGCTAAACCAGAAGCTGATGAATGGATGCACAAAAGGGTTAGAAATTATGAGAAGCTTGTTCAACTTTATGGGCAGGATCGGGCAACTGGGATACAAGCTAAAACTGCGTCAGAAATGCGGCAACGAAGGTGAAATGAAAGGCATTCTTCTAGAAACACAATAG
This sequence comes from Dioscorea cayenensis subsp. rotundata, assembly GCF_009730915.1. Lineage (NCBI taxonomy): Eukaryota > Viridiplantae > Streptophyta > Magnoliopsida > Dioscoreales > Dioscoreaceae > Dioscorea > Dioscorea cayenensis. The sequence goes on along the minus strand of NC_052481.1, from coordinate 16,420,064 downwards.
ATGAAATTGATTTGTTAGTTTCGTAGAACACTGTGAACTTAGAGAATTTGGGTGAAAATCCAAATACAGGTGTGCATGACGACTAAGGGGAAGGTGAGGCATCACCAATGGCTACAAATCAACAATCTTAAACTTAAGCTCCAAGTTCATCAAGGCCTAAGAAGAGTAAAGGAATGAATAACGATGATGACAACTATGACAAATTGTCGACAACAATTGAGACGGTAGCTGGTGCTATTCTTCAATCAACTAATATATTAGTTCAAGCATCTACCACCGATCCTATCAAGGATTACGATGTGTGGGGTATGCTTAAAGATTTAGGGATCTCACACCCTATTCTTGGCAAAGCTTACATGTTTCTTATCAATGATTCAAAGTTATTGGAAGGCTTAATTAAATGTCCAACTGAGGGACACAAGTCTTTATTGTTGAGTTATTTGGGTGATGATAATGACCTGCATCAGTGAATGTTATAAGACTTTAGTAGTGGTTGTGAACAATTTGAACTTGTTTTTGATGTTTTGATTTTGATTTTGGTTTTGAATGTTATAAGACTCTAGTAGTGGTCGTGAATGTTTTTTTATTATGAACAATTTGAACTTGTTTTGAATGTTATAAGACTCTAGTAGTGGTCGTAAATGTTATAAGACTCTAGTAATGTTTGGATGACTTCATTTCATCCTAATAGTATTGATTTACATTTCATTACATTAGTTGTGACTTCATGGTGAAGAATATGTTATCTATTTATTGCCATTTATGCATGTGTTGAGAATATATTGTCTTCACAGGTCTCAATTATGGTTTTTAAAATCGTGTGAGGCGTGCGCCTTGAGGCGAGGCTCAAGGCGAGGCGCAAGGGCAAAGCCTCAAGGCGCACACTTATGAGAATGGAATTGAGGCTTAAGCCTCACTGAAAAAAGCGCACGCACTGAGGAGCACCGCCTCAGTGCGTGTGAGGCTTAAGCCTCAAAAATCCAAATTTTGTAATATCATTATAAAGCAAATAAAAATATTTATATGTATATACTTTCATTAATAAAATCTTATACATGTAAAATTCAATAAAAAAACTCATCGACACCTATCAACACCTATGGTTTTGCATGTAATACGTACCAATTTAATTTTTTAATCTAAAGATTATGTAAAAATGACAAAAATTATCAAGATAAACTACAAATAAAATAAGATGAGTTGCAAATAAGATTAGTTACAAATAAGATAAGATGAGTTACAAATAAAATAAGTTATAATTTTATTAATTTTTGAAAAAAAATATATTTATTTTATAGATAAAAATAATATATTTTAATCAGATAAGATAAGTTTGAAAAATATTTATTTTATAAATAAAAATAATATATTTTTATCAGATAAGATAAGTTTGAAAAATATTTATTTTATAAATAAAAATAATATATTTTAATAAGTTTCAAAAAATTATTTATTTTATAAATAAAAATAACATATTTGTTACTTTGTATTTGATAGACAATATTGTTGTTTTTTCCAAAAAAAATTGAGGCTTACGCCTCAAAACGCCTCGAGGCTTACGCCTCACCTCACGGTTGAGAAGCGCCTCGAAGCCCGCCTTGGGTTTTTAAAAACCTTGGTCTCAATATAAATTCTTGTGTTTGAATTAGTGGTTGCAAACATTTATATCTATGGTGCTCTAACACAATCCCTCTTTGGCAGTGTATTTACACTGGCTTCTCTGGCGGGGAAGTGAAGAAGGAGCTTTATCGGGCAACATGTGTATTACATGTTGATGATTTCTTAAAATATATCTAATGTGAAAATATGAATACTTTATGATGATAATGATAATAATATATAGTTTGATAAAGGAAAAGTTATTTGTTCTTGTTGTTGCTTTTTGAGATTATTAAGTTTTGAATCATGCACCATATATATATATATATATATATATAGTTTGAATTTTTAAAAAAAAATTCCTCATTGATTATAAATTTTTATAATCAAAGTAACCTAAACAAAACTCTCAACATTATTTTTTTTTTAATTTTTCAAAAGAGTTCCACATTATGCTTTAAAAAACATATTAAGATAAATCCTGAATCTTCAAAATTTAAATAAAAAAACAAATTCCATTATCCCCAACAAAAAACACAAAACATTCATGTATATTATCATCAACATGTCTTTTTTTTTCTTATAAGGGTATTTTAGTAATATTACCATAATACGTTACCCTGTATTACCTTCAATTCAAACAGTATAAGATTTGGTAACCTCCATTTACCTTATTGTAGTCCCAAACAAGGTATAACTTAAAAACTCAATTTACCTCACTTTACCCTACCCTACCCTCCATTATGAACCCCTCCTTTCACCTCTCCCAAGCAAGCCCTAAGAGGTTTTGGAGAGGAATTTGATGATGATGCTACCAAAATTGCCTTGTCAGCAGCAATTCATGGAGCCATGTACTGACGCATATATACCACTTCATCAACGATGTCAATGTGGTCACCTATTATGCAATTCAATGATGTCCTCTTGTACAAAATAGGTGGCAACATAGACATTGTTGATGATGTGGCAAGTACACGTCAGTAGATGACATCCTCAATTGCTACTAACAAGGCAATTCTAGCAACAACGTCATCAAATTCCTCCCAGAAACCTCTTGATACCCATCCAGTGAAACCAAATTGAAGTTGGGTAACCGAAATAATACAAATTGAAGTTTGATGCTCAAAGTGAAATTTGACCTTAGTATAGTATCACCTCAAGATACTTACCCAAGATTACACCCAACACTTAGCATATCTCATCATACCCTAATTATGATTACCTTTCCTTAATCATCATTAAGTCATCTTCAACCTCTCCTCCATTCTCTGGTTAAATTTTTTAGGTCGTCACCTAACTTTAGTCCTGTGTCAAATCAGTCACAGAATTTCAATTTGAATCAATTTAGTCACCTTTCTTTAATTTAGTTATGCTAGTAAGTCACTCCCGCGCCCTTTTGCTTATGTGACAGTCGGAGAAGTCCATTCATCCTCTCATTACCAGCTCAATATGCTTAGTTGGAGCCCCACGTCAGCAGCGAGTGGACACGTCAACAACTAATGCCACATCACTTTAAATGCCCGCCCACGTTAGCTTTATCTTCTTCCCCGTTTCGCCACACACCTTGAGAGATAACCATCACACACTTGGGTAGTAAGAGGATATGCTTAGATGGTGAGGCCTTTTCAAGCACCCAATTGAACTCACATTGAAGAAGGATCATGCCCTATTGGAATGAGCTCACATTGGAGGAGGATCAGCTTATAGGGCATATTGCGTGAATTTCTTTCTACTTTGTAATTTTATGTTCTATCCATGTGTAAAGAAACTTTAGAAGGGATTATTTATTAGTCTCATATATTTTTCTGAAAGTGTTAAATGGGAATTATTTCAATTCCTTTTTTCGTATATCACTTTTGATGTGACTGAAATTTTCATAATACCCTAACTGGTAAAATGATTTTTTTCTAAATGAATTTTAATCGACTAGTTATCACTCATCCTCTATGTGTAAATGGAATTGTTTCAATTCCCTAATGTTACCATTCTCCCTGTGTCAGATCAGAAGAACTTGTATGTTTGGATGAATGAGAGAAGACATAAACAAATTATAGAGTTCAATTTTTCATTAGTTACATACTGCTGTTAATTTTGTTTGGTCCTTTATTACAAATTGTTGTTTCGTTTTGTTGAATGGTATTTTGTTTGCATGAACTTGTTTGTTTGGTCCCATATTACAAATTGTTGCTAATTTTGTGGAATTAAAAGGGATATGCAGAGAAGAATTCATCACAACAGCATAAATTTGGTCATTGAAATTAGACAATAAAGACAAATGAAAAAGAAAGAAAAATAAAAAAATAGACAATAATCAAAAGATTTTCAGTTTCATTAGAAGATAGGAAATGCATGTTTTTACAAAACTGGTTAAACAAAACCAGTGAGAAGTCTTGAGAAGTGGCCATTAAAACATTGTTTTTGACTTCACAACCATACATTGTGGTACACTTGGGCAATAGAAAGTGTTACTTCCCACTGTATGTGCCACTTCCTCAAGGTGGTACCCAAAATTTCCTTCTCATTGCACCATCTCGTTCTCTATATCTTTCTTCACCATCCTTATCTACGGATGGCCCCCTTCGTACGGCCACGTGGCCTCGCTAGATTGGTCAGTTTGAATTAAAGCAACTCTCCTGTTGCTTTACTTTAAGAATAGTATTGTGGATGCTACCACATGTTCTCTGTATGTATTTAGTTTTAAGCGACATATTAAAGAATTAATGTCTCTGATATTTAAGTATAAATTAACTATGTTTATGTAAACAATGTCTATTAGTATTATTAAATTTGAATTAATTTTAGTAGTATAAGATAGTAGGTACTGATAGATATTAAGTATAGCCTGGTTGCTTTGAAACCACGCAATTAACAGTGATGCATAATACATGTATAAATTAGTAGCCAACGGTTATTATTTGATTTAGAGATGGTTATCTCTAACATGTATATGTATTACAGAAACAGATAACCATATACTGGCTTTCGGTACAATTCATTTTATATGAAGAACAAATACCCATCCAGACAAACATACTACGGTAGGCGTCAATACTCTCGTGGTCTCCTGACTGGGATCATCCCAAAGAAACCATTTGTTCGATCGAAGATCAAGTATATTACAGAACTTATTGAGTCCAGTTCAAATCTTGTTAAACCCGTTAATAGGTCAGTGAACTATCTCAGCCTACCATCCTTCGGTATAAAAGATGACGAGCGAGACAAACCATTCATAATATTGAGATCTTTGTATTTAACTAGAACTGTTAAAGTTATGAAATTGCCAGAATAGAATATGATGGTTGTTGATGATAAAGCAACATACTCACTGCAGGGCGTTGTTGGTGTATTTGTAGTTAAAGACAGGAGACCACGAGGAACTACACTACCAAAATTTAAGGAGATATTTAATATCAGTGATAACTGCGCGGCGGATGCATTGATAAGGACATCTGTACGTTCAAGATACTCGCTTATATGTAAGAAGAAAATTATAATTAATAAATCAGGTGCCACGTATATTGAAGACATACGACGGTATATTAAACTGTCCACTCAGTATCCGGTATGGTCAGTGTTCCGTGATGAGCCAGAAATGAAGACTGGACAGTACAACAATACACTGAAGAATGCATTACTTCTGTATTGTACTTGGGAAAGCGAAGGAACTACCTCTGTACAGATAGGTATTAATACAAGGATTGGTTATGTGTAATTATGTATCTGATCATAATGAAATAAGCACCGAGATAAATATTTTTATTACTTATGCATTTGGATAAATATAAACAAATGCTAATAGAAATACATGAATAAAATATAGATTAATACATACTAATAACAATATTTATACATACCAATTCAACAAAGCATAAAATACCAGAAAATAATTACAACATCCCGTAAATAACATTTGTAATCTACTCATCATATTCATGAATGGACACACAGTGGCATACATTTTAGATTGGTTTGTTTGGTGAAGTAGCAATCAAATTCTCCTGTAACTTCTGTATTGTCTCTGAAATTGATTTTCTAATAAGTAATTCCAGCTGTGCCAAATGAATAGCCTATTCGTCAAGACATATCAAAAGAGTCGACACTATTCTTTGTATACGTGTTGAAGACCTAATATCATTAGATTAAGGGGAATTTAGCTACAAACAATCTTCTCAAAAAATAAAGTAAAAATCCCATATAGAGATGTCCCATAGTTGCTGTTAAATTTTTCTTTCTTCTGTATTTAATGGCGTTATCATTCATATACAATACCTAACCTACTGAAACCAAACTGATTACTAGTAACTCTGTACATCACCTCTATATCTAACATCAAACATCCCCAGTTTTTTAAAGGAGCTATGACAAACTAAGAAAACTTTTATTGTAATTTATAAATGAATAGTAAACTTTTGATTAACTTTAATTATGAAGCTATATATATTTATATATATAGGTAATTTGAATGTTGTAAAAGGATTATATATATTAAAAAAAAGGAGAAAAAAAACCATGCAAAATGCTCGTGCAAGCCACCAATTTTCAAATATATAATTTATAATATATTAACATCAATAATAATGAGACAATAACTTTGATTAAAAATCATAAACAAAGCACAAGAACTTCTCCATCTTCATCTTCTCCATAGACATCCACACATTGACACCACCTTCCTTTCCATTCCCATTAGAAAGAAGCAGTACAAACTCATCCATTCCACTCACCACTGGTCCTCCATGAACAAGCTTCCCATGACTAAAATCAAGCTCATGGAATGGCAACTTCCACCATGCAGACACATAGAAGTTCCCATTCATAGCTGATGGCGCTCCTCCTCTATGAACTTCCAACCAATCAATCACTGATCTCACATACTCATCATTCACTCTCTCAATGGCTGTCTTCACTTTGTCCACACAAAATAAGAATGGTTTGTCTTCAATGTCCATAACCTTTGCTGTTGCAGCAGTAGTGATGACTGCATTACCAATGAAGTTTGGAGGCAGTGGAGGATTGAGTTTGGTTCTAATATCAGCTGCAAACAAGACTGAGGAAGTGGCAAGAGGGCTGTCAAAGACTGTCTTAGTTCTTGTTCTCCAAAGATGAGCAACCATGGCTTCAAAGGAGGAGCAGGTTGTCATGGCTTTAAGCTTGAGGGAGTTGATCGTAGAAGTGGTGAAGGAGAAGACTTTGCAAGTGTGGTTGGGGTTGAGGGAGAGGTTAGGGGTAGGTTAGTGAAGGAAGAAGAAGAGGAGATGGTGTATTCTGAATCATGGTGGAAGGTGATGAGAGGTGGAGATCTTGGTTTGATGTAAGAGTACCTGTCAAGGTTTAGGGTTAGGGTGGAGTGCTTTGTTTGGAGATGTAAGGGTATTGCTTGTGTTGATGATTTGAAAATGGAGCCAAGAGTTAGGAACATCTCAGCTGCTGCTCTTCCATCCATGATGTTGTGGTTTGTCACAAAGCCTATGGAGTACCCTCCACAGCTGAACCCAGTTACCTACATGCATATATATATATATATATATATATATATATATATATATATATATATATATATATATATATATATATATCCTTATTTTAGTTATATATGCAATTGGTTATTTACTATATATATATATATATATATGTATATTTGTATGTATATATGTATGTACTGTTTGCTATGAAAAGAAAAGAAAAGAAAAGAAAAGAAAAGAGAGGATATAGTATTGTCATTAGATAGATAATATGTATATATATATATGAACATATGTACAATAATAATAATAATAAGAAGAAGATTATCAAAAAGAGATATATATATACATATATATATATGAATGAACCTGAATTGTGAACAGTGGAGTATCATTGAGGCTGAGAGATCCATCAATCCTAAGAATAAGATGGTGAAAAGAAGGATTGGCAAGGAGACATCACCCAAGTTACTCAACTTAAGCCATGAAGTTGCACCAACAAACAACACCCCTCCATTGTTGCACACCAGCTCTAACCTCTTGTTCTCTTCATTATAACCAAGTCTCCCAGCCATGAAGTAATAAGGTATCAGAAACTTTTCAGATATAGCTCTTCTTACTTTCTCAATTACATCATTTGTATGTTTGGATGAATGAGAGAAGACATAAACAAATTATAGAGTTCAATTTTTCATTAGTTACATACTGCTGTTAATTTTGTTTGGTCCTTTATTAAAAATTGTTGTTTCGTTTTGTTAAATGGTATTTTGTTTGCATGAACTTGTTTGTTTGGTCCCATATTACAAATTGTTGCTAATTTTGTGGAATTGAAAGGGATATGCAGAGAAGAATTCATCACAACAGCATAAACCTGGTCATTGAAATTAGAAAATAAAGACAAATGAAAAAGAAAGAAAAATAAAAGAATAGACAATAATCAAAAGATTTTCAATTTCATTAGAAGATAGGAAATGCATGTTTTTACAAAACTGGTTAAACAAAACCAGTGAGAAGTCTTGAGAAGTGGCCATTAAAACATTGTTTTTGACTTCACAACCATACATTGTGGTACACTTGGGCAATAGAAAGTGTTACTTCCCACTGTATGTGCCACTTCCTCGAGGTGGTACCCAAAATTTCCTTCTCATTGCACCATCTCGTTCTCTATATCTTTCTTCACCATCCTTATCTTTCCCTTGAGGCTTCAGCTTTAGAAATTTTTTTGGCAGTATGTTGTGGCTTTGCATTTGTGCTACCCTTGCCTTTGGTGACTTTCATTTTTTGCCTCTCTATGATCGAATCATTTGCAAGTTGTGACACCATGTCCAGATCTATCTTAGATGCATCAATCACTGATAAGTGCTTGTGTAATAGTAATACAAAGTATTCTTTTCTTACATAGAGCATTGCTTTTCTCAGGTTTTATTGCTTATGCATGTGTATTTGTATTCTTTTTCGCATGTAGGGTTGTAGAGACAATTATGAAAAAAAAACCAAAAGTAGATCATGGATGCAATTTATTGATGAAATCTTGGAGTGAACAAACGTGAAGACACAAGTTGTGCTCAAAGATATGTGAGTGTGTGCCAACCTCCGTTGTGCTCGAGTGAACATGAAAATTGGAGGGGTGCATAGGCAGTCACGCTCATGTGTTCCGACTTGTGCAACACTAGCAAGATTTTCGTCAAATGTGATTTTATTGAAGACGTAACACGATCTACCGCATGGATGTGTGCCCATTCATGTGACCTCGATGAAAAGTATGGATTCGGGAGTATTTTGGCAAAATACTGAAGCAGTTTACTGTAGTAAAATGATGTAGCAAATCATTGTAGCAGTTACTGTTCACACCACACTGAAAATTCAATTCCTGGAGATTCACACATCCATGTGGAAATTCCACACGCCTGTATGGATGCTCGATTCTAGCCCTATTTAAGTCGCGATTTGAGGTGTTTTGAAGAATCTTTTCCCCATCCTTTCCCCAACTTTGGAGGCTCTAACGGCTAGGGTTTGGAGAGGCTTTGGCAAGGTTTTTGGAGTGGTTCTACGGCCTTCAACACCACGTTGCTTTGAAGGATAGTTATTGGGGGAGCTTTTGTCGGCGTCAATTCGGCGAGGTGTGCCCTACGCTTGATGAGGGAACCTTTGGAGAAGACAAGGCTACTCCACAAGACCATAGATACGGATTACAAGGAGGTTTTACTTATGGATTGCATTATTTTACATTCGATTTCATTATTGATTGTATCTTGCTCCATGGAGAGCTAAACTCCTAGTGGGTGCTTGGACTTGTAAACCCTAGGATGATTTTGTTTCATTGACCTTTTATTATGTTTCTTTAATTGGTGTTTTTAATTGAGTTCTAATCTTGAATGCTTGTTGAATTGATTTTCCCTTAGAGTGACAATAGGGTTGAGAATCCATCTTGGTAATCCTTATGGATGAGTGACACTATAAGGGTTAGACAAAGCTAGATTGGAGAGGGTTGAGAGGATGAGTCGAGAGATAGCGGAATGTCCCCTTTCCCTTTTGGTGTGATTTATCCTACCTCAGTGTTCCAAGAGTTCTTTGCTGTCACAATAGAGTGAAGTGGTAAGAGGAATTCCACTGGGTTTAGTTGCGCAAGAAACAGAGTGAAGCGTTAAAGTAATCCTTAGTGCTGGGGCTTAATTGTGACTAGGGGTGTTTCTCCTGGACCAAAAGGTTAGATCTAGATTAGGGAATAGGGTTTATCACATGGAATCCTTTCTTGAAACCTCACACAGTGTGAGGTGTCGAGAGCATTCCTTTCCGCCAAGGCATAGTGTAGGGTTAGTCACGGTTGACCTTAGGTTTGGGACCGTGTGTTTAAAGATTTTCATGACTTATTAAAAATCAGTTAGGAGATTTAATGATTGGTCTTTCACTCGAAGCAATAGTCCTAGGGTGAGCAATATCCGGGTGCCCCACTTTCTATCGATTGTCTCTCCTATTATTTTATTGCATCTCTTTCTTGTTCTTTTTATTTCTATTTGCATCGATATTGTTCACACCACTTTGAATCATCTTCACCATAGTTAAATAGCAATTATTGTGTTTTTGATCATTATACCCTGTGGATACGACTACCCACTCACCAGGGTACTTTATTACTTCGACAACCTGTGCACTTGTGGTACGCACTCGCAAGGAGTGTGTCAATCACCTGCAGCCAATAGGGAAACCAAAACACTTTTCATGATTATCAATGTGAAACTCTTGAGGCTTTAAAATCAATTCTAACAGACCTGTGAGTTGGGGTCTTCAAATGCCTAAGTTGATTCATTTTGGGTGCTCTTACTCCAACTCTGATATATTAAAGTCAAACATGGACAAAGAAATAAATAAATTTGTTTGGATCAAACTTCAACAATCTGAATTTTATATTAACAGAAGAATGTTGCCTACCTAAAAAATGACATTTCACAGGCTAGTAATCATATAGGAATGTATAATTAAAGATTGTCATTATCTGTACATTTGGTAGAATTGAGTGATCATGACCTGCCTTGTTCTTTGGTTGGGTGATTCTTATGAAAGAACGAACCTTTAAATTTTAAAGTGTCATAATATTATTAACTTGGGAAAAAATAAATGGCTTTAAATAATAGATAAAAGAATGTAAACATGTAAAATAGTTATGTACTGGGTTATGCAGGTACATTTGTTCTCATTTGATCATTTTGGTTCCCACTAATGTGGGCATCAACCTTATAAATTTTATATTTCTGACATTAATAATCAGAGGTTATCTTGGCATCAACCTTTGAATATATATATAAGAGAAAAGAGGTTACCATTGTAATATTTTTATTGCAAAACTTAGTTGTCAATATCATCCGTAGGTTGTCCTGGCTTGTTCCACTAGTTTGTGCATGTTGCTTGTTCACTACACATGAATTTTTTTCTCTGTCAAATAGAAATGAGATAGCTCACCTTAATATCATGGCAGAACACTACCAATTCATAATGAATTTCCATGATAATGGGACACATGTTCCTTACCTGTACACCACCACGGAACCTCTTGTTTTGCATGCAGCTCCATAAATGCTGCACCTAATGTCATACCTTTTTTGTTGACTCTACCATTGGTGAAGCCTTTGGTTTCTTCACCCAACTATTTCCACCTTAAGAATGTCTTTCTGCCTCTCCTTTTGCTAATTGGTTCAGGAGGGATCATAGGCCCTTGATCACTCTTGGGCCAAGAATCTTTACATGTGTCCGGGATAAGGTGTGACCATATGTGTCCATGTAAGTGTTGACTTTGTAGCAGATTTGCAGGTAATTTTCTACTCTATCATTGTTGTAGTATATCATTGATATGGCATGGGACCATGGCACACAGTCAACTACCATCTCCTACATGAACTACTAGCCCTAACCTTGTCAATAACAAATTGACCATAAAGTCCTAAGACTTGGTATTGATCTCCTCTTGACCAGGTTCTAGTATATAGGGAACTTGATTGCTTCAACTTCTCGAATTTTTTCATTATCCTAGGGCAATGCAAAGATGTGCATTTCTTTATTGATTCCCTTCTTTTTTGAATTCTAATCATTAATTGAGTTCTAATAATCTCATTCGGTGTTACTATTCCTTTAATTCTTGCCTCGAGGATATTATTAAAACATTCACACATGTTGTTTAATGGTATATCACATTTGAATTTTGACTGAAAATGTGACCTAAGCATAACATAAAAAAGCCTGACCAAAGCATGACTAGAACAGAAAAAATAGTACATTATAACAAAAGCCTGACCAAAATAAAACACAAAGAATGAAAGGAAAGACTCACATTGACAGAATATGCATTTGGGCCAGAAGAATAGCATAGTATAATTTTTTTTTTGGCATTTTCCATAGTAAAATTTAAATCAAGCTTGAAAGATACTACTTTCTCTTGATTATTTAGCTAAACACAAAAAGACCAACTTTAAGAACTATCTACACTATGCTGTCAGTTTGATTGTCTTTTATATTATTTTATTTTATTTTTGACATTACTACATCTTAATTTTTTACAAGGAAACACCCAATCATAATAAACAGAGCAATGCACCCTCCAAAAAAAAAAAAATATGGTGGTTCATAGATCACCCAACAGTTTTTCATTGGCATTTTCTATAGTAAATATTAAATCAAGCATGAAAGTTATGACTTTCTCTTTGTTGTTTAGCTAAAATAAAAAATATTAACTGGCTAAACATACCAAACCAGTAAAAAAAACATACATCAGGCAAGATAAGAAAGCACCACACTAAATTAGTGGTTTCCACATGTAAAGATATTCCCTTTTCCATAGTTTTCAAAATAACACTAGAAGAGTCAAGGTAGAAATTAATTCCTTCCCTTATTTATGTACCTTATCAACAAAAATACAGTCAACATAACTATGTTCCAACTACAAACATGGATACCAACAAATTAAATTATCTTATCATGTAATTTTTAAAGGTTTGTCTGTCGAGGACCATAACAAAGGGTATTACGCCATTGTTAGAAAATGTTCAACAAAGACAATAAAAGATCATCATAAACACTATATATTAAAAAACAATATCTACTCTACATTAAAAACACCCATCAAAACACCACTCATGCTGATGTCAAAACCCTACATCACATAATTTTTTAAGCCCCAACCTCATATAACACTACTCCTACCAGTACAAGCACAACATCAAAGGAAAACAAAGATCAAAATCTCACTTCAGGGTTTCATGACAAGCACTTGCAATAAACCAGATATTCCTCCCCCGCCGGCCGTTTGTCCCAATTCACTACCATCACTGTTGACCGTGCTTCCCTGACTCACTCTCATCTCGTCGGTGGTTGCAATGCTTCCTTACCCCTTCAAAGTACCCATTGTGTTTCAGAATGGAGATAAAAGTAGGACAAGGAGATAACTCTTAGATGTTTCGTGTTTGAGGTCTTACATCTTCCCTCGAGAATGATGATGATGAGTGGCACCACCTTCTTGAGACGTGGACAGGGCTGAGCGAGGTGTCCACATGCTGTTGACGTCGAGGCACCAACTGAGCATAATGAGCTAGCAATGAGAGGATGAATGGACTCTGACTGCCACATAAGTAAAGGGGAGGGAGAAATTGGGTAGTGACTTTCCGTTGTAACTAAATTAAAGAAAGGTGACCAAATTGATTTATATTAAAATTCATTGATTGATTTAAAACAAGACTGAAGTTAGGTGGCCACCCAAAAAATATACTCTAGTAACCTATATCTTCATTCCAAACCCTAATCTCTCTCATCATCATCATCATCATCATCATCATCATCATCATCATCATCAACAACAACAACAACAACAACAACAACAACAATAACAACAACCACTTCATCTTAATTAACCATGACTAACCCTAATTTTAGTTGCTATAGTACCTATATAGTAACACCGGAGAATTTCTTCAACATTTCAAGCATGATTCAACTAAAAAAATATAAGTATTTTCAAAAGAAATTGAAACATCAATCTTTTACAACAATAACTTAAATTTCTCCATCACCAACCCTTCCTCTTCTACAAGAAAAACAAGAGACACCAACCCAAATACACACACACACACATCCAAGTATATCAACTAAATAACAAAGTAAATTCTTACCAAAGGATGCTCCACCCCATTTTCCCTTCCATCAAACACCAACTCGAACTCTCCCATTTTCTTTTCTTTTCTTTTTCTTTTCTTTTTTTTTCCCTCCCAGTAATGTTGCAACCTCCATTGTGAGAAGAAAACCTATCCTTTAAAGCTGACCAGATTTCCACCCGTTTTCTCTTTTTTCCACCCAAAAAATCCCTTTCAGTCCTTGCCAGGAAAAAGTCTTACAAAAAGGTCCCTGACAATTCTCCAATGGTTCCTGAATCATAACACAATCTTTCAAATTACTCTCCGCCAACTTACCTCTCAGTTCTTAATCTCCCGAAAACCTTCAAATCAAATCCTCCTAATTACTTATAAACCCAAAATCTTCTATAAACTCTCACATTTAAGTCCTTGTGCTTTCCACTTAGGTTCCTCAACAAAACTACTTTGTAGAATAGTCTCACTACAACTTTGATAACACGTTGCATAATTTTTAATAGGTACCCAAAAGTTCAGGATATTATAGTTTCTAAAGTGACTTATAATTTGCTCTTTGAGAAAGAGTTACTTGAAACCATTCCACAGCTTGGCTTTCACTTAGGATGTCCTCTATCATTTTATTTATTTATTATATTCATGTTAGTGATGTCGATTGTGTGCTATTGGAAGATAAATAGATGTAGAGGTTGGATTGTAAAGGCTGCTACATGCTTAGAAGTGCGTATTAATTTTATTTCGTCATCTATTAGTGGCTAGATTCCCGATGTCTTTGAAAAAGACTATGGGATGTCAAGGTCTTTGTTGCAAATGTTGTTGGCATCAACAATATTTCAATAATCAAACGAAGCTCAAGGCAAAACAAACGGTGGCGGGAAATTTATAGATTTTTCATGACTTAATAGCATGTGTTGGATGGCTTAATCATGTTATTAGTAGTAATGAGAACTTATAATTAGGAGGCATGTTGTTGGGTAGTAATCATAGAATTGAGTGGAGACTTGTCCTGACATGCCTAGTGTTTGTGGAAATGCCAAGGGCTCTATAAAATAGCAGTTTGATACAATTTATGATAAATGTATTGGTACAATGTAATGAATAGGGATATGTGAGAATTATTCCCTTCTTTATTCCTGTCTTCTTCTTCTTCTTCTCATTCTCCTCTTTTTTCTCTTACCCTCCCTTTACTATGCCTCCTAATTTTTAGTTTCTACCAAATCACAGCTTGACCACTGAGTTTGCAACAATCTCTTCCAAATTCTAAACATGCTTTAGCGTACAGTTAAGTGTTTTCTCCCCTACAAGAGTCTAAGCTATTATCGAGGAAAGCATAAATATCTCCGGAATGCTTAATATGTCAGCAACAGCTTGAATATACTAATCATGTGTTTTTTAGGATGTAATTTTGCTAAACAAGTCATCTCATTATTTGGTATCTCCTTTAATGGAGTGAATAATGTTGATTTTGGTGCATGGCTCTTAGACAAAGTGGATGTTGGGACCAATGTGTTATGCACATAAGTGGTGAGGAAAGCATGCCACCAAAAGACCGGCCTAGTAGTGAAGGATGCCCACCACTTATATGTACACAAGGACTCAATCTCATAGCCGATGTGGGACTAAAGGGGTTCATGTTCATTACAATACCCCGCCGATTAAAGGCTGCGCCCCTGTCAGTCTGGTTAATCTAGACGTCTGATCAACAGTAGTTCACTCAGGGTACTTCACTCAGACCCCGACGCGTAGCCAGCCAGCCTATTTAGAACCCTTCCTAGTCAGAACCCTCTGTGGTCAGCGCACTGGACCGAACTGACATACCGTGCCCCACACCGGCTCTCAACGAAAGTACCATGTTATGCATACAAGTGGTGAGGAGAGCGTGTCACCAAAAGATTGGCCTAATAGTGAAGGATGCCCACCACTTATATGCACACAAGAACTGCATCTCATAACCGATGTGGGACTAAAGGGGTTCATGTTCATTACACAATGATAAGTTGTAGTTCGTGTTTTATACATACTAGGCTCTTTAAAAACATAGAAATGAGTGGACGTGGAAGAGTAACAAAAGATAGCTCAGGGTGTGGTAGCCATGTGTGAGCTTATGAAGATTAAATGGGCGCCTGCTCAGTACAGCTCTAGAGTCAAAAAAATTGTGTCACATCACCAACCCTGGTTTGACTACTTCCTAGATTATGCTTGCTTGTGATACCATGAAAATAAATTGTTATGTAACAATTTTTAATTTGCATGGAATAATTAGTCTTGCATAGGTGCTACATGATCACATTGGAACTTGCTTGCTTGCTAGCTCATTACTAGTTTATGGTGTTTTTCTTATAGCGATTGCTAAGGTTATGTGCTTTAGGGAGGCACTTAGTTGGATTAAGCACAGAGAATCTTCAACATGTTAGTTGGAATTGGATACGCTTGTTGTTAGTCATGCTCTTGGTGCAAAATCTGTGTCAATCTAGTTGTAGGTCTGCTAATATGGTTGCACATTCTCTTGCCCAAGCATACATAATCATCCAGGCTTCTATGAATGGGGTTGTAGTCTTCCCCAAGTTGTTGTCTTTTGTTTCCAATGATTTAGTGTAGGAATTTGATTATTTTTTTTTTTTGAAAAAAAAATATGCACTATAATTTTCCAGAAATGAAATGAAATTCATAGAGTTAATTTTACAAACATGATATATTAAGATCAAGCATGAGGACATAGGCAAGTCTTTAACAGTGGTTGACACTCTAAGATCAAGCGAACCTTAAGCAACATTAAAAACAAGAATTATTTTTCATATGTGAATACAAAAAGTTCAAGAACCTCTATATTTTTATAATAATGAAAATATGCTTATATAGTTTTTAAAAAAAAAGCAAAAATTGATGCCAGTTCCACCGAATTCAAATTAGTGGCACGTGGCACCGAGCCAATCAATTTCATTTATCAATATTTTTAATAATTTATAAATAGAGTGCACTTATGTTACATCACAAGTATAAATAAAAATGGTTTTAAAAAGAAGGGAAAATTATTTTGTAGTTCCTGAAAGTTTCAAAAATTCCCTAAAAGTCCCTCTGACATTTGAATTTGACAGACAATCCCTCCTTTTTTATTTTGCTGACAGTTTGGTCCCTGGCTGTAACTCCGTCAGTTAACTTCATGCAATATTCCATTTTACCCTACTATTTGGAGGGAAAGCTGGCGCCCGGTCTTGTCAACTTTTTGGAAAATAGTACTGTTGTCAGTTTTAACTTTACATGCTTCTTTAACCCAAGCTGTCTTCTTCTTCTTCCATCATCTTTTTTGTTGGTTTTTTTGTTTCCATCTACGCAGGATAGATAGATTTGTCTCTTCCTCGTTCTGATTTTATTTTTCACTCTTGTACTTTGAATATTTCTTCACTTGGAAGACAATTCATGTGAGCTTCTCCACACTTGTTTTGGTTTTATTTTTTGTGGTCATGCAATTGTTGACCATGTTTTCCTCATGCAGGCAACCAATAGATACCTTTTGCGCAATTGCTAGGTATAGGAGGAGGGCCGAGTCCTCTAGTTCACAGCGCTGACTCCTTGGGAGTCAATTTTAGATGAGATATGTCAAAGATGGGGGCTTGACATTGGCACTGTGAAAGTGAAGTTTGTCATACCCGATGCAAACCGAACTATTTGTCCCATTGATTCTGAAATTGACTTTAAGCGTATGTGCCAAATATATCGAATACTAAACAGCACTGCCGTTGACCTTATTGTTGATGTAGATGCAAATGTTGTAGACATGCCATTGTGTTATTCACTCCCGTCGTAAATATCCTTTCTTTGCTTGATGTGTAGTCATTTTATTTCATTCTTCTGCATTATGTCCTCATTCATAAATAATATTTCTCGTATAGTATATAGAGTCATCACTTATTATATGCACTTTCCGATTAATTTATGGAGATATCATTTACGATTATCTATTTCAACTTATATTTGTCCGTTTCTACTTAAAAATTTTTGTTTTCACTTAACATTAACCGATATCGCTTAAACTCTGCATAAATGGAAGAGCACTCGCTTTAGATGCGAGAGGCACGGGGTTCGGTCCCCCTTATCTCCAACCATTATTTTGATTTTGTTATTATTATTTTTAATTTTTAATTCCACAAAACCCTTCTTTTTGTGAACATTATATATTTCTGCTTAAATTTTCCCGTTTACGCGTAATAATTTATGTTCTCGCTTAACTTTATCCGATATCGCTTAAACTATTTTCGTCCTTCACTTAAGAGTATACTATTTTGCTTAAACTTATCCGATTTCTCTTAAAATTGTTATATTTTGCTTAAACTTATCCGATTTCGCTTAAAATTGTTATATTTCTCTTAAACTTCTTTGATTTCACTTACAATTATGCGATTTCACTTAAACTCGTCCGATTTAACTTAAATTTATCCAATTTCGTTTAAAGTTGTTTGATTGAGTATAAAATGCCATGATTTCACTTAAACTTATTCGATTTGTACACTACAGCGAATCATTTTTTGGAGAGTATGTCGCTCAACAGGGACACATTTCCACCCCATCAACAACATGTGGGGGTTCTATCCATCCGGCCTTCATCAGAAGATCATGAGATTGTTTCAATGGAAGTCGGTGATCAGTTTTCTGACAGTGAACATTTTAAGGATGCACTTAGGAATCTTGCTATCAAACTCAATTTTACCTTTACATTCATCAAGAATGACAAGCAGAGAGTGATTGTCAAGTGCGCTGCTGAAGGTTGTGAATGGCGTGTCAAAGCTTGGAGATACTATATACGATGATGACAAATATGTGAAACTTATTACATTTATATCTGATAGGTCCAAGGGCCTTATCAATGCTGTCGCGAAGGTATTCCCTTCCTTACTGCATACATATTGTTTGCGCCACTTGGAAGCAAACTTCATGAAAGCAAATGTCAAACTTGGCAAGTCATTGAAAGAAAGGTGTTGGTCTATATTATCGAGAATTGCATTTTCATGTGCTGAAAAAGAATTCGATGACACTGTTGCCAATCTGTTAAACACATCGCCGGATGCACATCAATGGTTGATGTAGAAATCCGATCTGGCGCACTGGGCGAACTACATGTTCAATGGTGAGAGATGGGGGGAGATGTACTCAAACGTGGCGGAGTCGTTTAATGCATGGATAAAAGAGGCACGCCATCTCCTTGTCACAAACATGGTAGACTCGATAAGGTACTCACGATTTCGCTTAAATTTATTTGTTCCTGATTAAATTTATTTGTTCCCGATTAAGTTTCAATGATTTCGCTAAATCTTAATTGTTTTAGCTTAAGTTCAATCGTTTATAATTAAATTATAATTTTTCCGATTAAGTTTTAATGTTTTCGCTTAATTTCGCTTAATGTTAAGCTTTCTCGCTTAAGTTACATCGTATACGATTAAACTATAATGTTTTTGATTAAGTTTAAATGATTTCGCTTAAGTTACATCGTTTACGATTAAATTATAGTGTTTTTGATTAAGTTTTAATGTTTCCGCTTATTATTCCTTTACTTGTCTTTTGTACAAAGGTTTAAGCTGATGGGCATGTTATGTCATCGACGTGAACAATCTCACAGATGGGAGAGATGTTTAATTCCTGTCATACATCGAAAAATTGAGGAACTTGTTGAAGAGTCTCACAACCTAGTGGTCGGCCGTTCCGACGGTGACCATTTTGAAGTGGTTGACCAGAAGAACTACTGTGTCAGTTTAAACTCTCGGACATGCTCATGTCGTAGGTGGTAGGTATATGACATTCCATGCAAACATGGATGTGCGGCAATACTGCAGACAGACACAAATATTCATCGATATGTCGATGACTACTTCACAGTGGACTCTTACCGACAAGCATATGCAGAAGCTATATTCCTAGTACCAGATAATGACAAACTAGATGATATCAACCGCGAACTACTTGTGCACCCTCTAATCACCAAGAAGCCAGTTGGTCGCCTAAGACAGAAGCGTCTAGAGTCACAAGCATCAATCATTCACGAATTATGATGCAGCCATTGTCATGATGCTGGCCATAACCATAGATCCTGTAATGCATCGATAGCTGACTAACTACATGATGTTATTTACATGTAGCTTGCCACAACAAAAGTGGTATGTTTTAATTTTAAGTGAAAACAACTAATTTTAACTAGTATGAACTAATTTTAAGCAGTATGAACTAATTTTAACTAAGAACGATTCGTTTTAAGTAGACAACCATATATGTGCATGACAAACAACTCTTGCTCAAAGCATCATAGTGATATGAAAATAAGTAAATGTCCAAAACTCAAAATAGAAGAAATGTCAAGTTAATGAGAATGTATTGTATGACATATCCTAATAGTTCTTTAATTCTCCGGAAGTTCGGCGACCACGGGCGATGCCATCCATCAATATGCAAGCCACAAAACGTAGACGCAAGTGCAGAATGTCCGTCTGGGGAAGTTTTAGTTTCTTACCAGCGAGTATTTTCTCAATGAAGCACATGACATAGACTGGACAATCGACAGTACCTGGCTTTTGCCGCGGGCAATTCCGTTTGTGTCTGAGAGGGTAAGCTTCCATTGCGTTATCACCAAATTCAATTGCTAAACATCTGTTGAATAGTTCCCGCTGTCAACAAAACATGCATCGGTCAAGCCTAACGGCGACGAAAATAAAAATAGTTTAAACGAATGAAAACATTGTTTACCATGTGGATGGCATCTTGATCATATTTCAGACTGACAGCCGAGGAATAATGAATATATTCCTTCTTCGCTTTATCGAGTACGAGGATATGGAAGTGACCATGAAGTATAATAGGTATTAAGATGATGTTGACATCTGCAAACCGGCGTAGGACATCCGCCATCATGAGCAACGACTCTTCTCCTGTGTGCTCTGACGAGGACATCAAAAGAGCAAGTGGTCGAGTAATTGTTGCGTGTAGCATGTAAGGGTACGGTTCACTGTTCATCTGTTCTATAATTATCAATACATATATGTCTATCACATCATCAGCGACCATTTCCTTCCCTTCCAACAGAGAGTAGACACGCGCCCAGTGGTGTATGACACATCATTCTTCCAGACATAAGTCCTACCGGATCAAAGCATGCAAAATTGAGTGTAAACATTGTAAATTAAGCGGAAATTTTATAACTTAAGTGGAAACATTTATAGTTAAGAGGAAAATATTGAAACTTAAGTGGAAACATTAAAACTTATGTGGAAACATGTAAGTTTAATTAGAAAAGTTTAAAGTTAAGAGGAAAATTTGAAACTTAAGTGGAAACATTAAAACTTATGCGAGAAAATGTAAGTTTAATTGGAATAACTAAAACGTAAGCGTATAAAATAAAAATTAAGTGTAAACATTAAAACTTAAGTGAAGACACTAAAAGTAAAAATAGGATGCTTACATGTCCATCGGACAGTTTAGAAAGTGGCTGATTGTCAGTTGTTCGACTTTATTTAATCTCATGAATCTTGCAGGATGTTCGTTCCGTGGTAGCCTAAAAGTTTGAGTAACTTGTTCAGTCGGTACCACTGCCTGTTCGTCAATTGATGACGTCTCCAGTATTGGTTTTGGGATGACAACTGACGCTTCATTAGTAGTATCAGTTGATGGTTTCGCGCCTGTCAACGGAGACAGTTTTGGACTCGGGGACTTAGTGTGGATATCCTACACCTTCGGTACCTCATGACCAGTTGGTGAGTTAATGTGGATGTTGTCCATGTTTCCTAACTTCTTATCTGAAGAAGGGGGTAGATCATTTCTCAAGGATGTTAGTGATTCGATTATAGACTTGACGTCGACATTTTTGGCGGCGTCGACTAGTGGTACCACGGGTGGAGATGGCTTCGTCGGTTCGGAGAAGGAAGGAAGTGGACAAGATGGTGCCGGTCTGGAGTGGGAAGGGATGGGGGAAGGTGGCGCGGGTCCAGAGGGGGAGGGGCTTGGGGAAGATGGTGTGGGTTCAGAGGGCGAAGGGAGTGGGAATGACGGATCGGGTGCGGAGGGGGAAGCGGGTGGGGATAGCGGCTTGGTTACGGATGAGGGAGGGAGTGGGGATGACGGGTCCAGTGCGGAGAGGGAAGCGACTGGGTATGATGAGACGGGTTCGGAGCCGTAAGCGGGTGGGGATGGCACGGCAGGTGCCGATGGGGAAGCGGGTGGGGATTGCTTGGCGGGTACAGAGAGGGAAGGGCATGGGGATGGTGTTGTGGGTCCGGAAGATGAAGTCGGTGAAGATGGAGTTGAGTTTGTCTTGACTTTGCCCTTTCGGGCAATTTTTGGAGGCCTTTCTTCTTGTCGACAATCGGCTTGTGAAATCGCAGACCTTGTAGATCGCCTTATAACTGGCTTGAGAGGAGCATCATAAGAATCATTAGATGCGGAAAGAGGCAATGGTTGTCTTCGCCTACTGACAACCTTCTTCACTCGACTTCTCTTGTTGGCCGCTTGTTTCGGCGGCAAATCCTTGGTGTCGTCAGCTATCGCTGCGACATTGGAAGGGATACGACCCTCAATTACTTCAACTCTGGTTTGAAGCCCACCAACAGTTTCGGACAACTTCTCAAAACCTTTCAATAAACGTAACCCAATGTCTTTATCAACTACCCCCCTCGATGGATTAACAGAAACAAAACCACATCGACCCCGACGTGGTGGGCTCCTCGGTGGTGAGGAAGACCGTCCACGTTTCCTTGCGGATTTCTCCCCAGATTTTGCGCCAAGACATATTGTGCTAGCCACTTGTTCTCCATGGTGGCTTGTCCTGACGAAAGCTTCTTCTTTGGCATTAATCGTGGTGAGGGCGGAAAACTGTAATGTGGAAATGACATACAGTCAAGGTAAACAATGATACTAAAATGAAAACTTAAAACAACAATAAAAATTAATTCTTAAGTCTAAACTACATATTTTAATCGTAAACACTAATTTATTAAGCGAAAAAAAATATATTTTAGGTGTAAAACCTAAATTTAACTGAAAACATTTATTTGCAAGTGAAAAATCGAAAACTTAAGTGAAAACTAAATATTTAAGTGTAAACTAACCATTTCAAGCTGGAAAAAAAATATATTAAGCAAACACTAAATAAGTTAAGTGTAAACTAAATACCTCTTTCCCCACGATTGATGATAGCAATGAACCAATGGATGCTTGCTTCTTGAAACTGTTCACCCCGTAACACAGGATCCGGGGAGTCTTACCAAATCGCACCTTTTTGCCGGTGCCAGTTACTTCGTAGAACCAAATATTTAGAGCGACAACACATCCTCGCAAGTAGCCAGTGTTTGTCTTCTTACCAAAGCATCTTGCTTGAACTCTGGCGGCCGTTTGCGGGACATCATCCATAAGCCACTTATGTGTGGCTTGCGCCCATTCATAGTGCCGCATTGCGGGAAGATCGTCTACATAGTCTACAAGCCAATTGGGAACAGAACATGATGAGTTCGCGAACAACATGGTCCCTATGATGAATACCAACAATATCTTCACAAAGTTTTCTTCTTCTCCCCTCTTCCTGACTAGTGTGCTAAGAGTTTTTTTGATAGCTTCCCTATGTCTTTCATAGGTTTTCGAGAATATTTTCTTCAAATTCTGAATGTGGCTTTCTCTTTTTGAAAACCACTGCGTCCCCATCGCATCTGAGACCAAGAATAATGGATACATCCTCAGGCCTAAACACCAACAAGCTCTCACCAATTTTAAATTTTTGGGATTGCTCATCGTATCTTTGCAACAGAGAATCGAGCAATCCCCTCTCTTGTAGTACAGATTCAATTTCCATTAATGATGCGAAAGGAGTACTTTGGATGATTTCCAAATGTCTAGAACTCATGTTTTGTCTTAACTCAGCAATCGTTTACGCTATGGAGACCAAATAACACCTGCTGTTTACAAGGTTGGTTGTCATATGTCCAATACCTTCACCAAGACAAAAGCATTAACGAACTATCAATAAGTTTTAAGCGGAAACTAGAAATTGTAAGTGGAAACACATTTATTTAAATGAAAACTGATTAATTTAAGGGGTAAACAACATAGGCAAAAAAAGACAAAGCTAAAACTAAAACCAAACGTTTATAAACATCATCTTCCATTCGAGATAGAACGACACTTTCCAAATTTAAGCATGGATCATGCACAACAAACAAAAATAAAAAAACCTTCGATTAGAAAACCCCAGAAACCCAAAGCAGGGATGTAAACAACCTTATAACCTTCCATTAATACCTTAGGGTTCGTTGATTCAAGAGTATGGAGATGGTGTCAAGGAAACAACAATTAAGACCCGAGAAAGCTCTAGCAATCTTCTTCTCAATACCTTCAGTTGAACACAGGGCTTCAATGTGTGTAAGTCTCAGCATGGGCCAAGTATCAGAATGTGAAGGGGCAACTTAGAAAAGGCACGCACAGGAACCAACACTCCCCTCTCGGGATTCGTGGCCGCTTAACCCGCCACTTCCCAACGTGGAGAGAACACATCATTGATGTAACTGACGTGGCATTTCCGTCTTTTCTCCTAAAAAATCACGGAGTTAGCAACCGCAAGGATCAAATATTCATCTGTACGGAAAAAGAGGGATGGTCTGTGAATATTCAAACTAGAAGGGTCTTTCTGTGAATACCTGAACTTTGGACGGACTTTTTGTTCATTTCCAGTAAAAAGAAAGCAACAAGAAACATTATTTTAGGTGACATTATTATTTTTTTTATAAATGATTATTAATAAATCTTAAAACTAAAAATGAATTATTGTTTAACTGTACTGTTATTTTTTTATAAAATCCTCAAAAAATGTTTTACATATGAAAAACATTCTCCACGTGGCATTAAAAAGATCATATTGTATTTGAGTAATGTGATATTTCATTTTTATCTAATAATACTTCTTTCTAACTCGATGAAATTTGTTTAATATCATATCACATTCTATACAAAGAATACCCTTTATATTACTAGAAAAATATTTATTATATAACTCTACTTATATATTTAAAGTTCTTCTAATTTTTATAAATTTTTCTTTATGTTATTATTTTTTATATGCACACATTATTTTAGAATACCAAAAATTTCTCCATATATATATATATATATATATACAAGTATTTAAATTATTTAAATAGATTACTTATGTGCGTTTTGATTCAATAATTATTTAAAGAGTAAATATAGAAGAATAATATATAACCTTGCCTTTTTTTTGGATATTTTTGAAATGATATCATAAATATTTTATTTCTAGTTTTTTATATTATTTGATAGTTAATTCATAATAAAATGGTCTCTCCCGAATTTCAATCTATCCAAATCGTGCTTATAACTTTTCTAATGCCCAAAAACAAGTCGGCGTGTATTAAAATTTTTTTTACCTTTTTAATCTATTAATTTTAATTAAATTAATATTTTTATAAAATTATTTTTTACTTTCATGTCTATCATTTTTTCTTTTGTGCGCTAGGTTGCTAGAGTTGGGGTACTTGTGAATTTTGCTTTGGTTGCTTGCTAATAATGTACATGAGCTCAATTAGGCCCCTACTAGCCTGTGTAAACTCTCTTAGTTATTCATGAGGTTGTGTAGACTCATGTGAGCTTACCAGTGAGTTCATTTGGGAAGAAGATGAAAAAATAAAAGAGAAAAATATTATAAGAAAAATGGTTATTTTCGATATAAAATTTTGTGATGCAAAAAAACACCAAATGGTGTGATGGACAAACAATGTAAAATGTTGCAAACTTACAAACCATTTTGCATATAGTTCAAAGGCTTTGCACATTTGGAACACTTTGTGATGCTTTTGCAATGTATTTGAGTGAATATAATACAATATGAGATGTAATTTGATTTGTGACTCATGTTGCAGAGCATGTTCAGTGACAACTTCTACAAATTACAAAATGTGTGGCAAGTTTTAATGATAAAAAAATTCTCTCAACAAAAATGGCGTGCTTTGATTTGGGGATAAATATAATAAAACATTAGATGTAATTTGATTTATGACATAGGTTGTGATTATGGGCCCAGCTTTGTCTCCATTTGTTTGTAAAAACATTTCAAGCCAGGATTCATGGCCTTATTTCCAAGCAAAAGCTTTGAATTAAGCCTTGTTTTGTTTAATCTTTGTTGCCATCTTGTTGTTTAAATGTTAAGCCAAAGCCATTAGCAGCCTACCCCATCTTCTACCCATTTTCAGAGATAGAGAGAGAGTTGTGATTCACTGGAGATGAGATTGTATTCATAGCTGTAAGTTTCCTTGGCCTTATCTTGTCACTCTTCCAAGTAATCTTCTAGCTTTGTATATCTTAATATTGGGTGTTGTAGTGGTTGTAAATACTTGGGTGAATGTTGTCTTGATGCATTAGCTAGTAAGGGTTTTATTTGAAGCTTACCAGAGGGATAATTTTTGGATGATATGGTGATTGGTGAGGATCTTGATTTCAACATATGGTGTTTCTTAAATTTTAAAGAAGGATCAAGAAAGGTATGTTGGAGAAAGGAATTTATTAGAGAGGTGCGGTTTTGTGAGAAGATTGATTGATTGAAGGAAGTTTTTGTGGCAATATTGGGTAATTTTTTTGAGGGAGTACCAAACTATGGTCAATTCTCAGTTTGAAATCCAAACTTTAATTTGAATCAAAGCAGTTACTCATTTCTTATTATGTTTCACAAGATGGTTACTATGGAAATTCCGGCTAACTTATGCTGAGTTGGACGCCGAAAAGTCTATGTTAGAAATTTTTTTTTAAAAAAATAGCCACGTCATCTTCCAGGTTGCCATTCACCATGTGTGAGAGGCATCACCACGTGTCTGCAAAACCCTCTCTTCACAGGGAGAAGAATGGTACCTTATCTTCCAGATTTCTTCTTTCCCAAGCCGAGAGAGAGAGAGAGAGGGAGAGAAAGAGAGAGAGAGAGAGAGAGAAGATGGTGACTGTTGTTCAAAGGTTATTCATCGCATTCCTCACTGATCTTTGTTTTAGACCTAGAGGCAAAGGGAGAAGACATTTGCTCAGGGGGGAGATCCTTGAATCCAGTGAGGGTGGAGATCAACCAAACCCTAGAGCAGAAGGACGATGCCATGGTTGCTAAGGAAATAGGAGATGGCTGTTAATTGGGATATACATCAGAATGGGGAGGAAGCAGCCGAATATTATAAGTGTTCTCTTTCGCAAATTTATGGCATCATCTAAGAGTATTTATGATCTTTAATGATATTATCTCAGTTTCCATTCCATTTTAAGCAAGTGGTGGTAGTAAAGGAATTTAAGTATTCCTTTTCATTTAAACATTGAGTTAAAGATTTATTAGCTTGTAGAAGGAACATCCTTATTCTACTTTACATCTAAGAAGGTTAATGCCTTTTATTAAGAAGGTTCTTACCCTCCATATTCTCTTTGATTGTGAATTTGTGTTAAATATACATATTTAATTATTTCATTATCTTTGCAGTTGTTGATGTCATATTATAGAGAAATAGGCAATTGTCTGCAGGCACACTTGCTTGCGTGACTATTTAGTTGCTTGTCTTTGAAATGATTGCATATCATTTGTTTAGTTTTATCGTTCATGTTTTGATAATTTTATTAGAAGTTTTTTTTTCTGTGGTGCAAGTCTTCATCATTCCAATAGTTAGTCATTTTTTTAAGACTTGACATTCCACATTCTAGTAAGTGGGCATCCCTTTCCTATGGTATCAATATCTGTTGTATGTGGGAAATGCATTAACTTCATAATTATTCTAGAGTAGTGATTTAATTTCTTAGTTTACCATTTAAGTTATTCTTCTAGTCAAAGTGGGGGACGGGTTATGCCATGACAAAATAAAATTCTAATGATATGACATCTTTGCTTCATGTTTACTTCAAAACAATGAGTTATTAGCCTGGAAAGCTTCTTTATATTTGCCCATGAATTAGTATATTGATTCTTTTAAGTTACTTGATTTATTTTTTATTTTTATTTCTTTGTGTTTTTAGTCCTATAAATTTAAGTTATCCCACCAAATAATCATTTTCAGAATCTGTTTATTTAGATCTATTGGAAAAGGGACATTTATTGCTCTCACAATTTTTTAAATGCATCTCTTCAAAAGCTCCCAGAACTAAATTTGTCTAATGAGTTGTATTTAAAAGTAGCTCATTCTATCAAATACAAATTTTATGCAGCTTTAGCAATCTACCAATAGTTTGCATATGGGCAAGATTGGAAGAAATGTATGATGGTATAATCCAATGCCCATTTTTTTATTTCTTAGTTTCTTACTTTCTAAGTTGTCTTGATGTTTTATTCTGATGATTTCTAGCTTGGCTTTTTCTAGTTCAACGTTGGTTTACTTCCTTGACTTTTTCCTGCATTGATAACTCATTCACTACTTTTTCATCTGTTACTTTATTGAAACTAATATCCACTAAGAAAGTCTTCCTGTTATTTGTTGGATTGAATGGTAAGTAGATCTTTGCCTGTCATTGTTCTATGGATATATAGGATGGTGTAATAACCTGAATGATTGCCAAAACATTACCTCATTATGTAGAAGAAAATTATAATAGCAAGAGATTTATAACTCCTCCCAATTTGTCATCATTTGAGCCTAATATGGTCTTTTTTAGGGATTATTGCTGATAAATAGTCTAGTTTTGTGTGAAAGATCAAATATTCATTAAGCAACGCTTAATGCATTATGCACCCTTCTAATTTCAAGACACTTATGGTTTAAATTAATGTTTTTGTTTACTACCTATCTTAATATACCTTGTTATGGTCATTTGAGTGCATATACTTTGGACTTGTACACATGACTGTGCCATTAAAGAGTTAGTTAACTTACTTGCCTTTGCTGGTTTGGATTGAGTATTTTAGACTGAATGAATCCATTTTTCTTTCTTTTAATGGTTTGATTTATTTAAATTAGATAGAATAAATTAACTTTCCTGGTTTGGATTGAGTAATTTAAGACAGTATGAATTAATTCACATCCCTTCTTTGAATGAGTTAAATGGTTATGTTATGTAATTTATGGCATGTATGTAGCTTGAATGACTTAATTCATTCATGTCCCTTGTTTGGATGATGTAAATGGCTATGTTATTTAATTTATGGCATATATGTAGCTTGTTTGGATGATGTAAATGGATATGTTATTTAATTTATGGCATATATGTTGCTTGAATGAGTTGGGTAAGTGTGAATGAATTAATTCATATGCCTTAGTTGTATGATTTAAATGATTATGTGATTTAGTTTACTTGTCTTTTCTGGATTGGTTTACTTAATCCAACACAAAATGATTTAAATTATCTGAACTTAGGGTTTTTAGTGAAGTATCATGGTACTTGCATTCAATATACTTACATGGTACATTTATTTCCAGTACCAACAGCAGAATTATTTACAATAAGGTTGCATTATATGGTGGATGAAGTAGAAGATATGGCAGGGTACATAGATTTTTTGTTGTGTAGGTCAATTGTCCAAACTGGAACTTATTTCCAGGGCAAAGGAATTTAGGTTAAATGTTGAAGGATGCAGTTTTTGGTGGATAGATGTTAATGAACAGGATAAGGGGTTGTAGGAGCTTAAAAATGATACAGATGTATTAACTATGGCATTGTCTGTTGGCTCCAATAGGGAGATGTATGTGTATGTTAAGCTTGGAAATGTTGGTTACACCTATGGAACATTGTAGAATGATTGTAATGATGAGAGTGTAAGGGAATAGATAAGAAGGCCTAAGTTTCAACAGGAAGTAGGGGTAGATGATATAGAAGATGTAAAAGAAATTGAAGAAGTTGTACAAGAAAAACTTGTAGCAGGACAACATGCTGTAGAGGAAGACCTTCATAACTGAAATTATAGTTTCAATGGGGAGACAGATGAAGAAAATGGGGAGGATTCTGCAAGGGTTAGGGTTCAGGTAGAAATAGAAAAGGAGGACACTAGAATGAGAAATGATGATGAGGTTGAATCTGACTATGCAAGGCCTGAAGAGCTACAATCTTGCTCTTCAACAGATGAAGAATGCTTGGTTCTCGTAAGGCCCAAATATGTAGTTTTCAATGAAGAAGTTGACATGAAAACCCCATAGTTTAAGATAGGTATGAAATTCAGAAGTTTCAAGCAATTTAAAGAGGCTGTGAAGAATTATGGGATCAAGAATTGTTATGTCATGAACTTTAACCCTAATAATAAAAGGAAATGCAAGACATATTGTAGGAAAGACTGCCCTTTCTATTTATGGGCTTCCCCCATGATTAGTGATAAGAACAAAGTTCATATTAAGACAAGTATTTTATAGCATGAATGTTCAAGAGATCATGTTAATGGGAATGTCAAAGCAGATTGGATAGCAGGGCTTATTTAGAGCAGTTTAGGGCAATTCCTGCATGGAAGATTGTTGGGATCATTCAGGCTGTAAAGAGCAACTAAGAAGTTGATATTAGTAGACTGAAAGCTATAGGGCCAAGTCCATTTCCCTTAGGTAAATCAAGTTCCTTGTTTTTTATATTAAGTTTGCACAATAAACTAGAGAACTTACTCACTTTTTCTCCCTTTCTTTTTTTTTCTTCTTACATGATATGCTTATAGATAGGGATGAAGAATCCCAAATGAGAAGGTTGCATGATTATAGACTAGAATTGATGAAGACCCATCCTGCTGCAAGCATTATTGTCAACTGCAATGATGTATGGGTCTTCCAATCAATCTATGTCTGCCTGGCTCCAATAAGAGCTGGGATTTTTGGCAGGTTGCATAAGATTAATTTCATTAGATTTATGCTTCTTGAAGGGGTTGTATGGAGGGAAGCTACTGTGTGCTGTTGGGATAGATGCAAATGATTGCATCTATCCCGTTGCTTAGCAATGGTAAGTAAAGAGAACAAGGAAAACTGGAAAGAGTATCTACAGGTACAAAACTAATCTTTTGAATTTTTTTAATAGGTTTTTCATGTCCACAACTCATCTTCCATGCCATCAACTATTTTTTTTTTATCTAATGTTCTATATTTTTAATAGGTTCTAGCTTAGGATTTAAGGATAATTGATAGCAGGCAATGGATTTTCACGACTAGTAGGCAAAAGGTATAACTGTTTTCATTTTTTAATGTATTGTATTTACTGACATGATTTAATTTATTGTTATGATTCTTGCCTGATTCTAGTATACTTAAAGATGTTTCCTGTAAATGCATGATTCCAAGTCACTGATTTCTATTTCATTTTTCCCCCTTTCTTTCCTTCAATTGGTTATGGGTGATGATGTGGCAAAAAAAAAACATATACATATACATATAAATTAGGGTTTAATGCCTGCTATTGCAGAGTTGTTTCCACATAGTGAATGCAAGTATTGTGTCAGACACATTCACAAAAATTTTAGAAAGACATTTAGAGGTAAGACACTAAAAGATCAGTTATGGGCTTATGCTAAAGCCACTCATCCGAGTGCATTTTATAAGGAAATATAGATTCTGAAGGGTATGTCTATACGGGCTTATGAGTATATGAAAAGGATTGAGCCAAAACACTGGAGCAGGTCACACTTTCAAAGCAAATTTAAATGTGATGTACTGTTAAATAATATGTGTGAGTGCTTTAATAGTCAGATTTTAGAAGCTAGGATAAAGGGTGTCATCACCATGAATGAGATGATAAGAACATAGCTGACAAAGAGGATTAAAAAAAAGTGATGCCATGCAAAAACTCACAACCTCCCACTACCCTAGAATCATGAAAATCATGAAAAGTTCAAGCGATTAAGTTGATTTTATAATACAACTTGGTCAGGCGAGGCAAGTACCAAGTTATAGGGCCTGAAAGGCAATTTGTGGTTGATAAGAAGAATTCCACTTGTTATTGTAGGAGATGGCAGCTAAGTGGAAATCCATGTGGGCATGCAATTTCAGTGTTGTACTATAACAAGGAAAAGCCTGAGAATTGCCTAAATAATTGCTAGAAGGTGAGCACCTATATGGAAAATATCAGAATTTATTAAACCCAACTCATGACAAAGATTCATGGCCAAGGAGTGACCAAGGGTCTATCATCCCACTTTAACCAGTGAGTAAGAGGAGGGGCAGGAAAACATTGCTTAGAAGTAAAGAAGATAATGAAACCACTAGCTTCATTAGTAGGAAGGTCAGCAAAAAGGGTGTGAAGATGACCTGCATCATAAGTGGTGCACCAGGCCAGAATAAGAGGTACCATGGGGTTCAAGTATGTGATCTAGTGTTTGTTTGTTCTATTTATCATACAAGTGTAAATTAGGGTTTAATGTCTCGCAAATTTTGCTTGGTTTTCCTTTTAGAGGAATAAGCATAATTCAGGTGAGCAGAACCATGAAGAGCAAAGTAAAAGTCAATCTGTCAATGCATAAATGCACAATGAGAATGAGGTATTTCAGGTGATTAACTAATTGGTACACCAATTCATGTTACCTGATGTTTCTTTATTCTCAATAAATATAAGTACCTGTAAAACACCTTGATGACACTTGTTTCAGAGAAACAAATACAAATGATCCTGATGTGGGAAAGGCATAATTCAATATAGGAGATGGCACACAAAACATGCTAAATGAGGCATAGGTAAGCATTTTTTGTGCATTGAGTTTGTTCATGTTACATATCAGTTAATTTACAAGGACTTATCATTTAATTTTTTCCCCTTACCATTATAGCTAATTGCAATACCTATCCAACTTCATCATGACCCAATAATTTCAATAGAAGATCAAACAAGGGGCCAACAAGTAAATGTCAATGCAGATGAGAATCCCCTATCACAAGAACCTGTGTCACCTGTCAATATAATAATATATACATATTTTTTTTATTAACAAGGAATGGTATGGTTTTTCATGTGTTTGCATTTCATTCTATGTTTTTTAACCACAAAAAGGAGTTCAACTGAGAAGACAAAAATTGCATATAAGAGGGTCTAAAAATCAAGCAGGATTGATGAAGAACCCACAACTGATGGCAATCCAGGATAAGAAAATCAGGTTTCATAGGTACAATTGTTATTAAAATTTTAATTTTCAAATAATATTTACTATTTGGTGATTGTATTTTCATTAACCAAACATTATAGGTGGACATAAATGTTGGTGAAACACCTAAGGGACCAAAGCCTGTGAGAGTCGTGCATCTGAGGAGCCAAGACACATATAGAAGAGATACACAGAGATCAAATGAGACAGATGTGATCATAGGTGGTCCTATGCTCAGATCTCAAGGATGACAAAATCAAGTACAAGAAAGGAACAAAATAGTGTTGACAAGAGAAGAAGAATCTGGCTACCCCCAAAAGTTGGACCCTCTACTGCATCAACTAATCTACACAAGAAGCTTCTATAACAAGAATTTATGTTTACATGTTAACTTCATATGTAATATCAAAATTTTTATTTTGGTTGGGTGATTTTGTAGCCCTCTTTAGGGTCAAGTCAAAAGGAAACTAATTTGAACTAATTTGGGCAATTTTGTATAGCATATGTCATAGTAAAGCTGGTTTGGCCAATTTTGTTTGTCCAATTTTATTAAATGCAGTGGTTTTTTTAAAGACGAATTTTATAAATGGAGAAACTTCCATGTGTTATATACAAACTTCATTTCAAATTTCATTAGGATGCTTTCATTGATTTTGCAGATTTATATTGAAAAACAATGTGCAGATGAGACTATCAATTTATTGAAGTTCATTTTTCTCTTTCGTGAATTATGCAGAACTATCAAATTGAATGCTTTGTTTTTGACATTTTGAATGCTCTATTTCTATAGGAGTGTCCATATTCAAATTTAAGTAGAATGTTATGTTTCTACATAATTATATTGTCTATCATTGTAGAGTTTCATGAGAATATTTTGTTTGCATATTTATCTTTACTTAATATTGCAAGCTCAGCTTGAATAATTCACTTACAAATGTATGATCCTCAAATAAAAATCAAATTGCTCATTCAAATGCACCCTCATATGATAAAATAGTTGAAAAACCAGTAAGGAAAGGAAAAAATGATACATCCATTGAATAATTAAAGTGTATACATCCATTGATGATACAAACACCATTTTACAACAAACCCATACATGATGTTTCAAAAATAATCCCAGTGAATTACAAAAAACAAATCATAAAAGCTACGTCATCATCATCAACCAACAATACAGAAAAAAAGGGAGAGAGATAGCTAGGGCATGCTTACCGGCAGGTGATCACGGCCTCATTCTTCGCTGGAAATATGGTGATGTATCTCCCCCTCACTGAAATGAAGAAGCCAACCTCCATCTGAGCCCCTTCTTTCTTGATCACAGTCATGAAGAAGCCAGCCTCCATCTTCTTCACACATGAGGGAAGTCCAATCAAATCTCTGTAGCTGATGATGTAGCCAACCTTAGCTGATGTGGATTTGCCTACTGCCTATTTTAAAAAAAAAAATTACTGAAATAGACTTTTTGGTGTCCGTCTCAGC
Organism: Dioscorea cayenensis subsp. rotundata; assembly: GCF_009730915.1. Classification (NCBI taxonomy): domain Eukaryota; kingdom Viridiplantae; phylum Streptophyta; class Magnoliopsida; order Dioscoreales; family Dioscoreaceae; genus Dioscorea; species Dioscorea cayenensis. The sequence continues at coordinate 16,385,868 of NC_052481.1, read as the reverse complement.
ATAAGTTGGCTGAAATTTCCCGGGTAACCATCATGTGAAACATAATAAGAGATGGGTAACCGTTTTGATTCAAATTAAAGTTTGGACCCCAAACTGAAAAATTGACCATAGTTTGGTACTCCCTCAAAAAATTTACCTTGGCAATATAAATTACTTGTTGTACTTGGATGTTTTCTATATCGCATGCACTCTAAAGAAGTGTATGCCCATATTTATTAGTTTCATGGGTAGATTTGCTCTCCAAAAGAGTATATGCCATATCATAAGTTGTATGAGTATATTTTGCTAATTTGATGACAAGATAGTTTGTGATCCATGTTCATAAGATGTAGATATGGATGGTGAGTATTTGGACAAACACTGGTGGTGGATCCTTTGGTATCAATAAAACACATCTTGAACATACCTATGATCTAAGAATGTTTCACATGTGTATTTAATGAAAGTGATATCCTAGTGCAAATTAGATATGTCATAATTTCTCAAGACATGGATAGTTACACACTGATGTAAATGTTGAGTACTTGCATGTGAGAATATTTGAGAAGTGAATTTAGTGACACTAATGCTTGATGGTAGGTATATGTTACTATATATTTAAGGATATTTGATACAAGAATTTAGTAGCAATTATATACTTGGGAAAATTTTGCTTAGCTTAGTGTTGTTTTTTACTTGTTTATAGGATTTCTTTTTGAAGGGGGCCTAAAATTATTGTTCGGATTGGGTTTGGAATTTCGTCATGTACCAGGTAAGTAATGCACCAGTAAAATTCCATATTTTGAAATTATAATTTTTTTTATTTTTTAATAAGTGGTTTCTTTAGATTTTTTTATTGTTTCCTATCTATGCTTAATTATTTGGGGAAAATAAGTATTTCATTATTTACTCTTGTATTTATTATTTTGTTACCATTGATTACATACTCAGTGTTTTATTTAATTATTTGTTATTTTTGTTGATTTTTTCCCTAAAGTGGGATTTTGAAATTTTGAATTTCTACTTATTTGAATATTTGAGAAAAATTTGTGAATACTTTGTATTTTGACTACAAGTTTTATTTGAATGATTTAATGTATTATTTGATAATTTTTTAATTTAATTTATTCTGCTTATCTAATTATTTTTCCTTAAAGTGAAATCTTGGAATTTATAAATATTTGTAAGTATATGTGAGCTTGAAAAATTTGGGAATTTTTGAACTCGTACTCTGCAAATATTTTTGTATCTGAGTGTTTTAGTCTCCAAATGAACTATACTCATCACTGTCAGTGGGGGTTAATCATAGAGTTTGTCGACAAGAATCTCTGAAAAAATGAAACTGCAGTTTTGCACCGTATCTGTTTCAATGAAATAATTAATAGACATTTGGTATTGTGTCCGTTCCGTGATATAGTAAAAGACCATCTAATATTTCTATCTTGGGTCACAAAGGATAAGTAAATGACCTCTGATATCTCTGGCTTGGCTACCGAGGGTAAATAAATGACTTTTGATATCTATAGTAAAATTGGAGATACAAACTTTTTGTCATGCCTTGAAGTTGTTGTATTTTTGAGATCGTATTTCTGGGTTTTAAATTTTGGTGAATGACATATTTGGTAGTATTCTTTTATTAAAATATTAAACTCTGCATTTTGTTTAAATTATGATTTCGGAGACTTATATTATTCTAAAAATTCGATACACTTGAAACATACTTTTGTAATTTCTAGTTTAGTCTTTTTATGCTTTGGAGACTTATGCTCATATTTTGCGATTTACTATATTATTGATTGACAGCTTTGAAATATGGTATTTATTTGCTTATAATATTTATGGATAATAGTATTACTTTGGAGTTATATCTCTGATGGTTTATTTATTTTGTGTTTGTTTAAGCTCTGTTTAAACTTTGAATTGTTCTCAATATTTAAAATTTATTTTTTTCAACTTTGTTGATTTAATTATTCTTTAGCAGATTACTTACTATGCTTGTAAGCTCATAAAGTTGTTTCAAATCTTTTTCAGCTCAAGAATGGTAAACTGTTATGGACTTAAAAATCTTGTTAGTAGATGATGTCCTACCATGTTCTAGAAGTTGAGTTGTATTTGTCTATTCTAGTATCTTTGTATTTTTTGTATTTTGGATTTCTTGTACTCATGCATTGTATACTCTGTAGAGTCTGTAATCTTGTTGTCATGCCCAGACCCTAGCTGGGCATGTGGCAATCGCCACAACAACAAGGAGTGGACCCTATAGCGCCTGACCTCCTAGTCGTCGTAAGGCTCAAAGCAAACTTGCTAGCACAACTTACTAGAGAAGAAACCAATCACAACAACAGAACTAGCCAGGGTTCCAACTACATCCAGAAAGTAAAAATATAAAATACAGGAACAATACACACAAGATCAAGTTTAGTGGATCCATAAAATTTGCATGCACACTGCAAACTAACTTAGACAAAGAGAAAAGCTAGGTTAGTCTACTGCTTACCCAGCACAACCCAATCCAATGTCGCAGTCTGAGAAGAAAGAAAGAGAGTGGTGAGTAACATATGTTATCCAGTGAGTGGTAACAACATAGATATAACAAAGTAATAAAGCATTTCAAATAGCAATTACCACAATAATAATAATATAAAAAGGTAGCTCCAAGTATTCAACAGATTAACAAATAACACCATGATTAGAAAATAGTACAGATAAGTCACCGCTCAAAACACAAGCTAGCCTCAAACAATTCCCAAGCAACTGATCTGGTTGGGGCAACTAGTGCAGACCCAGTAGACTGTACACCCTTCGATTGACTATGTCGTCCTGCAGGGGGAGGTGCTGACCTTGGTGCTCCATGGTCTAACTCTGAACATGCTGACTTAAGATGGCCTGTTTGTCAACACTGATAGTATTTGCGTGGCTCATGGCATGAACCAGGATGAAATCTGTTACAGTTTCGACATCTAGGAGTATTTCCAGTCGACTTTCCTCCAAAACTATGTTTCATAGAGGTAATACCCTTCTGACTGCCAACTTGCCCTGACGGTGGTTTGACTGAGCTAGATCCTAAAAAACCTGAAGAAGTTTACTCACTCTTGCTGCGCTTGGACGCCCTTGAAAAATCTGGGTTTCTTCTCTTAGCTAGATTCTCACGAAGGCGTTTCCCTTCAATAACCAACTTCTCGGTCCTCAAAGCCAACTGAACCACTTCCTTGAAACTTTGATTCTCAGTAACTCCCATCTTCTCTCGGATACTGAGATTTAGTTATGCCTCGAACTTGGAATATAGGGCTTCTTCACCGCCAATAATTTCAGGTACAAAGTTAGCCAAATCATTTAACTCTGCTTCATACTCTACAACTGCCTTGTTTCCTTTAACCAACTTCATGTACTCTTGTCATTTCTGGTCACGATGAAATTGAGTATAGTATTCTTCATCAAACTCTTATAGAAAATCTGACCAAGTTAATGATACGTCAGAACGATCCTTGAGAGTTTTCCACCAGATCCTTGCTCTGTTCTCCAGAAGTATGACTGCAACCTTTAGTTTCAACTCATCTTCTATGCCCATATCCTTAAAAGTAGTAAGCAACCTTTACAACCATTCTTTGGCAGTCATGGCGTTACTCGAGCCATCAAAAGCATTACATCCCAATTATCTTGCTTCCTTCAGTAACTTGGAAAAATCAGACTCTGATTGATCTTGTTGTCTTCTATTGGTGCTTGTTGAACTAAAGGAATTGGAGGGGATGGTGGTGGCACAGATACTGGCTCAGTATGGAGCTGTCCCCCAAACAGACTCCAATGACCCACAAAGTCACGGTATTCTTGGTATGTCGGTTAACGACCTTGAGCATCCCAATATGCCTTAAAGCTTTGGAGAGCTTCCGGGGGTGGTGCTATTCTTAGAGTCATAGTATTAGGCACAGGGTTTGGGACATCGCGAGCATACACTGATGCTGCCACAATAGGCTCATGTCCTGAACTAACCTCTTGCTTAGAGGGAAAAAGAGGTTAGACCAGAGGAGGTTCCTCAGAAGGAACACCAGCTCCTCAACGCGTACGTGGATTTTGTGCTGGCATTACAAATTTCAAACTCAACTCCTATATGCACTTATGCTAAATGCAAATCAGTAATTTGATCCACTAACCAATAATGACAAATTAACAGGTTTAGGATTTGGACTAAGATCAGCCTAAACCTCTAGCTCTGATACCACTAAAATTGTCATACCTTGACCCTAACTGGGCACGTGGAAATTGCCACAACAACAAGGAGTGGACCCTACAACACCCGACCTCCTAGTCGCGGTAAGGCTCAAAGAAAACCTGCTAGCACAAATTACCAAAGAAAAAGCCAATCACACCAACAGAACCAGCCAGGGTTCCAACTACAACCAGAAAGTACAAATAAAAAATACAGGAACAATACACACAAGATTTAAGTTTAGTGGATCTATAAAATTTGCATGCACACTGCAAACTAACTTAGACAAGGAGAAAAGGTAGGTTAGTCTACTGCTTACCCAGCACAACCTAGTCCAACATCGCAATCTGAGAAAGAAGGAAAAAGAGTGGTAGGTAACAGATGTTACCAAGTGAGTGGTGACAACATAAATATAACAGAGTAATAAAGCATTTCAAATAGTAATTACCACAAAAATAATAATATAAAAAGGTAGCTCCAAGTATTCAACAGATTAACAAATAACACCATGATTAGAAATAGTACAAGTAAGTCACATTTTCAAACATATTGAGCACCGCTCAAAATACAGGCTGGCCTCAAACAATTTCCAAGCTAATCGTGGTTGCGACTAGCTATGAGACCACCAAAGTGTTTTACAACTTTTAAAATTCACAATGTTGCTTTCCTTGTTGTTGGCCACTGAGATTCCCGTTTGGTGACCCCGGGTTTTTCACATAAAAGACCCCCTGTCAATGGCCCCGTGCACCTCTTGACCAGGGAAAACTCAGGGTTAATCACGCCACCTCCCATTAGGCCAGACCATGTAACCCCACATTGCAGTCTCGGACTAAAGTTCGCTGTCACTATCAAAATCCAAATGCCACAATGCAAGTCTTTCCGATTCCAGCTCAAGGAATCCAAAATCCAAATGTCCAAATAAATATATACACATCAAATCATATTCCATGTATACATGTAAACATGCTTCTTTCAAGATATGTATGTATAAGTATACTAGAATTGTTTTTACCAAATAACTCCATGCTCAAAACATCAATATATATATATGTCCATGCTCAAAACATCAATATATATATGTCAAATGAAATCTGATTTATCATCAAATTTACGTTATTAATCACATAAAGATACTATAATGCTCTTATTAAATATATGCAATTAACAATTAAACCACTCACAAAACCAGACGTCTCGCCTCGAGACGCGCTCACGTATAGAAGATTTCCTTCTCTTTGGAGGATCATTTGCCACTTAGAATCAAGCAGGGAATCCAAGAACTAATGAATACAAGAATGGAAACAAAATGCATGCGAATGCATTGTTACATGTCGAACATGTAACTCTAGGGTTTTAGGGGAAAACAACGTCATTTTGGATCCAAACGACCTCAAACTAAGGCAAAACTAGTTCCAAAGGAATCCAAATAAGAAGGGCTTCGATTTGGACCAAAGAAATACAAGAAACTCCAATTTTTTTTGGTGCTACAGTAACTTCGGGATTTCTACAGTAACCACGAATTTGCTATAGTAACCGGACCTTGTTCAATGGTTTCTCACCGATTTACAACACCAAATCACAAAATTTCTTTACAAACATACACACAAACGAATAACCACGACACTGGTTTCGATTTGAGCCCAAAAATAACTCAAACCAAGGTTTATTTCTAGGGTTTCAAAGATTTTCGAAAACGATTAAATATGAAGAAAATACAAAGAGAAAACCTTGGATCGAAGCCTTATCAAGCTCAGAAGAATGAGAGGAAGAGAATAGGAGTGTTGATTCGTTGGAAAAACTCGACGAATTTTTTTTTTTTTTTCAAAGTTTGGGTGATCGGCCGAATAAAGAAAAACAAGAAGGAAAACAAAGAAGAAAGAAAGGGATGAGAGAAAAGATAAGGTGCCAGGTTGGTTCTTATCCTTTCAATCTCAATTTTTTTTAAAAAAGAAAAATTACCTTAATGCCCCTAATAATAGAAATAAAAAAGAAATAAATCCAAAAAACCGTTTTACCCCTGGTTTTCGGCTGGTTTTCACACACAACCTACTGTAGTCATGCAAGGATGTCACTTGTGCAAAATGACTATTTTACCTCTAATACATGCACAAAAATCTAAAAGGGCATGAGGTCAAAAATCAGGACAGGGTACCATACTTGTAACTCAGTTGGTTTGTTATAATTTTGTCTACTTTGAATCAGGTTATGAGGCATTGCATTCCTATGGGGTTCACGCCTTGTGCATTTGCGACATTTTGTCTGCTAGTGGGCCCGGTGAGCCGTATTCAGGGAGTGATAATGACACATAAAAATGAAGATATAGATAAATAACCATCTTAGAATTAATTGTAATGTAACTTTTGTATTGTAATTATCGCTATTAAATTAATTTTATTATCTTTTGTACTTTAATCATCTAATATAGGGTCAATTAATTTTGATATGGCTATGATATTATGGCCAATTTTATTGTTGGTAAATATTAATTTTAACTTTTCTAAAGTAATATTAACTATCATTAATTAAAAAATTTGCAATGCTTTTCACGTTATATATCACTATTATTTAACTATTTATTGCAAATCGTATCAATTCGGCATAGAATGTCTCAAAATTAATTTAGATAAAGCATTAAAAAATATTAAAAATATTAAAAAAACATGACAAAACCGGCACAGAAATTATAATAAGGCCCTATTTGGATGCCACCAAATTCCATAGGAATGGTGGCTATTCCTATGAAATTTAATATTATGTAGGAATGCATAGGAATGAGTGTTTGGACAAACTTATTACAGGGTAAAATTCCTATAGAATCATAGGATTCCAAAGGAATTTTTCAAAGAGGTGAAACCAAAATAAAATTTCCCTTTGTTTTTCGTGCTGGTGTTGGGAACAAAAGCTGGGCTATTTTTTTTGGGATTGGCAGCTACATCTTCTCCCCATCTTCACCTTCCTCCGTCGCCATCTTCTCCTCGCCCCCGCCTTCCTCCGTCGTCATTTTCTCCTCGCCTCCGCCTTCCTCCGTCGCCATCTTCTCTCCTCCTCCCACTTCCTCTGTCGCCATCTTCTCCTCGCCGCCGCCTTCCTCTGTGGCCATCTTCACCACCATTTGGATCCCGACGACGACGCGTTGCACCTGTTGGAGAAGTCAAAGGATCCCGCCGATTTTGGTAGCAAATCCATTGCCGGTTTACTTTGTGAGTATTGGACTGATTTTTTTTCTTATTGCTATAATATGGCAAGAAAGACCAAATCTTGTGAATTTTTACTCTCTTTCTTTGACCATGGATTCATTCACAGGTTAAACTTCACCTTTGTTCAAAGAGTTAGGATGAAGATCTAGTGTTTGTGATGCTTAAAATTTTGACATCAATTGTAGTTGTATATGTTCTTGGTGATGAATTTTGTGGAAATTATTTGAATGTCTGCAGAATATGTTTTGCATTTTGAACTCTAGTTTAGATTGGCATTTGAAGAAGCTTGATACAATCTATATATATATATATATATATAATGTGTGTGTGATAAGCTTTTGAGTTGGTTTAGTATATCTGGTTTTCAAAATCTTTTGAGAATTTGGCTATTGCTTCTCTATTTTCTGAGCCTCTGAGTTTTTGGGGTTTTATTTTATTTAATTGTTATTATTATTATTATTATTATTATTTTGTGGAGGTTTCTTATCTTTTGAGTTTAATGGAATGACCTGAATCTATTTGGTTATTTGATGTGTTTCTTTTGTGAAGTTTTTCATATTTTGATTCTATGGAATTGGTTGCATATTATTATTATTATTATTATTATTATTATTATTATTATTATTATTATTATTATTATTATTATTATTTATATTTAAAAACTATTTCTTTGTAAAAGATCTCATCTTTCTTATTCCTGCATGTCTATTTGCATGTATGCATGTTATGTTATTGTTTCTAAAGTTTCTTTCTCTCTCTATTATTATGTTGTTTTGTTGGTTGTTGTTCATAGTGTTAAGTGAATAAAAAGAGAAAGGGCTTGTCATGCATGTTTCTTGTTTTCTATTTTCATTCAAGGAACTTCATCTAATTAAGCAAAAAGATATAGTTCTACTTGTTAATGAAGTTTATATATGTTCATGAGCTTAAGCAGGAGGAGGTTTAAAGCTCAAATTATGTTTTATTAAAGGTTTTGTTAGTTGTCATTGAAAAGGATCTTGCAAAGCCAAGGAAATAGTGATTAGAACATGTGTTCCATCAATAGCACCAATACAATCCTAAAATAAAAAAACCCATAAGATTTGTTAAGAGAATATATAAAAAACGTAAATAATAAATAAAAAGTATGTATAAAGATTTCTAACCTTGAAATATAGAAAAAAATGTCTATTATTCTGGATAACTGGTAATGCAGTTGTTGGTGGCAATTCTATATATGTAGTCGCAAGAGTAGTAATAGCTTCAAGCACTATTTTAAAATAACGACTAACCGTTTCTGCTGAATATTGAAAACGTTCTTGCACGTCACGATTACTAGCGTTGTGCGCAAGAGTGTACATGAACATTGCTAGTTGTTCCTCGATTGTAACTCTTTTCGAGCTTCGAAGAAGAAATCTTTCTCTTAAACAATTAGCAAGTGCTTGAAATATATGAGGCTTCATACGAAATTCAAGCTTACAACGTGCCTCATGACCTTGAAGAATTTCTTGAACATATGCATCGCCTGTTAATATTTATGTATGACAAGGCCTAGTTTCTGAATTTACAGGAAATAAACTTGGTAAAATGGTGAACATGAATTCGTCATCATCTTCATTAAGCTTTCTCCATTGATCCAGATCCATATTGAAACAAAAGAGTTTGAGACGTAAAAATTTAAGATGAAGAGAGATAAGTTTACAAATGGCATAAGAGTGTTAGCTTTAAATAGAGATATTGGTAACGGCTAGTTTTTAAAAAACTCCAACGGCTAGTTTTTCAAAAACTCCAATGGCTAGATTTTTTTTTTTTAAACTCTAACGGCTAGTTTCATTTTCAAAATTAAAAATTTTGATAAAAAAATTCCTGCGCACATCCAAACACTGATTCTGTAGGAATTTTTCCTGTAGTAAATTACGTAGGAATCATTTCTGAATCCTATGGAATAAAATTTCTACAGAAAAATTTACTATTCATCCAAACAGGCCCTAAGTGTTGCAACATATATTCTCATGTTCGCTCAATTTGCTATATAATCTGTGACAAATGTAATGTGTTAGAAATACATTGTCACAACAAGTGACAACATATTGTTTCATTGTTAATTAACTTGGCATACAATTTGTAACACATAATATATCATAAAATTAAGATAGTGTATCATAACAAATCGAATCACACTTTATTTTGCAAAATCCAAAATTGCAAAATTATTTATTCAGTGTCGCAAAGAAAAAAGGTGATGTTCAAAATGAGTTTTTTTCGTGTTGTAGATTTTGTTGCTGATTAAAATTGGTTTAACACATTTGAACAATTTGTGCAACAATATTTTTTAATAATAAATTATAAATATATTTTTAAAAAAAATAAAAATACTAACAAAATTCAAGAATAACGTCCATTTGAAATTTATCGCCCCGTGATTCTTTTCCCAAACTTGATGGCGATGCATCCAAATCCAAGCCAATAAATGCAATTAATCAACAACTTCAATTATACACTTTTATTGATGTCACGTCACATAAATTAAAGTATAAAGCAACAAAACAAATTAGTCAAAAACAAAACGGGCCTCAAGAAATGGGAATAACAAACCCATCAATGCAAGTGTTGTCCAAATGGGCTCGGGTTCGGGTGACCCGACCCGTTTATTAAATAGAAAACGAGTTGATCTCACCTGCAAACTTGTTTCGATATTAAGACATAATTACTAAAACTTTAACAAATATTTCATGAATTATTTCATCCAAAAATTTTCAGTTCAATATAATTTTATATTAGTTACAGGTTATAGAAGTCATTAAAAATATTAATAGGTCGAATCATGACATAATCTGATTTTTTATAAGCTAATTAATAGAGCATGAGCTGTGTGTTATATGATAGCAGGTTAGTATTGTCATTTAAAATTGTTTTTTAAAAAATTATATGCATAATTACTTTAATTTTAACTAGATTAATTTTAATTAAAATAAATATTTTGAACACAAAATTTACTTTAATAGGTAAATATGATTGATACTTGATCCCTCCATTCTTTTTTAGTTGTCACCTTTTGAAGCTCTTCTCTGTTCTTTTTTAATTGTCACATTAGAAATTTCGTGCAGCATTAAATAATTTTTTCAAATTTACCCATATTAAATTATATACTCCACTAGTGGAGTTTTAAATAGAGGTAGTTTTCGAAAGTAATGGAATTTTTTATAAAATATAAGTAACTAACTACTTTTAATCAATTTTTTTTAATCGGTATGAATTAGTTAAAGTTGACAACTATACAGAAACGAAGGGAGTATGCACTAATATTAGTATTTCTAATTAACTATTACATATATTAATATAAATAATTAAGGGCCTGTCTCGTGGGATAAGAAGGATGTAATAAGATAAGTTATGATGCTTTTAATTTTTATTTGGTGAGCAAGATATGATAGCTTTATCTAATTAACCCACTTTATTTCCACCGATCACTTGATAAATAATCATATGCCGGAGGGATAGGATATGATAAAAAAAAATAAAATCTACTTTTAAATCTTTTTACTCGATCTCTCTCCCTCGTCAAGGCCTTATATCTCTTATTCTTTCTATCGTCACACTCTAGGCTTATACGAGAAGCCTCTCAACTACAAGGGTTTCATTATATCTCTTCTTTCTATCAACACACTCTGACCTTTGACAAGAAGCCTTTTAACGACGAAATAAATATAAAAATGTATATATATTTTTAATATATAACTAAACCATAAATAAAGGTTAATTTTTTCATTTTACATATAATTCATAGTTTTTTCAAAAATAAAATAAGATAACAAAAATGCTAATTGATGGTTAATCTAGTGCGCATCAAATCAAATACAAGATAAAAATAAGTTTATCATACCCATATATTTTTTTATTCCATTCCTCGTACCTATCCACTTTCACCAAATAGACCCTAAAATTTAGTTTAATATCTATGATCATTTAGGATTATTATAGGACAATCTAACAAACTTAACTTCTATTTGAATCCGTTAATAAAAATAAACACTTGATTCATGTTTTTAATTAGAATTAGCAAAACATCACCTCATAATTTGCACAAATTGAATAACCGAATTCAAATAATATAAAAAACCAAATTAAAAAAAAAAAAAAAAATTTGTAACCAACGCCAGTCGGGCTCGGGCCTCGGCCCGGGTCACCAGTCAATACATCAACACTCTATTACTTAGCCAAGTTTCCAGATCGTGCCAACAGTTACATCCACCGTATCCGCAACGTACACCCGCACGCACTCTCGCCACGCGTCTTTCACACTTCACCGCCACGCACACCGCTCTTCCTTCCTTCCTTCGTTCCCAAGTCTCGTCCCTATATTATACTCCTCCTCGTTCTCGAGCTTGCTCCAATGGCTTCCCAGCAACCCCCCTCCAAGACTCCTCTCTACCCCTCCGTCCTCTCCTCCAACCCCGACTCCCTCTCTCCCTTCGCCTCCTCCTCCTCCTCCTCGTCTTCCAGTTCTTCTCTCTACCCTTCTCTCTCTGCTCCCCAACCCTCTGCTCCTCCATCGTCATCATCGCCGCCGATGTACCCCTCCATCGACGTGTCGGACCTCGCCGAGAACCTCTTCCCCGACTCGCCTCCAGATCGCTCCACCCCCCTCCCTCCCCCCGTGGAGGACACCATCCTCTCCGTACCCGGCGCGATCCTCCATCTCATTGACCGCCAACGTAGCGTCGAACTCGCCACTGGTGATCTTTCCATCCTCCGCCTCCGCCAGGGTGACTCCGAGGTCGCTGCTTTCGCTTCCGTTGGTTCCGTTCAGTGGCCCCTTGCCCGTGATTCCCCTTCCGTCAAGCTTGATTCCTCTCATTACTTCTTCTCCCTTCCACTCCCCGCTGATAAAGATGATCCTGAGAGCACGATCCTTAACTATGGCCTCACTTTCGCGTCCAAGGGCCAGGAGAAGCTCCTTGGTGAATTGGATCGATTGCTTGAGACATATACGAGCTTTTCTATGCAAGAGGTGAAGACACCAACGAAGGGTGGGGAGGTGCTGGATGGGTCGGTGGCGAGGGAGGTGGCACCGGCGGAGATGGTGGCCGGGCCCAAGAAGGAAATGATGGAGGAGCGTTCGGCCGCGTATTGGACCACGATTGCGCCGAATGTGGAGGACTATAGTGGATCGATGGCCAAGGTGATTGCCAAGGGATCGGGGATGGTGATCAAGGGTATATTGTGGTGTGGAGATGTGACTGTTGATCGGCTCAGGTGGGGGGATGAATTCTTGAAGAAGAGGATGGGGCCGAATGATAAGCCGTCCGAAATCAGTAAGGATGCCATGAAGAGGATCAAAAGGTACCTGCTTGTTCTTTTTCTACAGTTGTTCATTCTGATTCGGTTATTTATTTATTCTTTATTTATTTTGTTCTTATCCTATAATATCAGTCTTTTTAGAAGAGCCGCTGTAATGGAATGCTTTGGTAAATGCCTTTTGACAATAGGACTTTGTGTTAGTTTGATAGTGAGAAATATAATTGTGGATGACCATGTCATGTCTAAATATTGGAACTTTTCATCCTTTTGTTGCTTGTTCTTTTGTTAGGTTTGTCCTTTAGTTCCATTTCTCCTGTCCTTGTCTGAAGTAGAAAATTTTGCTGTCCAGAAGCTATATGTTGAGGTTGAATTTTTGGCGTGCCCAATTCACTCACCGTCTATGGAAAGGACTATGTTGGCATAATTCCTATTTTCTTTTGTTTTTTTGGTCTTAGTCACCTATCTTAATAATTTAGCCAATGTTGGTATAGGCCTTTGGTGTGTGAGTTCCGTGCAGATCCTCCTCAGGATCAGGATGAATAGTGTAAATAGTGGTTTGTACATTTTGGGAAAAAAAACAACTATCTTAATAATTTTCTGTTATGAAGCAAATTTTTTGTCAAGATAATTATGAATATTCTCTCTATTGTTTATCCTGAACACATGTGCTTTGACAGTGTCATATATGAACCCTGATAGAGTTATTTAGAAGCTGCATTTACATAAATTGGTTCAAGTCCACAGGAAATTTTGGCAAAAAATTTCCTTTACAATCCTATGATGTTGTAATTCAAGATGGGCTCAATTTTGGAGAACTTTTTTAGGTCTTCTTTTTTAAAAGTTATGTATATATTTATTTATTTTCTTTAAAAGTTATATATATATATATATATATAGAATATAGCATTTCGGTGACTCATTTTAATTATAAGACTCTTTCTGTAAAACTGGTTGAATGATTGGCCGCACAAAATTCTCCAACTGGTTCAGTTCCCAAGGCCCCAGACTTCATATGTTGCTTTTTGTTAGTTGACCACTCAGTCTGCTGGAGGCTGTGGTGAGTAATCGTTTTCATTCAGATTAATTGTTTTTTAGACGTGGACCCTTTTATAAAAACAAGAAATGAACTTTTTTTTTTTTTGGATAAGGATTCATAAATGAACTTTTACTTGACCTGATATTGTGATTATTATTTTTCTTCTTATAATTTAAGAGATGTACATGTGTGTAGATATTGTTAATTGCAAAGTTGTGTTTGCAGGGTCAAGAAAGTAACCAGAATGTCCGAGAAAGTGGCAAATGGCGTTCTGTCTGGAGTAGTGAAGGTCTCAGGATATTTCACTGGTTCGATTGTAAATTCAAAGGCTGGCAAGAAGTTCTTCAGCCTCTTACCAGGGGAGGTGGTCCTGGCTTCACTTGATGGGTTTGGTAGGTCATTCCTTCTGTTTATTTATCATGTTCTCCAATTTCATTAGTCATATTTCAAGTCCTCTTTGGATCTAGGATCTAAGTTGTTGGTCATGATTATATGAGTGTCAAATAGGTTAACATAGTTTCTTCGTAGAAGTTAATTTCAACATTACACATCGGGAAATTGCTGGATTACTTTTGCTTTGTAGATGAACTTTAAGGTGTATCTGTATATTTTCCCAACAACGATTAGGGATTCTTTGTCATCTATTGATTTGTTATTTTATTTTGAAACTCAAACCATATGTAAGAATGAAGCTGGATTTTTGCATAATGCTGAAATATGCACTATGTGAATTTTCCATCAGGAAGGAAACATAGGAATTCCATTGCTGGTTTGTAATGCTTCTTTCTCTTATTTAGATCAAATTTCCAAATTAGTTTCCCATATCTGGAGGCCTTCTATTATGTTTTAGTACATGGATTGGTGTAAAGATTTTAAAAGATGCAATTAGTAGATGCAAAGTGGTTTAAGGTTTTGTAATATGTTGATTTCCATCCCCTTATGGGAAAGTTTTGATTACAGAGATTTTGAAGAATTTGTTTGATATATGTGTGTATTCCTTTGCATGATCAGTATTGAAGCTTTCTATGTTGTCTAAGAAATCGGCATTGATATGAATTGTAAACTACAGACCTGCTTCTTGTCCTTTCAGGTGCTTACTCTTGGATCATTTATAGAGTGTTTTGTTGGCTGTGCCTGATTGCCTGTTGTATAGTAATTCTATCTGATCACCATAAAGATTGCATTTATGGCTGTTCACATGACATGCTTATCCAATTTTTGCTCAGATAGTATCTAATGAAGTCCATTCTTTTTTTTTCTTTTTTCCTGGTGGTTGCTTTATTCATTTTTAAATTGATTATAAAAGTTTGTTCTAGAAATTTGACTGTTTTTTGAAGCTGAGTGCAGAATTTAATTGGTTATCTATTTGTTTACTATTCCATTTCATTTCCCTTCCTAGTCCCTCCCTCTGCAAGGCTAATTCTTGACTAAAATTTCTGCTTATGCATTTTAAAACAGGCAAGATTTGTGATGCTGTTGAAGTTGCTGGGAAGAATGTTTTGTCGACATCATCAGTTGTGACAACTGGGCTTGTGTCACATAGGTATTTGCTTTTGCAGCTTATTATATTTAGGTGTTTCTTTTTCATATAAATCCTTTCTTCTTAACAGTTAACCTTCTTCCTCCTGGTTTATTAGTTGATCAGAACATTGTTTATTTTTTTTTAAATGGGGCACAATTTACTGATTACTCAGAGCTTTCCACTCAATTGATCTGCTCTTTGATTAATATCATCCCAGAAAGTGACTTTCTTCTTGATTGATACATTAGTGGCCATGTACAAGTGTGTAATGGTTATCAAGGTCCATTAAAAAGGACTAGCCTGGTGATCACCACTGGAGTCTAGAATGATGGATGGTCTTGATGATGGAAAAGATCCATGGCATGAATATGATGCCATTCTCACTACAAGTTATTTTAATTATTTTTGGGAAGAATGGCAAGACAATCATGTTAATGTAGTTCCTTCTCTCTTTTCACTCCTTTGATTCTCATAGGTATGGTGAACAAGCTGGTGCGATGACAAAAGAAAGTCTCGATGCTGGAGGGCATGCTATCGGGACTGCATGGGCTGTCTTTAAGATCCGAAAAGCTCTAAATCCCAAGAGCGCCATGAAGCCGACAACACTTGCAACATCGGCTGTGAAGGCTGCAGCTGCTGATCTAAGGGCTAAGCAGAGTAAATAAGTGATGGTATCCTGCTAGTCTCTGTGTCCACTGATGAGTATGACATGTCCTAGTTTGTGAGGATGAAAGCTTCGCATGTGGCTGGTTGAAAGCCTTTTTTGGTTATTGTTATGGGTTGGCTGAATGAGAGTGTCAACAGCCTCCATTTCTATTTTTGTTTTTTAAGAATTCTTTTGTGCCACTTGTAGTTTCCTAACTTATATTTGTCATGTGTGGGTCTGTGATACATGGAATTGTGTTCTGTTTATTGTGATTGGGTGCTGATGTTAACATTGTTTTTAGATGTATATATATATGAAGTTCTTGTTTGGATAAAAGACTTATGTGAAAATTAAATAATTAGAGGCAGTGGCCTTCGAAATCTGCAGCTTTTAACTTGAGAAAACTAATGGTATTTCATTTGCTCAGGAACTTCATTTACTTTGGACAATTTATAATTTATGATTTGAGTATGTAACGCATGTTAAATTCCTGAGCTACCCTAAAACCCAAACGAATAATTATTTGGTGGCAAATATCAGTTGTTGATCTTGTAGTTGCTTTCTCTTCTTTAAATAAGTATGGCAGGTTTGGGGATCTCTTTTGCTTTTCCCTTAACCATCTAGGTATCCTAATTTCTTAGATTAGATGATTCTTAGTGAAAAATGGTTTTTTTTCCCTGCCAAGGGACTCTTTACTTACGAGGTAAATCGCAGTGTAAATAAAAAATATTGTATTTTAAAGTACATAAGAGTTGCTTAATTTTTATTTAAGTTGTTCCCGGAAAATTTTCTTGTAGCACAATTTTGTCTTCTTTTTATAGTCATACTTTGGGTTGTATTACACATGCAAAACCCAAAAGAAGGTATATAGAGAGTGATATACACCTAAATCGTAAATAGATTAGAAAAGATATTATATGTTTAATGTGGGTTCAAGAAATGGTACAATAAAATTCATGATTAAGGTGCTACTATACAATGTTATTTCTACAAAAATATAGAGTAATGCAATCTTTAGAGCATGCTATAGTAAGTGCATTAGCCATGTTAGGTAGCATAGAGATGAGTAAATTGTCAAATTCTACTAGGACTATGGTATCCAAAGGTGTCAAACAAAGCTACTTATTATATTGCTAATTAAAGAAAGTATTATTTGAAAAAGAAACTATTATAAACCTAAACCCTTATATCCTGGTAAAGTATAGTTAAATGCAGTAGTTCTTCATTCATTCAAGTGTTGTAATTATAATCCTAGGAATCCATAATCATGCAACTCCCATTTTTGGGCACATTTCTTATTATATTCCTGATTCAACATCTTCTATACTCTTTTACCAAACCTTAGTATATTTGTATCAGAGCAATCTAGATGAGAATTGGAGGTAGCTTGAAAGTTCTGATCAAGAATGAATTTAAAATTTAATTTGAAATCTAATATTTAGCCACATGCCTATGTCTATGCATCTTTTATAGAAGATATTTAGCCACATGTCTATGCTTGTGCATCTTAAATTTATTAGCTGATTGAAGTACTCATGCCATTAGCTTTTCCTTATCTAAAAGTTTAGTTCAAATTCACATTTGAGTTACTTCATTTCCATGAGCCTGAAAATGAAAATATAATTCAAATAGTCTAAAGTAGGGCAATAACCAACATAAGTATTAATTGGATACAATAGAAGAATTTCTTTGAAGTCTAAATAATATGATGAACATAAGATAATAAAGGAAAGAACTGCAAAGATTGATGATCTTCGAGTAGACAAACACCAATTTTTGGTAATTGCTGCTTACTAGTTGACTGATAGAATAAAGATATATATATATATATATATATATATAGTACAAAATATAGTATTTATTTTGTGTTAGAAATAAAAGTATAATGAAATATTATGTTACATTTTATCTATTCAAAATTTTTATAGGAACAAAGTGAGACAAATAGAACAAATTGTTTAAAATCTAATAGCCCATTGTGTAGGAACAAAATTATTCACTAATATTATTCAAACTTTGGTAAATATTTCACTTTTTTTTTTGTTAAATTTTGTTTAATGTTTTAGATTTCTAGAATTTATGGTTTTTAATTCTACTTAAATAAAGTAATTTTGTAGACTGAGGCATCTAATGGAGTTCCACTATTACGTGCCGAAATATATATATATATATATATTTGTACTCATACTTGTACTCGTAAGATAGAAGTTTTATGAATGATAAGGCAACTTACGTTGTGGTATTTATTTTAGTTTATATTACACTTTTCAATGGTTGCTATTTTCTTATAACTTGAAAAATCTACTAAATTCCTAGCTTTATAGAATTGTGAAAGTCAAGAAAGTTAAGTTAAAGTATATATATATATATATATATATATATATATATTTATTTTATACTTTTGATTTAAGGTTGGTGCTTTTTAATATCATTATGAACTTATGAGGAAAGGTTGAGTGAGTGTAGTTCATTAGATTCTGAAAGACATTCATGGGAGAATGATGTGTATTTGCAAGTTAAATGACTAAAGAAAAAGGGATGTATTTGTTGTATGAAACGATATGCACTTCATCAAGTAAGTTTGGTCCATCATGTTTTCAAACCATACACCATAATGAAGAGGTGCAAGGATTGAAGGAAGCTTTAGACTACTATTTCTTTTATTATTTTAAAAACAATTTTCTAATGAAAACATGGAAATTCTGAATATTGTTATTTGTATTGTCAGTAGAAAGGTATGTAATACTATATATACTATATAGTTTTAGTTATATATATAAATTACATTGGGATTTGTTGTTAGTTCGGAGTGAGTCGAGTGACATAGTGATCCTAATTGATGAATGGTTTTTTTTATTTTCATACATATATTCATTGTTGGTATATATTAGTTTTGTTCATTAATCTTTCCTTTGATGTTCATGTATTTGATTATTTTTATTTGGTTAGTTATAGGTTTTTGATAGATATGTTGTGGTTTCCTTTCTAGTTCCTTTGATATTTATCATTTTAAACTTTACTAGTTTATTGGTGGGTGTCAAATCCAACAAAATTAATATTGCTCTAATAATAAAAATAAATTGTGTAGAATGGTGAGAAAAGTCGAACCCACAAGGATTGGTAAAACTTTTTCCTTATAAATAAAGAAAATAAGATAAACAAAAGGAGTTTGAAATGGAAGTTAAAATAAATCAAAGTAAATAAATAAGGATGCAAGTTAATGAAATTCAATAAAATGGTATCTAGCCCAAGCTGTAACTTTTGTATCGATTCATTGAATTGATCATTAATGCAAAGATATACTCTTTCATTCCTCAATAAATCAGATATGGTTATTAACAAACTCTAATAGTCTATCCCTCCTTACCTTGAATACTAAAGCTAGCCTTTTTTTATTATTTCCCTTGTTAATAAACAACCCTAAATAAACTCTTAGAAATTAACTTACTGGTAGCATTAGTTTAGTGAGAGACTACCGATTCTAGCCAATAAACACACAAGTTTGGTTTATTTAAATTAGCTTATATATCCATGTAACATTAGTGGAATGCTCTGTGTTGAACTCGGCCTTGTTATTCCATAGTTAATTATTAGAACAATTAAACAATTACAAATTTAATGTTCTAATCGGCAATATATTATTTTGATAATTGAGCAACATAGTTTTTTTTGCATCAACTACCAAAACTATATTTTTATTAAACTCAGAAGATATATAAATAGTAAAGAACAAAAAAAAAGTAAAGGGAAAACAATTGGATTTCACAATTCTTGAAGAATCAAACCTCAATAATCCTTGAACTACAAAAGATCTTATGGGGCATTTTAATCACGGAATGGGAATGAGGGAATGAGAATGAGGGGAATGGAAGTAGGGTGAATGAGAAGGAGGAATGAGAAAACAATGTTTGGTTTGAAGGAATGTGTATTGGGAATGGGGAAAAGTATGAGAGAGAAATTGTGTAAAATACTTATATGCCCTTTAGTTAATTAATGGTTGTAAGTATTGTATAAGATAATGAATTAATAAGTAACTATAGATAATTATCTTATAAGCATAAGATAAATTAAACAATTATCGTAGAATAATTATTAATTTAAATTATTATAACTATTAAGTTAAATTAAACAATTAACTTTAAAAATTATTGTATAAGATAATGAATTAATAAGTAGCCATAGATAATTATTGTATACGTATAATTAAAAATAAGAATAATTATTAATTTGTTATAATTTATATAATTGAATTAGAAAAATTGTTCAATAGATCTTGAGAAATGAAAATCCTACCAGTAATTATCACGCAAAGGAAGATCACTAGCGGCCCTCGTACTTTCTGAGAAGATGAGATGAGAGACATGACGATAAGCTTTTCCTGGAGAGATCGTGACGAAAGGGTTGGAAGAGACAGCCGGCGGCTGTCGTCCTGTCCTTGAAGCTCGGCGTCGGGGGAGAGGCAAGGGGATCGTTGGCTGAGAAAAAGAGCGCTAGGGCATTTGGGTGAAAAGAAAAAAACCAAATTTAAAGATGGGCAAAAGGGTAAATTTACCCCACATGAATCAGACTACCCCCAAATTTGGCATCAATGGGACTCCTCTACTGTTGGACTTACCAATTCTTGGCCCATTCCATTGCACCCAAACAAACATGTGATAACAGTTATGTAAAGAGTCCTATTACCAATCCAAGAGAGTCAATGATCCATCCAAACACCCCCTTAATGGTACATGGTCCTTGAAGAAAGACAACGGGAAGAGGAAGATGAAAGATTACTTGATTGTTGATTCTACCATATGTTACTCCCCTTTTATAGAAATTATAAAAAAAATCAACAATACACTTCACCTCCTAGTTTAAAAAAAACCTAAAATCTAAAATCAAAACTAGCATTAATAATTGTATCTTATTTATTTGAGATAAGTCATTTTTAAATAAAACTCATAAATAAAATAAAATAAAGATAAACAGGGCCAATTGCCATATTTTGAGCCTCCATCACTTAATTTGACACTAATGTTTAGGATTATTCTAGTCCCATAAAGCGTGACCTCGCTTTAAGCTTAGACATTTTCTATTTTTAGTTTGAAATATCTTTATAAAGTTTTACGTCTTTCTTTTTAAAACTCCGCTTTTATGCTTATTTTGACTCAAATCTCTAATCTATCTTACAAAATACAAAACATAATTATAATCAATAATTAAAAGCATTTTATCAATAAGAATTAAGGAACTGATGTGATATATGTACATTATGCTTGCTATCATTTATTGCTAGCTGTCTAGCCCTTTCTAATCCTTATTGGGTACAAAAGAATTAGAATTTTTAACATCTATTTTACTTTTTTTTTGTAAGAACTTGATACATCTGGTGCTTAATGATCACCACTTGAAAATAATTGGTTTTTGGAATCAAGTCAGCATGAAATTTGAATTGCATCCAACAAGTTTATTATTGTGTTTTTTTATCATTTAGATAGTTTGTTTTTATTTTATTTCATTATTTGAGTTTTTTATTAATGTTTTGTTATTATGTAATTACATACAATCTTACTAATTGTATAATATTTTTAAATATTTTTATGCTAGGTTCTTCATTAGCAAATGCTTGTCTTTTGATATGCTTGTTAGACATTGGATGATAATAGTTTTTCTTTGTATTAAATTTGAAATTAACACCAAACATTTTTTTCTCTTAAAATTGAATCATAGTTTTCTATTAGAAATGGATGTTATAAATATATGCTTGTAATAAGACGAGATAATTGTTTTAAATTTTTTATTTTTAGTAGAATGTCCTTGTATTTTTTATGATATTAATGGTTTTAATTTATTATAAATTAATATATATTAAATTATTCATAATATATTTATTAGCTCAATAATAACTATTTCAATAGATTTGATTGTTAATATGAATATTTTTTACTAATGGAATAGTTGTTGGTAAAAGTAAAAATTTACTTATGAATATATATATATATATATATATATTGGAATAGGTAGTTTAACCATTGATATATGGTAAACAAATTTGACGGTGCTACACCAACAATAAGTCCTATAGTTATAGTTATATTTTGTTGGTAAATCCAATAAATCTATTCCAATTGTTATTGTAACCATTGGTATAAATCTATTGATGAGATATTTTTATTGACTTTAAAAAATGTTAAAATTTGTATTTTTGTTGTTCGTAAAAGGTAAACAAGTCTGAT
The DNA here is from genome assembly GCF_009730915.1 of Dioscorea cayenensis subsp. rotundata. Taxonomy (NCBI): domain Eukaryota; kingdom Viridiplantae; phylum Streptophyta; class Magnoliopsida; order Dioscoreales; family Dioscoreaceae; genus Dioscorea; species Dioscorea cayenensis. The sequence continues at coordinate 16,363,786 of NC_052481.1, read as the reverse complement.
GATGCTATTCCAATAACAAGGCTAATAGTTGCAGTTAATTATATTTCATTGATATATCTAATAAATCTATTCAAGCAGACTTTGAATTCGTTGGTTTAGGTCTATACATGCGAGACTTGTATCAAATGTAAACAAAGTGCTGGAATAAGCATTTTTACCATTAGTATAAGGTTTTGGGAACTTTACCAGCAGTGAATTTTTACAAGTATTTTTTATATTATCATTATATGTCAATTTGTTTGTAGTAATTCTTTAAACACAATATCCCTAATTTACAAAAGTTAAATATTAGAATTCTTAGACAACTTCTTCCTCTAGTTGTAAAAAAAAAAAAATTGGAGCATGTTAGAAAGAATACACACAAAATGGAGGAGTAGATTAGAGTACCAAAAGTTAATTGATCTGATCTATATTCATTACAATATTGTATGTTATCCATTTCTTTAATTAATTTGAGATCTTATTATATGAATATTGACAAATTGTTTTCTATTTGTATGAACTTTAACAAGAGCAATCTCTAGATCCTATTAGTTATGAGTATATTGGCAATATTGATTCTTAGGTTATTGAGAATGAGCCTTTACTAGAACCTGAACTTAATCTTGAAGAGTTGAAAAATATGGTTATTGAAGGAGAAAGAGAAGGGAAGGAACAAAGAGGAGGGCAAAATGAATGTGCCCATAATATTAATGGTGAGCACTAAGTAATTAGTATAATGACAAGTTAAAGTTTATATACTTTTGTTTGACATTAATTACTTACTGACAATACTTTTTATTAATAGATTCACCAAATTATGATGATGAGGATGTTTTGGTGGTTCAAGATGGAATTAATTTTTCATCCTTTGGTGTCAACCAAGGCAATGACCAAGGAAGATGAAATTCATGAAAACAATGATAATAAATAAGATAAGTGAATATAAGATTTGAGTTTAAATTTGGGAATATTAGATTCTAGATTTCTAATTTAAGAACTTGAATTTCTTGTGTTGTTGTTATTTTTATATTTTATCTTATTCTTCATACTTGTAGACTTGTTGGGTGGTTGTAATTTTAAACATTGAATTTTGTGTAGGAGTTATGAGCTAATAAAGCTTATGAAACTTTGATCTTATATTGTTAGTGCTCATAAAATTATATTTGTATATTTATTAACAATTTTTTATGCTATATATAGTTTTCTATTTTTCATGATCGTTTCTTTCCTTTTTTTTCTAAAAATGAAAAATTCAATTGAACATGTCAACCAACTATATCAACTGTGAACCAACCACCTAATCGGTTGATGACTGGTTTAATTTTTAAAACATCACCCCTTTTCACTAGACAAAATCAAGAGAGCCACCTTTAAACTTGGGCCGGAGAAGGCTCAGAGCTTGGTGGATTCCCCTTTATTTTTTTCCACAAAAGTATTGGTCCTTAATACAAGCTGACATCTCTATTTATGCTTAGACTTGTTTGGATGGGTATTCACCCCAAACTCTTCCCGAACTGCATGCATACATTCCATAAGTAACTCAGTGCAACATGGCAAATTTGATATGATGGACTGAGAGTTTATTAGAGATCTTCTAGGTGCTTGTGGCTTTGAGAATAATTGGATTAGTTAATTCACATCAATTCTCTCCTCCATAAAGGCTAAAATCTTGCTTACCAGGGTACTAACTAGATATATCCTGTATTAACTTGGTCTTAGACAAGGGAACCTCCTATTGCAGCTCCTTTTTGCACTAATCATGGACTCACTTAATGCGATGTTTAGCCATGCGATAACCTTCAGTTTGCAGATGATCTTATCCTTATCACCACCATAGAGCTTGAAGATATCGGGATCTTCAAACTCACTCTCTACTTTATTATTCAAAGTCATCATGCTTATCAATTAAATTTTATAAAAGTCACCTTTTCCCATCTAAATGGTGTTGCCAACCATGATCTTTCCACCTCACATACCCTAAATTGCTCCATTGATCATTGTAAGATAGAATGCCTCGTTTTTCAATCAATAATACATTCATCATTAGTCATACTCTCTCTCTCTCTCTCTCTCTCTCTCTCTCTCTCTCTCTCTCTCTCTCGCTGTGGTTAGATATTTATGTTTTAATCTACTATCAAGGTGATATCATATAAATATCAAGACTTTCAACTTATTATTATTATTATTATTAGGCTCACTATTACCATTTCTTGGTTCATTTTGATATTTATTTCATTATGTTACATTTTGTATGTTCTTAAAGATTATTGAACATTTCGTGATTCTGATAATTTTAGTGGTTGTTTACTGGGCTCCCAAGCTCATTAAGTTGTTCTCATTTCCTTTCAGATTAGGAGTAGGGTTGAGTGGTGGACAGCTTAGCGAGGTCGTGAGCAAGTCGCCGTCTAGTGTTTATCAAGTTAATGAATTTCCTTTGTTGTGGACTTAGAACTTCTTGTTTTTGTTTAATTGTAGTGTGAGACACTTGTTATTTGTTTTCATTGTATTTCAAGCTTTGTGCATCTCTATTGCTTTTGAAAGTTAGTATCTTTGTAAAATGTTATTTTATCTAGTGTGAGGCAGGTATTTAGGCCTTGCGTGCCTACATGATTACTGCCTTGTAGGTATACGGCCGTTTGTCAATGCTTCGGGTTCGGGGAGTGACAAATTTAGTGGTATCAGAGATTTAGTAAAATTTTGATGATATTAGTGTGTCCGATAGAAAGTTTAGTTCCAGTTTTGACCTAACCTATAGCTTTGATTTGCATCCTTGAACTTGTCCTTGATTAGTCTTTTGTTACTGACTTAGTGTTTTTAGCACCATTCGAGGGATGTCTACTACTGACCCTCTTTATTCTTAGTAAAAAAAATGTTGGTGGTCATGGACTGTTGGTAATTAATTATCATGTGTATTAATTACCTCCCTGCATTAATTTTCTTGGAATTCCATAAGCTTGTAGATTGATAATGTTAAGACTTTATGGGACTAGAAAAGGATTGGTTGTCGCTATATTCCTGTAGATGCTATTTTTTTCTTTTCTTTTCATTTCCAGAAGTTGCATGTCAGGATTTGAGTGTTTGTTTTTGATATTTTGAATTGATGGAAAACACTTACTTTGGTTGGAATTTGTGATTGGATCTTGTAGGATTGTATTGTATTTGATTTTTTTGAATTGGCCATTTGATATGGTCTTAACTTCTTGTTCAATATGGTCTTAACTACTTGTCTATAAAATATTTCTACAATTGGATGTGCAGTTTGAAAAATATTCATAATCTTGTAAGACTAACCTGGAATATAAATGTGCTGAAATTGGGTGAGATTCATATTGATGCCATAATTTGAGGGAAGCTAAGAATATTATGGAACTTGGTCACATTGTATCTTGGTGAGTCTAAACTTATTTGAAATAGAAATCATGAGGTTTGACAAGTTTAAGTACTGATATAATATTGATTTGAGGAAAAAATGAAATCAAGCAAATTTAAGGTTTGTGAATACTTGATGATTGCTAATGTAATGATAAATTTATTGCATTGTTAATGTTAGTAAGGCAAAGATATTTATTGAGCTGGGAATTTTTGTCAAGGCTTCTTGTTTCCAAAATGAGTAATGTCTTTTATTCCTATTTATATACAGTGAAGTTTTGAATTATGATTTTTGTTGGTTCTATTAGCAATCTGATTTTCAGTTAATAAGGAAAAATTATGAGTGTCCTGATATTGTTGGACTTGAATATGTGCTTAATTTTAATGTTATCCCTTATTTTGAGAGATGCTTGTTGGTTGTAAAATTAGATCTATGATAATATTGTTGGGTGATTTTAGTAGGCAACATGTATTCCAGTGGATGAGAAAGAAACTGATGGCATTTTAATATTGTCTAAACCTGGTTGATTTAGTCATCATATCCATGGGATGCTACAAGAATTGATAATTCTAATAGACTTTTGATGGATTATAATGGTGGTGAAGTATTTGAGGTTCAAAATCTTATTTTAGAGTTGGATGACAAGCAACACGATCATAGATCCTCAGATTGATGATTACTAGGGAATGTCCAAGGCATTGATTTTTAAGTTATGTTTGATATAAGTTGGTGAAAACCCCTAACTTTGTTTGAAGTCCATTTGTTGTAACCATCGTCCTTAGAAGTATCATCAGTCAAGTTTTGTTTGAGTCCATTGGTCTTTGAATCTTATTAGCTAATTCGATGACGCTCAAAATTTCTCATAGTCTGAATCTTATTGGAAGTCTTCTTCGATAGATCAAGTTTGAGTTTAGAGGACTAAACTCTTTTTTTTTAGGAGGGAGGAGTTGTGGGCCAGACATGTTTTTTTATTTATTTTATTTAATTGTGCATGCATGGCAGTTACGGAATTTTATTTATTTATCTTTATATTTTATTTAGGTTTTCGAGGGTCGTCGCCTCTTCATTTCTTCCGTTATAGATCTTTGTTTGGATTAAGAAGAGAGAGAGATCTAGTTTTTTTCTTCTCCTCTTTTTCTTTTGTTTTGGTGTGTGGTGCAGGCGGCGAGGATGGGGATAGGTGTCTTCGTCAAGAGTTTTGTGTCACTTACGCTGTGAGGTAAGCATACCCTTCATCGGATCTTTTGCCTAATGTAGAATTGTCTCTATTCTTTTTTAGATCTTGATAATTATTTTCTTATTTATCTTTAGAAAAAGACTTGCATTTGTGTAGATCCTTGCTATTACATGCTTTGTGTTATAAGCCTCTTTGCATGCAAATTTCGATGTTCCTATGGTGGTAATTTCTGTTTATTGACCATCCTTACTTGGAATTCCGTGTATGAGAGACTCGTGTGTTAAATCTGTGAGCATGTTCACCTCATTGGCTCTATTGATGGTTATATAAAAAAAGAGTGGTTGTTTGGCATGATCACTATAGCTTAGGTTTTGTTTTAGACAGCATAATGTATTGATTCTAATGTCTGCCTCGATATGAGTGTTATTAATGTCTTGTTTAGCATGAGATAGGCTACCAGATTTCATACTTTTAATTTTTTATGCATTGTTGGTTTTGATTGTAGCGTGGCACACTTAAGAATTTTTTTTTATTATTATTCTTTTCTTTGCCTAATCTTTAAGCAAAGGGTTTTGTTATTATTATATATAGGAGCATGTTTATAGTCATGTTTATAACTAAAATGTACATCTTAGTTTTGTCAAAATCAGTGTTAATCCTATGTCTCTGTGAGGTGGTTGTCTTATTGATTTTAAGTATTTTCAAATATATATTCTAGAGTGATAAGTTAGCTTGGTCTAGATTCTAATGCTTGTAGGTATCGTGTTAATTTCGTGGGGTTTGATCTTGGCATGCATGTCTATAGGTTCCACCGAAGAAATTTGATCTATCATAGGATTTTGGGGGTTTTGAGAGATAGACAGATAAGTAAACCACATATAAATACACGTATATGTATATGCATTTTTGACTCTTGAAAAATTACCAATTTTATTTTATTCACTTATTTATCTCGTTAATGATATTTCTTTAATTATTGAGAAAATTTTTAGTTAATATTTATAAACTTTCTCATTGGTTGTATTTTATTAGTTAATTAATTATTAGTTTCAAATTCTGGTTTATTTAATGGATATTTAAATTGAATATTTAAATGGTTATTTAATAGATGTTAATTTTGGTTTGAATACTGCCTGATGAATGTGAGTTTCTATGAAAGGCTTTTATTTAACTTTTATCAAACTTCAGTTAATTATGCTGACCTTTGAGAGCTTTAATGAAAAATTCATTTATTTAATTTTTATCAGAATTCCAGTTACCGTATTTCCCTCTAGTATACAAACTAATGAATTATTTTCATATATTTGATAAATATTAATTATTGGTTGCTAAATGTGTTATTGTTGATATAATTGGAATTATTTTGTTAGAAAATAGGATCACTGAATTTCAGTATTATTGCATTGACGATAATTTTGGATTCAACATAATTTTGCTATAGAAACTCGTAGTCCCCAATTAACTGTGCAATAACCCTGTCACTGGGGGTTAAACACTGATCGTGTCGACACGTACCTCTGACATAGAAACTATAGTTTCGCACCGTTCCATCGGTGAAGAATAACGGCTTCTGATATTTTGACTCGGGTCACCAAGGGTAAACATATGAACTCTAAAATTTGACTCGGGTCACCGAGTTTAAATAAATAACTTCTAATGTTTTGTTTTGGCATAGTTGTTTGGGGGACTTATATGCTCGTTAGTTTGGTAAATTAATTCCGTTTTGAATTATTTCTGATTTCTCAGTTCATTTTGATATTTATTTCATTATGTTTACATTTTGTATGTTTTTAAAGATTATTGAACATTTTTTTATCCTGATATTTTTAGTGGTTGCTTACTAGGCTCCCAAGCTCATTAAGTTGTTCTCATTTCCTTTCAGATCAGGAGTAGGATTGAGTGGTGGATAGCTTAGTGAGATCGTGAGCAAGTCGTCGTCTAGTGTTTATCAAGTTGATGAATTTCCTTTGTTGTGGACTTAGAACTTATTGTCTTTGTTTAAGTGTAGTGTGAGACAATTGTTATTTGTTTTCATTGTATTTCAAGCTTTGTGCCTCTCTGTTGCTTTTGAAAGTTAGTATCTTTGTCAAATGTTGTTTTATCTAGTGTGAGACAAATATTTACGCCTTGTGTGCCTACATGGTTACTGCCTTGTAGGTATGTGGCCATTTGTCAACCCTTCGGGTTTGGGGCGTGACAATTACCCACCTCAATTGTTTTTCCTAAGTTCATGGCATTTAGATGGAGCTTAACATTCCATGATATATTATTGCTCTCAAATATAGGACCTCAAATTATATTCATAGGATGCTCACAGTGATATCAAATTCTTTTAAGATACAATAAAATAATTCAATAGACAATTAAAATAAAGTACTAAACATTGGAAATAAAAAATAAACACTTTCATAACTAATCATTGGCTATATAGTATGATATCATTTTGGTAAAATGGAGAGCCCAGTGAGTCAATATATATTGAATTATCATCTTATTGTGCTTATCTTTTAATTTATGTGAAGTAAATCAAGGGAAAATGCAAATAATGATTAAGAGCAAATTCGTATTAATAACGTGTTAAAAAAACTAATGATTCATGATTGAGAATAATATAACCGTGATTTATTAACGATATGCTTAACATGTTATAAGCTTGTATATATAACTCAAAATATATGTCTTTGGTATACCAATGTCTATGTACAAATAAAGAAAGAGATAAATAAATGGAAGAAAAATATATGCCAAATTAAATTACCTCTATTTCTCCATTAATGAGAAAGTATAGAAAAAATTGACACGAGAGAATAACACGATAATGAGATGAGATCTTATTATTCACACCAAACATATAGATTAAGGCACTATATGTAGGACTCATCAAAGTACATCACAAAGGCAGTTGAAAGATCAAGGCACATCATAAATTAATTGAGTAGAATGAAAGTTCTTGGGAAGATGAAGAATCCTCATCTCTTAATAGGCATTCACATTAATATTTCATAATAAATAAATATCAGTAATGATATTTTTACAAAATAGGTTTCTTGAATAACTTTTTAGAATGACGTGGATGCCAAGTTGGCATCCATGTCAGCATCTACGTCATTCTTTCTTTCTGTAAATAAAAACTTAATTTTTCTTTATCATCTAAATCCTAAATAGTATATCAGAAACCCTTTGTAATTTACTGTTTAGGGTTTAGGTTTAGTATTTGAGTAATGACATTTTTACCCAATAGATTTTCTGAGTAGGTTTTCCGAATGACGTGGATGTCAAGTTAACGTCCATGTCAACATGCACGTCATTCTCTCTCTCTCTTTTCTTTTTTTTTTAAAACTTAAATTTTTCTTATTATCTAAATCTTAAATTTAAACATTTAATTGTAAAAGATAAACTGAAAACTCTGTCCCTAAACCCTAAATAGTAAACCACAAACCCATATGATTTACTGTTAAGGGTTTAGGGTTTAGGATTTAGGAGTTAGGGTTTAGGGTTTAAGGTTTAGGATTTAGGAGTTAGGAGTTAGGGTTTAGGGTTTAAGGTTTAAGGTTTAGGATTTTAGGGTTTAAGTTTTTAGATTTTTGGGTATAGGATTTTGTAATATTTTGGTTGAAAATTTTAAATATGGTTTTATAATTTTGTTTTAAATCTTAAAAATTTAAGGATTTCTAAGGTTTAAATTTGAAGTTTATAGGAATAAGAATGACGTAGATGATGAAGTTGATGGCAAGTTAGCATCCACGTCATTTGGGAAATCTATTCGGAAAATTTATTCGCTAAAAATAACATCTTTCTTAGTATTTAAGATTTAAGTTTTTAGAATTTTAGATATATGATTTTATTGTATATGGATTTAAGATTTTAAGCTTTTTGATACGGTTTTACAATGTTTTATAATTTTTAGAATTTAAGGATTTATGCAATTTGAATTTGAAGTTTGTGGAAGAAAAAATGATATGGATGCCAATTCTGAACCTATTCGGTAATCTTAGAATGTAAATATAGTATCGATCAATCAATATATATTTTATGTAAGTAATTTTTTTATTTATTATTTTAATTTTAAATTTTACTTATATTTATAAAGTAATGATATTTAGACCAAATTAGTAGTCCGAATAATGTAGATGCTAAACCGATATCCATGTTAGCATCCACATCATTCTTTCTCTCTTTTTATTTATAAAAAAATTTAATTTTTTTTTATCATCTAAATTTTGGTGAAAACTAAAATGTCATATTTAGTGCTATAATTTATATGTCTTATAATTCTGTTTTCTATGTAGATTTAGTGCTTTATTGCTACTATTCATTTAGTTCAAATGGTAAATATAAAAAATAAAAAAGAAAGAATGACCGTTAATAGAGTACTTTAGGATTTGACTGAATCTTTGATCTTTTAAAAAAAAAGCCTTACATTCTCCAAAGTTAGAATAGGTATTTGAATTATTTTATTTTTTTTATTCTTAGGATTGTTTAGCATCATATTTGTATATATGCACTTCTCATTTAATGAATATTAAAAAATAAAAAAAAACATTCATTCACAGGCTTCTCTATGCCGTACCGATCCCACCTCTACCATAAATTCGTTTTTGGTGAATTCATGGTTGCCACTCCGACCACACCACTATCTACGATGCACCTCCACCACACAATCATTAACTTTTCTAGGCATCACCACACATCTAATTGCCATTAATGTTTCGGCATAAGCAAGCATCTCTAAAACTCACATCAATCTGCTTCAGTTCGTTATATCTTTATCAATCCATTATTTTCTACTACATACATAAATATTTGTTTTGTGTAATATATACTTTCAATGATCAAGATGCTACTGTTTTCTTTTATATATATATATTTATTTGAGAAAAAATTGTTCATATATATATATATATATAAACGACTGAAATTGTATTTAAAAAGATAAAAATAAAAAATAACATTTGTTGCAATTGTTGCAAAGGATAAAAATAAAAATAAAAACTGATTTTTTTTAAATGAAAAATTGATCCAATTTTTTACATAAAATAATATTTTTTAAAAAAAACTTTAAAAGATAAAAAAATAAAAATACAAAAATGGCAGAAAATAAAATTTATTTTTTGAAAATAAGAACTTAAACAAAACATAACAAAAGAAGTAGTTGAATCCTAGCCATTAAAAGCGTTGTACATTATGACACATGACAAATATTTATACCCTTATTAAAAAGTAATAGATAGAGATGTTATGAGCTGAAATTGGTTAAACTCCGGGTCACATCCATATTTTTTATTGTTGCTACTGTAAATACTTATGTTTGGATGAGTCATTCCAACATATATGTTAAGTCGACTCATTATTGCATCCTTAAGCTGAAGAATCGATCTGACTCAACAACTCCATCAAAGATACTTAGTCTATCAATGAGTTTATATAAGGTATCAAAACTAATATGGATGCACTAGCTCTTATGAAGTATCCAAAAAAATTATTAAATGTTTTAATACAACTTATAAAAAAAAAAAGAGATTTTAATTCTAAAACTATCTTTCTTCATTTTGTTCCCTAAACTTGAACTAAGACAACAGTGCATTTTTAGTCTGTCATTTTAGTTGTAACATTACACGAATAACATATATGTATATATATACATAAACATGATTTTGTATATTTTAATATTCTTTTTTTTAGATATATTGTGTTTTTACTTTAATTTTGTTTTCATTGTTTTTCATTTATTATTATTATTATTATTATTATTATTATTATTATTATTTGTTTTATTTAATTAATCTAATAATATTGGTGTTTGTGCTTTTTTTTTGTATTTTTTGTTAAGTGATTTTTTTTTAAAAAATGATTTGTATTATTAGATGAAGCCCATAGCACAAGCACGGGCATCCATACTAGTTTCATATTATCTATATAACTACTTTTTAAAAAAAAATAATAAATAAATACATAAATAAGACAACAGTGTATTTTTAATCCTTTGTTGTAGCTGTAACATTACACAAATAAAATTTTGTATTATCCATATAGACAACTTTTTTTTTTAAAAAAAATAAATTATAACTTTGTGAAAAAGATGAGAGGAAAATAAAAGAATAAAAATGCATGAAAGACAAAAGGTCCATCTAAGTTAAGTAGGATTTTTTTTTACAAAAAAAAAATATATGACACCATAGAAACAATTTGCATAAAAAATCGTCCTGTACACCACCAATTAATTTATTTGAAGGTTGGATTCTCTTTTGATCTCTGTAAGGCCACATCCCATCCACTTATTAAATAAAATAATAGTATTAACTATTAAGCATGATATAACCCAATAATAATAATAATAATAATAAAACTAACATGGAAAGCAATCAGGCATCATCAATTTTTGAACATTTTCATACAAATCCTTAAAATTTTAAAAATTACATATAATAACCAAACACCTGGTGTTCTTGTTATAAAACTTATGCATTTAAACCACTCAAATTAAAAAAAAGAATATAAAAAGGCCAATACACACACACACACACATTTACAACGTAGCAGATATTTAGTCTCCTATTAAATGAGATAAGTTATATAGAAAGTAATCTTAGTTTTAAAGAGACATAACAAAAGGCTGTTTTACTTGAATATGTACACCAAAAAATCAGTCATTTTATCACACCCTCACAATATAAATATAAATATATATATATATATATATATATAGGAAGAAGGGACAGATAGAGTTAAAATATGGTGGGAGTGGAGGGGAGTGAAACACAAAAGCAAATTAGTGAATGGTTTAGGTAAGGGCGGCGCTTTGAAATGGAAAGAATTTTTTTTTATAAAAAAAAACAAAGGAATTTCTAATTGGAGAAGCAAAGGAATCCACTTTAACTTGGCATATGGCTAATGGCTAACCCACTAACCCCTCTTGCCAGCCAGTGCTTCTCTGATTCACCATTACTATCCTTCCTCCCCCTCCTCCACCACTAGTTTACATTTCCTCTGTTACTGATCACAAACCTTCATCACTAACATGCATTATATATTCCATACAACCAAATGCAACTAATCTAGTCAAACTATTCAATGCAACTATTGAACAATCCAACAATCCATTGTCCCTTATCTAGATTTCCAAAAGTAATAGAAGGACCAATACATACTTATTCATTGTGTGATTTGGTTTGGAGAATAAAAAGTCAGTTAAACTGGTCCAAAGGACAAATGAAAAAGAGAAAAAAAGAAATCTAGGGACTAATATTTAATTAATCATAAAAAAAAATAGTTAAAGCTAAGCAGCAGGGGTCAAGTTGTGTGTGCATAATATAAACACGGCTCCTATCAGATAATATAAACATGTCCAAGATGGCAAGATCATCACTAGCATGACAACAAGCACACTGGAATCCATAAAACCAGAAAAGGAAGGCAAGCTTTTTGACAAAGTAATATAAATGATAAAGATGCAGGAAAAAGAACTCTTAAGATATAGATGACACTGTTTCATTTATGCTTAAGAAAAATATAATCTATATGACTCAGAACAATATCTGAGATAAGAATTGATATTCCAATGTCAAAATTTTAGTGCAAGAAGCATCCAGGCATCTAATCTCATGAGCATCCAACTGATTTAATTAAATGCACTGAAACACTGCAGAAACATTTCATTTAGGTTCAAACTCATTTGGAGGTGTGGTTAGATAGAGAAACACTATTAATCGAGAAGAAGAAACCAGCTCATAGATCGTTAATCACGCATACATCCTTGACAAAGCTCTTGAGCTTTCCTGGTTATCTTTTCCCCTCTAGAAAAACTGCGCCGGTGTGCTTGCCTTTATCGAAACTGCTAAATGCGCAGTAAAACAAGCTTTGTAGATTCTCACTCGAGTCTCAAATGGTTGCAATATTTCTTAGGTTCCTCCAGAAGTTTAAATCTGTTGCACAAACCAACTACTCTTTGAGCCAGAACACTAATCAAAAGGACATATCAGTCAGCTCATCCTTGTGACACGCACTGGAAGGTAAATAGATACAAAAACCTCAGAAACGAAACAAAGCAGGAGGTGACGTGCTATAACACTGGAAATGAGATCACATCCCTAGCCTCACTTTGTTCGTCATGCTGCCTACAACCCCTCCCTTTGTTTCTTGGGTCCAAGGAGTCCCAATATGTTACAGATGACTCAGGGAGATACTCGGATTGATATTCTGCAACTGCGGCGGCGTAGATGCCAGCTGTCTCCTGTGCAATCCTTAACCCTCGAGGGAGAGCAGCAGCATCTATCACCTCAGCAGAGGAGTAGCACCATGGAGAGACCAGAGAAGAAGAAGAATGCAATTACCATGCAATACAGCATGTCTTTCTTCCCACCTACAGGCATCTGCATGCCACGCCTGCGCTATCATGGTATAAGTAAGAAATTCGCCGAACTGATCAGCTCATGTTTGATAACTTCAAATCTCCCGAGCCTAGTCTAGACAAAGGAAACAAATTTAAAGGTTCTTGTAGTAAAACGTAAGGACTTAAAAAGTGCATAATATGCAGTTTTCAGCAGGACCTTAGTGAGTACTTTGCTTTCTCTCTGAATAATTGATGTCGTCTGAAATTGTAGGATTAGCTACTAGAGTCTCAAGCTCCTTTTCCAGGAGTGGTTATTTGCTTGCCATAACAAGGCGCAATATCTATCTCAACAACAATGATTTTGTTGGAGCCCCGAAGGATAACTTAGCAGTGCTTTTTCTCAAACCTCTCAAATCGGCTAGAGTGCAGCAAGTCTGACCCATTGCTACGTGTTCTCGTTAAACAGTGTTCAATAACCAGGCCAAAACAACTGAAAGTATAACTAAATCACTAATCTTGGGATGACAGCAGCATAAAAAGCCTGCTTGTAAGAATCTTAGGGTGTGCCAAATTGATAGTTAAAAATTTGTTGAAGACTCAACAGATATTGCAGAGTCCAATCAACCAGATACAATTGCAAGACATATGTAAATGATCATACAAAAGCCTTGCATTTCAGTGGACTAAAAATACAGTGACAATTGCAGGTTATGCTTCAAAACTGCGTGGGATTGCTAACCATACTGACCTGGCATTTCTGAGTCACTTCCACCACAGGTCTATAACCCAAGTGTTCGCTTGTGGGCTTCGTTGTGAACTTCTACTGTGACCCATACTAAGGATGTGGAACATGCCGTTCACGATAGAGATAACTATTGCACAGGTTAAGCTTTTCTGGTAATAATATGTAATCAGTCCCAGCATGAGATCACCGAAGGGTCATGGACAGACAGAGGTGACTTTCTGACTTCCTTTCTGTTAAATTCTGGTAATGCTTATCTACGCATCATCAACTCATTTCTTCATCCTTACAGCTTTATGGTGAAGCAGCCGAGGAACATAACATGAGCTCTTTTTGCAAGCAAAAAGGCTCTTGATGCCATAACCACTAAATTACACAAATGGTTTTGTTCAGGCATTTCATAGAGAATCACAGGAGCAACAATACATACTACATTTATTCCAGACCTAATAAATGCCACAAACACTCAGCAGATTCAAGGCCAGGAAATCATGAGTGAGAATCCCTCGGGGCAGTGAATTACAAACATATACTGCTATATGGTGCCCAGAGAACCACTTGGTCGATCTGGCAAATAGCTAGATGCTCCCTGGCAAATACCACCAGAAGATCTAATCCAAAATAGCTGTGGTTTATCAGAATTACGTGATGGTACAGCTTCCTGGCATCATTGCTGTGAGCAAATTTACAGAGTCACCCACTTCTTTCAAGCGACATTACCTCCAGGCATCCTTCTCAAAATAATATTGTGGCAGTTGGTGTCTACAGCACTTAAAAGTGTTGGCCAGCTGATGAGAACTTGTTGAATTCCCAGTGGGTACATGTGTTGCTTCTAAGGATGGCTACTTGCGACATCAACAGACGCTCCTCTTTTGATACGGCAACTGGTCTGAAGCTTATGATGGCTAATGATTCAGAGGACCAAATGGTAAAATCTGGGGCTGAAGTGGTGGATTTGGCTGACTATGGTGATCAATTTCCATCAGCATGAAATTCATGCAGAGAATGTCATGTTGGAAGGGAGCAGTATTACATAGATTCTTTTTCTTAGATCTGAAGAGACTTTCCTTTTTGGTAAGATTTTGCAACCTCAGTCTATCACTGTTGATTGAGAATTTAAGATATATACTAGCCATTCAATACTATTTGACAGGATACAACATACCAACATGAAATACTACTGCAAACTTATCTAGTATTGGTGAAATATGAGTCTAAATAATAACATTAAAAGGAAAATAAAAATAGACCATTTTGTCCAATACCAAATCCTACATATTCATTTTGCTAAGCATCTTGAAACTTGGTTTCTCTATTTTGCAAGATGATGGCGCATATATCAAGACAACACGAGCAACATTTTGGGAGGCTGTTAATTCCGGCACCTAGCTGCCAATTAACACCAGTTCTCCATTAATGGCTTACGAATATATGTTCTTCTTCAATTTTGATTAAACTAATTATTCTCAGTTATGACTACTGTTGTTCCCAAAATTTTTACACATGTAAAATATCACTTTTCTGAATTTGATTATTTTGATAGCAAAATGGTTTATTTGGGACAGATTTTGGCTCTGTTGGCCTCATTGACACCGACTGATTCTTTGTTGTGTCCATGTACCTGATAGTCAGAGATGGTTTCACTCAAATAAAAGTAATAGTGTGATATTAAAATTATGCGGGGACTCCAGAATAAATTCAAGGGATTGGGTTCCCTCAACTGCCGAGGAGTTTGTTCCTCAACTGAATATGGGTCATAGTTACTAAAATATTCAACAGGAAGTGTCTAAGCAAGCCGGGCATTGCTCTCAACAAGTTCAACTGTCTGTATGAAGTGCACAAAAGGAAACCTACGCTTTCGATCGTCATATTATATAAACTCAATCCTTAGGAGGCAACTCATGTTATGAAAATAATTTGCAAAATTATCAAACATCAGAATATCCATCTTAATCAACGACCAACGACATAGCTGTTCTTCATTTATGATAGCTAGATTAAACATTTGAAGTATATCCGCTTTGGTATGAGTTCAACATTTTATAGTGGTAGAGTCATGGCTGGTTTAAAAACTCATATATCATGAAACTTCAAATCGCTCATGCATATTTTGCGGTGAGGGTTATTATATCATTTCAGAATTTTGCCATCATGGGAAGGTTGACCAAATAGGTTTCACTAGCATTGATCATACTGATATATCACATCTGTGTTTACTGTTAGCTGTGTTTGTGTTTTGATACTAACAAGTGGAGTGTGCCGAAGGCAATGAAACACAGGCAGCACTAATGCGTCAATTAGATGCAAGAAGGAGGCAGGGGCCTCGAGAGCAGCCTGGCCAGTTTTAGCGACGCCGAGGCAGAGTGCTTGCGCACCTTCACGGAGAGCTTGCTGACTTGCATTTTTAACCGTCAAATCTCTGAGAATACGAACTGAATTTTGAAATGAATCTCATCTTCCAGCAGTTCCCATGAGCTACTTAATCAGTTGGTTATGACGCAAAGAATATTCAAAAGATTGATTTCCGCAGTCATTTCCTTCCAAACAGGGTCTACCACCTGGGACTTTGCTTTTGGCATTGTGCTTTATGGTAAGTTGCTGGGTTGTGGACATGATTGTTATTGTCTCACCAATGAGCAGGTTGCAATTTTTGGGTCAGAGGAAGTATAACTGTACATTGCGACTTCTCCTTGACCATTTTAATTCTCAATGGTAAATACTGAAGCCATTTTCATTTGATATAACTTATACAAAATTAGTTCTTCCATGGTCAAAATGTACTGCTCTGCTCTTGGGTTATTGAACACTTCCTGCTCAAGGAATAAAACTTCTGAGATAGCTAAAACCATGAGCATGGTCTCACAGTTACCAGGTAAAAAGTAACAAACGAGATTGTTCAGTTGGGATTGGAAATAACTGGGTGGATTGGTTTGAAGTTTGAACTTTCTTTTGGGAAAACATTCAAACAGTTGACCAAATTTCCTTAATTATTCTAAATTCAAAATACGTGTTTACAATTAAGCACATATAAGTTTTCTGATTAATAATTATTTTATTAATTCATTCTTATTTAATCTTAATTTGATTATATATATTCGATGAGTATATACTTATATTTATGGAACGTGCAAGTTGAAACTAGCAGAATTGGTTTTGTCCAGAGTCACCCCGTTTATTTAAACCAGCATCAATTGATTATATTCCAAACCTTTGGGTAGCAATGGTTTTGAAGCATAATTTGTCATTCATGTGGAGACTTGAAGTAGGCTAATCTCAGCATTTGTGCTGACGAGCTTAAAAGCCGCCGCTCCCGAAAATTGAAAGATAGCACCGGCGGTTCCGGAGCCGGGTAAAGTTTGGAAGAATTTTCCTGCCTAAGCACAGATGAAAACAATGTTGATTTTACCATTTTTCAGTGGTACATTTGTGTGTGTGGCCAGCCCTT